>NW_027530213.1:6577432-6629569 GCF_008692635.1 Crocuta crocuta | reverse complement strand
CTCCCCGCAGAGCCTTCCTCCCTCGGGACGAGAAGCATCTACTTCTCTGAGTCCCGCACACCGACTCCGCCAGCCCCGCAAGCTGCAGGCCCCTTCTCCGCCGCTTGCCGTTTCAAATTTAATTTCCACGTTCGAGTCTCCCTCCCGGCTGTGAGTTTCCTTGAGGACAAAGACGTTATCATGTTCATTTCGGTGTCTCTTGGGCTTCATAGGAACTTAATAAATATTTATTGACCATCTTAGAGTATATTTTGGCCCTTTCATTAACAGGAACGGGGCCTGTTTCTTTGGTGTGCTCAGCGGCCGGCTTGCTGTGGGGGCTGGTTTTGTTTTTAAAATCATGGACCTGGTTGAGGACAGAAGGAGAAAGGTTGGGAACGAGGGGGGTGATGTCCCCTAAGTACTTCTGTATCCTTTGAACGGTTTACATCAAGCACGTGTTTATGTATTACTTTCGTGATAAAGCAGTTTATTTAGGTTATGCTGTTCATATGAACATCGTCTCATTAAGGCGACAAGATGACCTTTTTGGGTAAGATTTTCCCACATTCTCTCCAGTGCCGCAGACTCAAGTCCTTTCAAAGGGGTCTCGCGGCGCTCTCCGCTTTGTGAATGTGTCTAACTACGCAAAATTACAAGGGACAGCACATAGATTAGGAATTTTATGTGGGCTGGAATTGGGGATGGTTTTTAACTGCCTAGAGTCGCTTGCAATATTATTTCAGCTGTGAGTGGATTATAGCTTGTTACAAGGAACCCTTCATCACACCGAGATGTCCATGAAATCTTATTTGCTGTACTTTATTCTCTCATTTTTCCCCGGGAAAGGGAGCCAGAAAACCATGTTTATCTTGGTTCCCAGTGGAGAGAAGGACCACATCCCTCCACCCTTAAAGAAAACTCTCCTATTTGAAATGTCTTTTCCATTTACCCTGCTCTGAATAATGGAGTTTTTAAACTCGTTTGTTTTCCTAAATATTAAATTTTCAAAGGAGGGGTATTTTTTAGTTCAAAGAGCCTGTTTCAAGCCTGTAACGGTCCTCTTGGTCTGGCATCCACTGGCAGGGACTTTTAAAACAGCACCCGATGGGTCAGTTCAGTAGCTAGAAAGATGACTCCAAGCCAGCACTGTTGGTGGACACTGCTGAGGCGCATCTCCCCACAAAATCTTTGCTTTTTGTTGTATGCAGGGGCGCGGAGAGGCCATCTGAGCCATCCCCTGTCTCCAGGCAGGCTGGTAGGTGGACAGCGTGGGAGGGGATTTGTTGGGGCCAGCAGCCCAGAGTCACACAGCACCTGTTGGGTGGTCAGCTCTGACGTGCGTCCGCTGGCTGGATGGACGGGAAGGCCATGCAGCCTCCTGAGGCCTCCCCGCCCCCCCTTCCATGTGCAACATGTGCAACACGAGCAGCCCCAACCTGGCCACGGCACCTGGGATTCTTGGACAAACGGCCTAAATCCATCCTAGACCTTTTGCTGTTGTTCTGGCTCTGAGCATCTTCAAAGCCGTACCACATAGGTACGTAGGGGTGCCTGGCGGGCTCAGTTGGTTCAGCATCGGGACCTTGATTTTGGCTAGGGTCATGATCTCACAGTTCATGAGTTCGAGTCCCGCATCAGGCTTTGTGCTGACAGCGCAGAGCCTGCTTGGGATTCTCTCGCTCTCCCTTTTTCTCTGCCCCTCCCCCACTTGCGCACTCGAGTGCTCTCTCTCTCTCTCAAAATAAATTAAAAAAAAAAAGAAAAAAAGCAACCGTACCGTGTAAAACTCAGAACTTCTAAAATCCAAAGTAAGCCATTTCCGGTCATGTTTCCTCCGCGGTGCTGGTTTCCGATTCTTCAGTCGTTCTAGGCAAATCTGCTGGTCACTCTCACCATCCTTGCTGCAGAGGGTTGTCCTGGCTGGATTTCAGTTTCCGGTAATGTCAGTGTTTCTCGGTGGGGGGCTGTTGACATTCGGGGCAGGCAATTCTCTGTATTGCAGGACATCTTAACAGCCCTGGTCCAGCCCCACCCAGTCCCAGAAATCACCTCATCATTATGACAACCAACAATGCTTTCTCAGCCTGGCAGTGGGGTGAGGTGGGGACGGGGGTGCAGTATAAGCCTCAGCTTGCTGGGGGTCAGTACTACCTTCAGCCTGTGGGGACGAGTACCATTCCAGCTGAGTGTATGCTCTCTCTGTAGGCAGGCATTTCTCCTCTTTCACTGTGGGTCCTCAGCACCCAGCAGTTAGTGCCAGACTCATGAGAGGACATCAGGAAACATTTGTCAAATGAATGAATGAATGAATGAATGAATGAATGAATGAATGAGATCCATGAAGAAGCTTCAAGAGGGCCTGTGAACCCCATAAAATAGTGTGTAAAATGTGCGTGTGTGTATTGTACACATGAGTTTTCTAGAGCCAGAGTTCACGGCACCCATCCTAGTCCCCAAGGGAAATTGTGACCGAAAGGGACTCTCAGAAGACAGAGGCAACCAGTGTCCACCACTGGCCTTTTGATTGTATCCCTGCAAACACCACTGCGCAGTGTGGGATGCGTCTTACAACTGCAGATCTAGACACCGTCCTAATATCCCTGCAGCGAGGAGGGTCCTGGGGCGCCTGGAGGGCTCGGTTGGTTAAGCATCCAAATTTGGCTCAAGTCACAATCTCGAGATCCGTGTGTTCGAGCCCCGCATCGGGCTCTGTGCTGACAGCTTGGAGCCTAGAGCCTGCTTCAGATTCTGTCTCTCTCTCTTTCTCTCTCTCTCTCTCTCTCTGCCCTTCCACTGCTCGCGCTCTCTCTCTCTCTCTCTCTCTCAAAAAAAAAAAACATTTAAAAAAATATTTAAAAAAAGAAAGGACTGTCCAGACAATTTGAGGGGAGACCCCGCTCTGTTACTAGTCCCTGTAACGCAAGGGCTGCATCCTGCTCTGTGACAAGAACTGCTCGCCTTCCTTCCGGGCTCTTTGACTCACTAACAGGAAAGTTTGGTGAGCACAGATGACAAGGGGATGTTTCCTCCCAAACTGAAGCGTGTTTCGCAGGTGGCTCTCCTAATGAAAGCCAAAGACCTTGGTGGCATCAGTCCACTACCCAAAAGCCGAAACTCCTGCAGGGGCTCGGCAGAGGCTGAGCTGGACAGAGCGAGCCATCAGGACTCGCTTCCTTCCCGAGAGTGCGCTGCCGGGCAGTTGTTCTCGTGAAGCACAGCCAGCGCCCCCACCCACGCGGAACAGGCAGCCCAAGCCGGTGGCTGAACAGAGGGTCCGAGCTCCCGATTCATCTGCAGACCTGCATCGTGGTTCAGGCTCAGCTCATGGATCTGTGGGAATTACCGTTTGGCCACATTGCAGGTCTTGGGATGGGCACGGAGGGTATTAACATGAGGATGACTTTCCCAGCTCCCATCTGCCTGCCCATCCTCGAATTGTCCTGTTCCAGGAAGAGAATCTACAGCATTCTAGAAAGGGCATTTGGCCAGGGGAGGGTTACAAGACTGAGGACTGGAGGAACCCAGCTGTGTAGTTCATCTCTGGCACAGGAGAGCGTTGGCTAAGAAGTCAGTGATATCATTCGCCCGGAGGGATCATTCTATTTGCAGAAGCTTCCAGCATATAGACTAGGTCTTAGCCCAAGTGTGCGGGGAAGACTTTCTAGGGGGAAGATGGAAACTCTGAGGAATTCCTGAGAGTCCAGAGTAAGCTTCTCAAACTTTAGTTTGCCTTAAAAAAAGAACCATCCGGGGCGCCTGGGTGGCTCAGTTGGTTGAGCGTCTGGCTTCGGCTCAGGTCATGATCTCACGGTTCGTGGGTTCAGGCCCCGTGTCGGGCTCTGTGGTGACAGGTAGCTCAGACCCTGGAGGCTGCTTCATATTCTGTGTTTCCCTCTCTCTCTCTGACCTTCCCCTGCTCGCATTGTCTGTCTGTCTCTCAGAAATAAATAAAGCATTAAAAAAAAAAAAAATAACCATCCAGAAAGCTTGTTAAATTAGATTCCTGGCCCCAACTCCAGGTAGTCTATAACGCAGGGACCTGGTAATTTATGTTTCTAACAAGTTCCCTGGTGTTGCTCATGCTGCTGATCTGGGGACCCCACTTTGAGAACCGCTGGTGGCTTGCAGGATGGTTCATATGGTGCTCCATCGCGCCCCCTTGTGGGGGGAGATGGTAGGAGACAAGCAAGTGAATGGGACTCCCTAGCCCCTTCCTCCCCCCCCACCCCCGGCATCCAGGACACCTCTCAGTCTGTTTTACAAATTTGGGTCTTTGTGAGTAAATGAAGAACCCGTCATGAAAAGGAGAGGAGAGACCGTGGGCCTGGAACTGGCCTGTATGAGGGGTGCCCCCAAGAATGGGGGCTTCCCACCCCCTCATTCTAGCGAGCTGTTTCATGAGGCAGCCTCTGCTGGTAAGCTGAGAACGTTCGAAGCCAACAAAACCCTACGTAACCAACTACGTGAGCAGAGGCAAGACAGGCCCCAGCTTCTGCGTGCGTCCCTTCTAAGGTCAACAGAGCCCGTCCCCTCGGGCGCCTGGGGCCCCAGATGTGCCCAGCTGTCTGCAGCTGGAGTGCTTGCCCTGTCTGTCTGCGGGCTTGATGCCTCTGCAGGCGCAGGGCAGCAGCCTGGCTCACGGACCTTACCTGGCACTGTCTGAACGCTCTCCACGTCTCTCTGCCCTGTGCCCAGGCCCACCGGCACGGCCACTCGATCCTCCCAAAACCAACCTCAGGAGAACCTGATGCCCTCCCGTAGCTGCGATCCAACAACAGTTAGCCGCCTGGGGTAGAGCCCAGTTTCTGGCATCAAAGTGTCAGGTTCGACTCTTGGCGCCCACAAAGCTAAGAGATTTTGGGTGAGTCACCTCGTCTAGAGCTCCGTGTCCTTGTCTGTGAAATGGTGACGATTATGGAGCCTCTGTGAGCTCCGAGCACAGCTGCCGGTGCAAAGCTCCTTGTGCAGCCCCTGGCATGGCGTGAACGCTCAGGAAATGCTGGCCGATTACTACTTAGTCTTCCCCGGGCGCTACTGTGTCCGCGGTTGGGGGAAGCAGGAGTGTGCCGCCGCCTGTGTTGGTTTGCTAGGCTGCTGTAACAAAGGCCACAAACTGGGTGGCTCAAAACAACAGAAACTTCTTTTCTCACAGTTTTGGAGAAAAGTCCAAAATCAAGGTGTTGGCGGAGCCATGTCCCTCTGGAGGTTGGTCGGGGAGGGGGGGGGGTGGATTTTTCCATGCCTTTCTCTTCACTTCTGAGGGCTGCTGGCGTTCCTCGGCTCCCGTGTTGTCACATGACCTTCTTTCTGTCTGTCTCTGTATGTCTTCTTATAAGTCACATTGGGTTAGAACCCACTCTGATTAAGTATGACGTCACCTTACTTTGGTTCTAGCTCCAGAAACCCTCCTTCCAAATAAGGTCACAATCACAGGTGCCAAGAGTTAGAACTTGAATGTGGGGGCGCCTGGATGGCCCTGTCAGTTGGGCATCTGACTTCGGCTCAGGTCAATGACTCGTGGTTTGTGGGTTCGGGCCCTACGTGGGGCTCTGTGCTGACAGCTCAGAGCCTGGAGCCTGCTTTGGATTCTGCGTCTCCCTCTCTCTCTGACTCCCCCGGCCTCCACCACCTGCTCACGCTCTGTCTGTCTCTGTCTCTCAAAAATAAATAAACATTGACAAAATTTTATAAAAAAAGAACTTGAACGTGTCTTGCTGGGGGACACAACTGAACCGGCAGCACTGCCCAAGTACAGCGAGGCCCCGGGACCAGCAGGCATGAAGCCCCAGGGCCCCTTGCCATGAGGCTGTATGGGCTTCCTTAGACTTGGACTAAAATGTCCCAATGGCTGTGTTTTCCAGGGTGTTCAGACTTACACCTCTTGGATATGTTGACCCCAACTGAGAGAAAGCGGCAAGGATACATCCATGAACTCATTGTGACAGAGGAGAACTATGTGAACGACCTGCAGCTGGTCACGGAGGTAATGGCAGCCCTGGGTGCCAGCCTGGGGGTGGGGGGGTCGGGGACACGCAGAGGATGGGGAGAAGAGGGGCCTCTGTTAAGGGGGGGCCGCACCCTGATTCTCAGCCTGAGAGGGTTTCTGACGTGTGGGGAGCGTCTGGATGGCAAATCACAGAGCAGATTCATCCCCGCGAGAAGACGGCTGAACTCTCACCCGTGGCCCTCTGAGTCATCCCTATGGAGGGGCAGACATCACTCATGCCAAGGGATGACTGAGTCCGTGAGGAGGTGTGTGGAAGGAGTTGCATGGGCTGGGGATTGAGGGAGTCTAGACTCTACTCAGAGAAGTGGGAGATCAGCCACCAACTCGCCAATGCCGTGGAGCGGGTCACGTGGTCTCCCAGCCCTGAGGGTGGCGTCTGAAAATGGCGCCCTCCGGCTGGTATCTCCCGTCATTCCTAGCGTACATATTACCCCTGAGGAAAATCTGTTGCTGGGAATGAAGACGTTCCTCCAAGGCCCCTGTGCACCGCCCTGTCCCCGAGGATCCCTCGTTTCGTCTCTCCTCCCGGGGAGCCTTTGAAAGGCCTGGGCCACTTGGTCCAGAGGGGTGAGGAGATGCGCAGCTGGGAACCCTGCTTTTCAAGAAGCCTTTTGCTGTCAGTCTGTAAAGACCCTTCAGAGTGAGCGCCCCGCCTCCAGGAGAGGATAATGACCTCATTGCGGGCAGGGGCTCCCCACGTGGGGCTGGGCGGACGGCTGTGATTTACCCCGAGTCACCTCCCCACACAGAGCTTGGGGCCTGGGCAGGGCTCCCCTCAGGGCGCCCAAGGCCTGTCCATGCCGCAGACACTGCAGGCGAGCACGGAGGAGCCGCCCACACCCACATGCATCTTGAAGCCCCCACTTTTCCCGCCATGCCCACCCCGCACCGTGGGCAGGTAAGAGTGCCCTTGACTTTGGACAGGCCTCCCGGCTTTATCCTGCTGGAGTTAAGGCCTGTCCTCTAGAGGTCAGCCGGCCTTCCTTGTAAAAACAGTGCAGGGACCCGATGGGGACACCCCACACACCCCCCCCGCCCTCAACCGCTCAGGCAGAGGAGGGGCCGTCTGCTGCCGAAGCTGCGGGAAGCTTCTGGGCCTCGGCACAGAGCTGCAGACGCTCCTCTCCATGCTCTCAACAGACCTGCGCGTGTGTTCCGGGTGTGAGCTGACGGTTTGCTTTCTGAACTGCTTCGTTTTCTGCACCTGTAGATCTTTCAGAAACCCCTGATGGAGTCTGAGCTGCTGGCAGAGAAAGAGGGGGCTATGATTTTTGTTAACTGGAAGGAGCTGATTATGTGTAATATCAAACTACTGAAGTAAGCCTCTCCCCTAACCCCAGCCTTGCTTCGCCCCCTCGGCTCTCACACACTAGCACCTCCGTGTGGCTTTGTCCGTGTGTCCCCGTGCATGCCGCCCCGTGTTTCTTTCTGCCTCTGTTGCTCATCTCCACCCGTAAGCACCGTGATTCCTTCCCGCACACACCCCAGTCCGTCACCGCACACGGTCAATTGCCCAAGTTCCTGCTTTCACTGCGGGCCTAGAGTTTCCAGAGCGAGGCTAGCCCTGGCTCCAGTTGCTGACCAGCGCCCTCCTGGGGGGCGGGGTGACTCCCCACATGCCTGCCCGCAGGTGCGGGTCCCCCGGGTGAATACTGTTCCCTTGGGACATTCTGGCTCTTGTGGATGGAGAGCGGTGGGAACCATTTGCTGCCCGTGGTCGACATTTCCTCAGGTTAATGCTCTGGAAGCCAGCCTGGAGCCTGTTCTATTTCGTTCCCAGTTTGGTTTTTAGAGGCAGCTGCAGGGCCGGGGAGGAAGCGCTGGGCCAGGAGTCAAGAGGCCTGGGTTTGGAGCCCAGCTCACTGCCCATCCTCCTTGAGCCTCGGTTTCCCCATCTGTAAATTGAGAGGGTTGGATTATGTCATCACAAAGGTCCCTTCTTAAAAGAACCCCCCTACCCCACCACAAGGGTCTGGGCAGCTCAGTCGGTTGAGCCACTTCAGCTCGGGTCGTGATCTCGCAGTTTGTGAGTTCAAGTCCCACATCAGGCTCCCTGCTGTCCACAGGAAGCCCCCTTTGGATCCTCTGTCCCCCCTCTCTGCCCTTCCTCCAATAGTTCGCTCTCTCTCTCTCTCTCTCTCAAAAATAAATACTTAAAAAAAATAATAAAAGAATCCCCCAAATCTGTGCTCAGCAGGCTGTACTTTGGGACGTCACTTGCTAAGAGCACAGAGTAGGCCTGTGGTGATCCAGCGGTTGGGAGAAGGGCCGCCCCGGGAAACTGGGGTCCATTCCTAATCTTCATGTTCACGTAACTGGGAAGCGGCTATTTCCTAAATGTGATCCCTTGTTCTTATAAAGTAATTCCACGTCCCCCCTTTCTTGAGTGCGTGTTCGGGAGTGGATGGGAGATGGAGAGAGAAGTGGGTATGAAATAAAACCACGACATCTGCTCTCTCTATGCTCTGGAAAACAAATAATCAGAGATGACCCCGAGTGGGGCTTTGAGAAAGTGTTTACATGATCCTCCTGGAGGAGGGAGCTGTAGAAGCTTCTGAACATAGATACGGGTCAGACGCTTAGGCTTACATCTTGTTCTTGCTCTACTGGCTGTAGAGCAAGTCTCTTATACTATGTTGGCCTTGGTGTCCTCATCTGTAAAATGGGCATGGTAATAGTACTACCACGTAGGGTGGTTATTAGGAGGTCTTTAGATGAAAGTGCCTGGCCATTGTAAGTGCTGGGTTCAGTCCCCTTGCCTTGGGGCCAGTGGGGCCAGTTAACCCCTGAACCTATGGGAGATGAACCTGAAGGGCTGGAGACAAGTTGTTTCAAAATAGACACAAAAGTTTTCTTTTGAAAATATACCTGAAAGTTCTTTTTTTTTTTTTTTAAGTATACTTATTTATTAGAGAGACAGAGAGATAGAAACAGAGACAGAGCAAGCAGGGGAGGGGCAGAGAGAAAGGGAGAGAGAAGAGAATCCCAAGCAGGGTCCACGCAGATCCCGACATGGGGCTCGAACTCACAAACCATGAGATCATGGCCTGAGCTGAAATCAAGAGTCAGATGCTTAATCAACTGAGTCACCCAGGCGCCCTTGAAAATATACCTACAAGTTAAAACCCCTTTCCTTGGGCAGCAATCTGGGGGGTGAGGAGGTGGGAGGTGCATCTCATGTCCCCAAGCGCCCCGCCCCCATGTCACCCTCGCTCCTGTCCCGTGAGGGAAGCAGCAGCCCCTTCCTTGAGCTCTGTCACGGCCAGGCCTGCACACCCCTTCCTCCCTGGTGCTGACGTGCTCCCCAGCCCCGGAGGTGGGAACTGAGAGTGCTCACCACTGGGACAGCCAGGCTCAGAGAGGTCCAGTGACTTGAGGTGACACAGAAGGCAAGCCTGTGGCCCACACTGCTCTGTGGATGACCTGCTGGCGGCTCCACCCCATCCTGCAACCGACGGAAGGAACGTAGAACCAGGAGGCAAATGTCCTAAGTGTGTGTCTGGGCTCCAGCACCTTCTAACCTGTTCTGGGCAGTTTCCTTGGGCAGATCCTTCTCGGACCCCTTGTTCTGGGGACTGTCAGCTTGCAGGCGTGGTGGCTGCCTGGGTGGGCATGCACGATTATCCCGAGGAGCGAGGAGGTGAGCCATGCTGCTGGCACACTGCCAATCATGTCAGACATGCCTGCACAGCACTGGCACGGTGTCCCTGTGCTCTGTCCCCTTCCTTTGATGACCTGATAGGTTAGGCTGGGTGACCTAATATTTAATAGGAGCCTTCTGGGGACCTGATTTCTTGTTTCATCCTTTTCAATGTTACTATGCACAATTTTAAATAGAAAAATGAAGGGGCGCCTGGGCGGCTTAGTCGGTTAAGCGTCCGACTTTCGCTTGGGTCATGATCTCGCGGTTCGTGGGTTCGAGCCCCGCGTCAGACTCTGTGCTGACTGCCAGCTCAGAGCCTGGAGCCTGTTTCAGAGTCTGTTTCTCCCTCTCTCTCTGACCCTCCCCTGCTCACGCTGTCTTTCTCTCTCCTAGAAATAAATAAAAAACATTAAAAAAATTAAAAAAAATAGAAAAATGAAAAGAATTATAAGGTGGGTGCCCATATTGTGGATTGTACGGTGAACATGCTGCCACGTTCCTTTGCTGCATAGACTTGATTTCCTCCTGCAAAGGATGAACCCCAGTGATGGGAGGGTTTTTGGGCCCCTTGCAGGCTAGAAGAGGAAGGAATTTTTGGATAAAGAGAGTGGAAGGCAGCAGTCTTTGGAAGGCCACTAGTGAGCAGCCACATACCTGCCTCTCCTGACCTACGGGCCAGCGACTCCTTGAACTTGGGGTGGGAGTGGGAAGGATATGGGATTTAGGCGACAAATAAGAAATAAATACGATGAAAATAAAAGGGTGCTAACTGGGACATAGGGACTTCCTATTAATGATGTCTCTCATTGGGGTCTGTGAAATTTGCTTTTAAGAAGCAGAGTAGGTCAGGAAGATCCAGAACCTTTCCATGTTAAGAGTGGGCACAGGCCCATAGGTGCAGCTTTCAGAAGTGATAGAAGGGATGCAGAAATGACACAGGGCAGTGCAAACCAGGTGTTGGGAACTGTTTTTCTGTATTTTTAAAATTTTTTTGTAAGTTTATTTCCTTTGAGAGAGACAGGGACAGCGCAAGTGAGGGAGGGGCAGAGAGAGAAGGAGAGAGAGAATCCTAAACAGGCTCCTTGCTGCCAGTGCAGACCCGGGCACAGGACTCGAACCCACGAACTGTGAGATCATGACCTGAGCTGAATCCAAGAGTCAGACACTTAACCGACTGGGCCAGCCAGGTGCCCCTGTTTCTTTTGTTTTAATCAGTATCTTTTCCTGTCTCCTTGCTTGGAAGAAAATTAAGGAGCTTCTCAAAAAGAAAAAAGTGTGTTTCTTAAAGCACTTGACTTACCTTCTATTTTTCTTTTTTAAGGTTTATTTACTGATTTTGAACAGAGAGAGGGAGAGAGAGAATCCCAGGCAGGCTCTGCGCTGTCAGCACAAAGCCTGATGCAGGGCTTGAACTCATAAACCCTAAGATCATGACCTGAGCCAAGAGGGAGTCAGAAACTTAACTGTCTGAGCCACCCAGGTGCCCCACTGACTTACCTTCTTTTTAACTTAATTAAGATAGACAATTTAATTTTAAGCAGAAAACGAAACTAAAGAAAAAAACACCTTATCTTGGGGGTAGAGATAGGATGGGGAGACGGGAGGGAACTTGGGGCTGGGGGCGGGGAGGGGAAGGCAGGGCACGGAGGAGATGCCAGAAGCAGTGACAGGGAGAGACACAGAGGGACGGAGAGAAGTGGAGAGAAATCTGGGCGGAAAGCAGGAGCTGCTTCTGGAGGAAGGATTGCGCCTGCGCAGAGCAGCTCCGGTGTGGAGATGGGTCTGGACGCTGTGCATATTGTCTCATGCTCAGGGCTCAGGGACCGGAGCTGTGGGGTCACAGGTTATACCACTTGGGTGCTTCCATCAGTATTAGCTGCGTGAGTTTGGTCAGGTCACTAAGTTTCCGTGGGCCTCAGATGTGCCAAAAGCCAATAGGAAGAGTTAGCAGTACACAGAAGAGTGTTGACGCATATAGAACGTATTCATAAAGGCAAGTTCTGCAGACCATGCACTTGCCCTGCGGACTTCAGAGGGTCAATAGCCCTCATTCACTCAGCAAACACAGAGCACTCTTTGAAATGTTCATTAGCTGATTGGTTACCGAGACCCTTCAAGGCCTCCACGCAGTAAACCTTTAGATGAGATTACAACCCAACTCACCAAAGGACAGGGCTGTGGCAGCTGAGTCACATGACCCCGGGGCCTGGTGACACCCTCTGTTCAAACCCATTCAGGCCCAGTCCTGCCCATGCAGTAGAACATCCCAGAAGGAGACCCACGACTGAACTTAACCGATGTCTGGTCCATAGTAGGGGCCTGATTTTAGGCCTGGGCCCTGGGAGACAGCTCAAGTCTGCAGGTGTGAACTTCCAGAATCCAGGTGCTGGTTTAACCTCTTCACAACAATGACCATCTGCGTGTGCTCTTTCTTTTTTTCCCCTTTCCCTGTCTCTTTCATTATTTTTTTTAAAGGGGGGTGTGGGAGGGTGGTGGTACTTTTATTTTCTTAGAGAAAGATCGTTTTGCACCTCCTCATAGGAAAATGCTGGGGGGCGCCTGGGTGGCTTAGTCAGTTAAGCGTCCGACTTTCGCTTAGGTCATGATCTCACGGTTCGTGGGTTCGAGCCCCGCGTCGGGCTCTGTGCTGATTGCCAGCTCAGAACCTGGAGCCTGTTTTGGACTCCCTCTCTCCCTGTGACTCCCTCTCTCTCTGACCCTCCCCTGCTCACGCTGTCTCTCTCTCTCTCTCTCCTAGAAATAAAATAAAAAATAAATTAATTAATTAATTAAAAAAAAAGGAAAATGATGGAATGATGGAATTTCTTCCACTTTCCATCCATAGCAAGTTTATAACATGGTTATTGAGGGCTCTGGTCCCCCAGAATTGGGGGTGACATCATCCCCAAACTAGCAAGTTGAGAAAATCTCTACATGTTGGGAGATAGTCCATACCAACCCCCTCAATGAGCAATGGCCATTTGGCCATTCTGAGGGTATCAAGCTGCCACCCCTCGCACCCCAAACTGCCAGTGCTGATGGGTACCTCTCCCTACAAGGGCATCTGTAGAGAGCAAATTACTCATTGTTCACACCACATCATTTATTTTCCCTAAATTTCTCTCGCTGACTTGTTTGCCCAGTCCAAAGATTTTTCCTTTAGCCAAAAATGTAGGAGAAGGAAAATACTGATGTGAAGTTTTTAAAGCTTAATGCTAATATTGCAAAGCTTCCTTAGAATTCTATAGCCTTATCCTTACCTCAGGGCTCCTCTAACATGACCATGAAAGTAGCCAAAGGAATTTATAGTAATATCCTCCCAACCTTATGTGAAAATCATATATTGTACCATTCTGTTTCATCCATCCGTCCGTCCATCCATCCTTCCATCCATTCATCCAACCATCCATCCATCCATCTACCCATCCATCCATCCATCCATCCATCCATCCATCCATCTGTTCATCCACCCACGTATCCATCATCCTGGGGTAGGCAGAACACACTCATGCTTCCTATGCTGTGGTTCTGCTGTCAAGGTGCATCACTATCTTTGCTGGGTAGAAGCCCAGTGATAAACACTCTAGAGGCTCATGTTAGGAGTTCTCATATTGGAGTTGGAAGGTTGGGATGCAGAGTCGCAGCTATCATGGCCCTGAACACTCAGACTGCAGCTGGACCCCAGAACAAACCCCACCCAGTCCTATCAGTCTCTTCTCGGCCTCCAGGATACGAATTGTTTGGCTTCATGGGTCCATTATCTTATAAACAGGCTTCTCCTTTCAGAACTCCGTAATCCCGTCAACTTCAAATTAGCTACAGCAATGAAGCAGTGGATGGCACAGATAGTCCAGACAATCATTTATACCTGGCTTTGGTGAACATAATGGGATTATTTTTCTGTGGCAGTTGGTTTTTACCATCTTCATTATGTTCTGTTCAGTCTGGAAATGAGCCTCCATGTCCCTTGGCAACAGTAGGCTCCCTTGGGTGGCACTGGCCCGGAAACAGACTCAGTGCTGGGGCCACGGGGGACTTGCACCGCAGCTAATCCATAAAGTGAGACATCAGCACAGAGATCCTGTCTGAGTTACTAAATAACTGATTCCGTATTTCTCCCTGAGAAAAAAATTCTTTTTCATGCTGACTGTGCTCAGCAAAGATGTCTTTGAAAAGTTTTAATTCCTAAGAACCGGCAAACAGCCCATCATGCCACAGAAAGATGCCCCGGTGCTACCCCACTCATTTCTTCTCTGTTCCTTGTCTCCCCAGTAGATCCTTTAGTGGCCCCGGGTTTGTGCCCCTCACACACGTTCTGTTTCCGTACAACCTCGATGTGCACCATGCCGCCGTCGGCTAAGGGTAAAGTCAGGGGGCTCACTTGTCCCGTTCCCGTGCAGAGCGCTGAGAGTCCGCAAGAAGATGTCTGGGGAGAAAATGCCTGTGAAGATGGTCGGCGACATCCTGACCGCCCAGCTGCCGCACATGCAGCCCTACATTCGCTTCTGCAGCTGTCAGCTCAACGGGGCTGCCCTGATCCAGCAGAAGACGGATGAGGCCCCGGACTTCAAAGAGTTTGTCAAAGTAAGGAGCCCGGACTGAGCCGAGCCTGGCCCCTGAGTGGCTGACGCTGGGCAGCTGGGTGTGTGAGGAGCGAATTCAAGCCTGTGAGCTCATTCCTGCTAAAAGCCAACAGGACCCAGGTCTTGGCTGCGCAGTAGGGGCTGACATTGGCTGGCAGGTGTGGTTGTGACCCAAGCGGTGGCTTTGCCGAAGAGGGGCCAGCCCTGCACCTGGAAGCTCTGATCTGTGGTCCAGGGGTGTTAGTGGTGTTATTCGGATGTGGGTTTAAATCTTCCATCTCATTGTCAGGCCCAGCAGGGCTGGCGCCCCTCAGATTTCCTATTGTGTTTGGTCTGAGCACCCCAGTTCTTTGCTGCAGAGGGAATGGCCAGGAATCCCAAAGGACACTTTATTCCTTTTCCAGTTGGTTCTTATTGATGGCCTCAAGCTCTGCGAAGCCTGCGGGGGTAACTGTGGGATGCAGGTCTTCTGCCTTGGGGATAATGGGGTCTTGAGAGCCATGTGTCCACCAAGGGACATCTGGGGAGGTGGGCTCCATGCTGCTCGAGTCCCCAGGCCCTGGGACTTGGCATTGACCGGGGTGGGTCCCTGCTGGCCCCAATGACCCATTCAAACAGCCCCCACTTCTCCCAGAGAAAAAACATAGGAAGAGAATCAAATAACTTCTGCTAAACGGCTACGTTTTAGGGAACAGACCGATAACACCAATGGCAGGCTTATCTTTGTACCTCGTGCATTTGGGGGCTGACCATTCCCTCTGGCCCTATAATCATGGTTGTGGACTCATCACTCTGAGGCACAAGGGTGTTCCCTCCCTGACCGCTGCATCACATAACGCTTGTTCTTTCTTTTTCGCCTGGTGCTTCTCAACATGAAATGCTTTGATTTGCTATCCAGTGAATGGGGGCATTCTAAAGTCATATGAAGGGGAGAAATATCGATAAGAAGTAGGCTCAGGGTGGTCTAGAGGCTGGAGAGCAGATGCTGAGCCACTTGGGGTTTCAGCCAAGGGCCGATCCTCCCCGGGCACAAGGCAGGATGAATTCATCACTGGATGCACTTGAATTTGAGGGAAATGCTGACACCACCCAGGACAGGGGACTTATTTCCCCTCCTCATCACCTCCCCTCGCCTTATCCCTGAGGGGGTTGACATGCCCTTGCTGGGTGTGGGGTGTCCCTGCAGTGATGATGTCCACGGCTGGAGCAGATTCACACACTGACAGCTCCTGGGACTTGGAGCCCAGGCCACAGCAGCCTCTTGATTCTAAGGCTTTGTTAAACCTGACCAATGCCTTTGAGAGCTGAGTCACCGTGTAATCCTTGTGACTTACAGATGGGATCATTTTTTGAGGGTAAAAGGACTCTTTCCTCCAGTCGGGTTGACAAAAGGGACAGGGAGTCTAGGGACAGCCTCCAGGCCTTGAGATTGTAGTCCTTAACCCTCCTGTCTCAGCTCCGTGTCCCTGCATCCCTGGGACTCCCACCGGAGTGTGCAGGCTGCATTTGAACCAGACAATGAGATTCAGCCCTAGTGCCATCTCTGGGACTTAAAGGGAATTTTTATTCTAATTCTACAGTCTTTTGTCTCTTCTTATTCCTGGGACTGTTATAAAGCTCTGGCAGATATCCAGAAGAAATATTCTCTGTAAAGTCAGAATCTCATCTGTGTAATCTCATCTGTACGTCCCAGGGAGGGCGTGCTGAATGTGGAGAGCAGAGGTTAACCCTGGTGGCTGAGTCACATCTACCAGTCTCCAGTCTCCATCTGGAAGCTGCCTCGTCCTGGACCAGGATAATGAGTCCGACCCTTCCAACTCCAGGCTCCTCAGTTCTGGTCCAGATAAATGAGACAATGTGAGGGTGGGGAGTCCTAAATAACATTGGTGTTGATGTCACTGACTAGATTTTGCAGATTTCTTAAGTGCACTTAAAACGTCTCTCATTTCAGAGACTGGCAATGGACCCTCGATGTAAAGGGATGCCACTCTCTAGTTTTATACTGAAGCCTATGCAACGGGTAACAAGATACCCACTGATCATTAAAAATGTAAGTAGCCATCTCGCCTTTTCAAGCAGAAGAATGCTTGTTCAGCGTTTCAGGGATCCGGGGTCATGGGCAAGTTCCCCAGCCAATGCACCTGGTATCTGTTGTATAGAATCACACACCAACGGGGTGGAAGCATCTGCTTGGTAACTCAGAAAGAAAAGCTGTTTATTGTGAAAAGAGCTAATAATATACAGTCTTCAGCTGTGTGACTAAGTGACTTTTACCCTATAAGTTGGAAAAAGGGAGCTCTGTTCTTGGTTCTTTTCCTAATAGAGGTGTAGTGCCTTCATGCCTTGATTTTCCTACCAAGAGGAAGAAAGAAACGTAATACCGACCACCCATCTTCTGAAAGCCATGTGAAGCCGTCTCACAAGGTCTCCGTCTGTAATTCAAGGGAGCAGACTCAGACATCCTCCGAGCCTCTGATTATATAACCACAGGGGGCTAGCTCCTAGAGAGAGGTTTTAGATCTGGTTCCGTTTAGTGGAGACTTTAGACACCCAGATCTGGGCACTGGTGTGCTCATTGCGATTGGGGTGTTATTGCCGTTTGGGTCTCTCAATAGTAGAGTCAGGAAATATATGTATGTATTGTATTCATACACACATACTCACATATATGTAAGTGCACACATATACATTTATACTTATTTCTAGATCACTCCAAGTATATAAAAATGCATTATTAAAAGCCATGAGTTCACACTGATACCTCCTGTTCTAATCTTAAGCCACAGAAAGTATTCTAGCCTTCACTCTTTCTACGCTTATAACTTTTCTATGAGACACCTGACTCTCATTACCCTCAATATGTTTACTAATTTTTTAAATTTACAACATGTTTTTATTTAAATGTAAAAGAAATACATCAGATTGTGTGTCACTAAACATTTTCTATAATAATACAAATCCCTAAAATCCTCAGTTCATTAAATTTTAAAAACCACTGCCTTGTCAGTAAGCAGCTGAAGGAAATGCCATCCTGATTATTCACTGGACACAGGAAAAACCGAAGGCAACACTCTTGCCCTCCTTAAAAAACTCTATTTTAAATATAAGTTTATTTTATTTTTTAAAATATAATTTATTGTCAAATTGGCTTACATACAACACCCAGTGCTCATCCCAACAATTGCCCTCCTCCATGCCCATCACTCATTTTTCCCTCTCCTCCTACCCCGTCCACCCTCAGTCTGTTCTCTGTATTTAAGGGTCTCTTGTGGTTTGCCTCTCTCCCTCTCTGTTTGTATCTGTCTCTCCCCCTACATTCCCCCATGGTCTTCTGTTAAGTTTCTCAAGATCCACATATGAGTGAAAACATGATATCTGTCCTTCTCTGATGGACTTACTTCACTCAGCATAACACCTTCCAGTTCCATCCACGTTGCTGCAAAATATGTTTACTAATTTGCTCAAAACCCTGATAGTAACATATCTCCCTCCTGTCTCCTCAGTTCAACCCCAGCCTGAGGCCACAAAATGCACTGTGGCCCTTGGCTGAATTAAATGTTTAGATTGGAAGCAGGCTTTCGACCTGATGTTTCCTCTCTTCCACCTTGACAGTTACTATTTAATTAGCTCAATACTTCTCTTTACCTCCCCCAATATTTAATTGCACAGTGGAGTTGGAAACAAGCTTTTAAAATAGGTGTTTTAGATCTAGCCAGTGGGGACAGGGGAACAAAAACAAGAAAAGAACTGAGAGTCATAAATATTAAGAAGGAAAAAACAAATTATCATTATTTGCTAAACCAAGCTTGCTGTCCTTTAAAGGACCCAAGAATGAACTGAAAAGTAGTGGGGCTAAGAAGAGATTTTTAAAAGGTAGCCAGTTACAAGATGAATATGAAAAACCGTTAAAGTACTAAGGTGAAATCTTTTTTATGATACTGCGGTGGAGAAATTCTTGGCATGGCACTAAGAACAGAAATTTAAAGGATTTGGAGTTGCAGCAACTTAAAAAAATATTTTATTCTGGATGTTCATTAAGTAGAGCAAATAAATTGTGGTAGATCTGTACTATGAAAATATTTTTAAAAATAGAGACTTCTATGATTTAACATGGAATGACATCCAGAAAATGCTATTAAGTTAGAAAAAAAAAAAAGGAATAGGGCACCTGGGTGGCTGACTCTTGATCTCAACTCAGGTCTTGGTCTCACAGTTGTGAGTTCAAGCCCCGCATTGGGCTCCACACTGGGTGGTGAGCCTACTTAAAACAAAGCAAAGCAAAACAACACCTTTCATGAGCAATCCTACCGTGTGATTCATTTTGCAAAACAGATGAAAAACTCGATGTGTGATTATTAAATATATGCAGAGCATCCAAAAGTAGTTAAAGGGATACCCTTCAGTCTGTTGGCATGGCTATCTCTTGGCTAGGACAGTGAAAGGGAACTTTCATGTTTGCTCGATGTACTTCTGTATTGTCTGAATCTTCCAAATCAAGAACGTGTCAATATATTATTTGTAACAACAGTTTCTTTAAAATGTCAGTGTGACAAAATATCATGAACCACATTGAAAGACAAATGACAGTTGGAACCTGGGTAAATATATTTCAGACTGTATGTAAGTAGGTACTGAAATATACATAGATTACCTATCTGTATCTATGTATTTATCTATGGATCTATCTATCCTCTATGTAAGGCCACTTACAGCTCAAAAAGAAGAAGATAAATACGCCAGTGGGAAAATAGGTAAAATATACAACTAGATATTTCTAGGAGGCAGTACAGACTAGCAGTAAAGAACACATAGTCAGGAGTCCGGCTCCTTGGGTTTGAATCTCAGTACCACTTGGGTTAAGTTACTTAACCTCTCTGGGCATCTGTTTCCTTATCTGTAAATTAGGGGCACACTAATAGTACCTGCTCCAAAGAGTTGTGAGAATTAACTGAATTAGTAAATGTAAATGTATGAAAAGTTTAAATTAACTAGTGATAAAAGAGACACATGGCCAAACAAGAAAATACCTTGCTTTTGGCCTGCCAGATAGGCGTATATTAAAAAGGTTGTAGTTTACCAGTGTTGACAAAGATACTAGTTAAAGGCAAAGTGGTTCAAGCTTTTGGAAGATATTGGAGAGATCAAACTGCACATTCTCTTTGGCTCAACACTTCCACCTCTAGGAATGTATTCTAAAAAAAAAAATAATCAGAGAAATATTGAAAAATTAGGAACAACATGAATTTTCATGGGAAGGGAACTATTTAAATGCCTTGTAGTTCATCCCTACAATGATACATCCTAGAATCCTTAAAAATGATAGCATAGGNTCAGGGGGAGAGGAAGGGGGGTGATGGGCATGGAGGAGGGCACTTGTGGGGATGAGCACTGGATGTTATATGGAAACCAACTTGATAATAAACTATTTAAAAAAAAAAGAATCATGTACTTTACCCCATAAAAAAATGATAGCATAGGTCCACAGGAAATGGACAGCAAATGATATTATATAACTGCTATTAAGTGGGGAAAAATAGTGTGCAAAATGGTACAGTGGAGTGTGGTAGTATGATTCAATTTTTATTTTCTGAAAAGTGTGTGTGTGTAGGCAGAGTATGTAACTAACACACAGACAGAAGTTCTCTCCAGATGGGGAGATTATGGGCTATTTTTAGGTTCTTTGTAACTTGCTGACTTTTCTGAATTTTGAATATTGTACAATATTACTCTTATAATTAGAAAAATCAATAAGCCTGTTTTCATTTTGAAACAAAACAAAGCAAACTGTTGGAACTAATAAATAGACTCAGTGAAGCTGCAGGATACAAAATCAATACACAAAAATCTGTTGCATTTCTATACCCTAATAATGAGCTATTGGAAAGGGAAATTAAGGAAACAGTCCCATTTACAATTTCATCAAAAAGAATAAAATACCTAAGAATAAATTTCACCAAGGAGTTAAAAGATCTGTGTATTGAAAACCACAAGACATAGTGAAAGAAATTATAGAAGACACAAATAAATGGAAAGATACTTCATGTTCATGGATTAGAAGAATTAATGTAGTTAAAAATGTCCATTCTACCCAAAGCAACATACAGATTCAGCCCAATCCTATTCAAAATTCCAATGACATTTTTTAAGAAGTAGAACAATCCTAAAATTTGTTTGGAGCCATAAAAGACCCAAATAGCCAAAGCAATCTGGAGGAAGAAAAACAAAGCTGGAGGCATCATACTCTCTGATTGCAAACTATATTACAAAGCTATAATAATTAAGGCAGTATGGTACTGGCATTGAAAACAGATATATAAATCAGTGGAACAGAATAGAGAGCCCAGAAATAAGCCCGTGCACATATGGTCAATTAGTTTACAATAAAGGAGCCAAGAATATATAACAGACAAAGGACAGTCTCTTTAATAAATGGTGTATGTGTGGGGGTGCGCCTGGTGGTCGGTTAAGTGTCTGATTTTGGCTCAGGTCATGATCTCAACACTTCATGAGTTTGAACCCCACATTGGGCTCTCTGCTGTTGGTACACAGCCTGTTTCAGACCCTCTGCCCACCCTACTCTCTCTGCCCCTCCCCGGTGCACACCCTCCCAAAAATAAATAAACATTGTTAAATAAATAAATAAATAAATAGTGTTGGGAATACTGGACAGCCACATGCAAAAGAATGAACCTGGACCACTGTCTTACACTGTACACAAAAATTAACTCAAAATGGATTAAAGGCTTGAATCTAAGAGCCCATGCCATTAAACTCCCAGAAAAAAATAAGTGGTAAGCTCCAAGAGGTGTTGGCAGTGATTTTTAAAAATCTGACATCAAAAGCAGAAATAAACAAATGGGACAACAGCAAACTAAAAAGCTTCTACACAGCAAAGGAAACTATCAAGGAAATGAAAAGGCAATCTACTGAATGGGAGAAAATATTTGCAAATCAAAAAATCTGATAAGGGGCTAACATCCAAAATATATAAAGAACTCATACAACTCATATGATAGCAAAAAAGCAAACAATCTGATTTAAAAATGGACAGAAGATCTGAGTAGGCATTTTTCCAAAGACAACATACATATGGTCAACAGGTACATGAAAAGAGGCTCAACATAATTAATCATCAGGGAAATGCAAATCAAAATCACAATGAGCTCTTATCTCACACCTGTTAGAATGACCCTTATATCAAGACTAGAAATAACAAGTGTTGATAAGGATGTGGAGAACAAGGAACCTTATCTGCTGTTGATAGGAATGTAAATTGGTGCAGCCACTACGGAAAATAGTAAGGAGGTCCCTCAGAAAATTAAAAATAGAACTCCCATACAACCCAGCTATTCTGCTTCTCAGTATTTACCTGAAGAAAACAAGAACAGTAACTTGAAAGATAAATGCAGCCCTGTGTTCATTGGAGCAGTGTTTATAAAAGACCTGGAAAACAACCAAATTGCCCATCGATGGATGAGTGGATATATGTAATATTACACATAATATGTATAATATAATTTCTATAATGAAATATTTAGCCATTAAAAAAAGTGAAATCTTGCCATTTGCATCAACACAGATGGACCTCAAAGCCACCATGTTAAGTGAAATAACTCAGACATAGAAAGACAAATACCGTATGATCTTTTCTTATATTTGGAATCTTTAAAAAATTAATTAATCCCCCTCCCCCCCAAGCTCATAGATACAGACAACAGATTGGTGGTTGCCAGAGGCACGGATAGGCAGTGGCATAAATAAAAAAACTTTTGTTATTTTGTTTGTAGTTTAAATAAATTGAAGGGAAAAAAAGAAGAAAGCAAAACCAAACCAAAGCAAAAACAAATGAATTCACACAAGCCAGTTGTGTGGGCTCCCAATCTAGAGCTGTAATCCTTAGACTGAGCTGCATGTTAGAATCACCTGGAGAGCTCTAGAAAATTCCTACACCAGAGTCCCACCCCCAGGGATACGATCATGGGTGAGGCATCAGGAGTTTCCAAAGGGATCCTAACTACAGCTGGGGTTGGCCTGACGGGCGGGGCTGTTGTTGGAGATGATTGGTGGACACCCAGGACCCAGAATGTGCACTTTTCTCAAGTTCGGGGCTTATCTAGGACTTTAAGCCAAAGTGTACCTTTGAGATGAGGTATTATGCAAGGTCCGTTTGAATTCTTTGTATTTGGACAAAGCCTCGGTAGGTACTCCCAATGGTAACCGTTCTCATTTATTAAGCACCTTTTAAGAACCAGGTACTTTGCAAAGTACTTGATTGTATCAGATCATTTAGCCCTCCAAGCAACCTTATAAAGGTGCTGTTAGCATCCCCACTTTTCATATGAGGAAACTGAGGCTCAGAATCTTTATGGGACTCACCCATAGCATGCCTGGTCAATTGCAAAGCAGAGATTTTAATGCAGGAGGTATAGCTCTAGGATGGCCCTCTTAGCCACTGGCCTCGAGGGTTCTGCCCATAAAAAGGCACATTTACTCAGATGCACCCCTTTGCACACTAGTCCAGAGGCACCCAGATTCCTGCAGCTGTGCATGGACCCCGGAAAAGAGCCATTTTCTAGGGAGAAATCCACGCGGGGTGCATAACGCACTTGCCACAGCCACTGCCCTCTTCATACCCAAGTATAAATAATGTGCTTCCCCCTGCCAACAAGGAGTGGCCGTCATGCTCATGTCATTGCTACAGGTGGGTGCTCAGAGCTGCAATTTCTCACGGGGACACCCAT
The DNA here is from genome assembly GCF_008692635.1 of Crocuta crocuta. NCBI lineage: Eukaryota > Metazoa > Chordata > Mammalia > Carnivora > Hyaenidae > Crocuta > Crocuta crocuta. The sequence goes on along the minus strand of NW_027530213.1, from coordinate 6,606,613 downwards.
CAAAAAAGGTCGGGGCCCTCCTCTGCTGAGCCCCCCAGGACAGCGAGCCCCAGGTGCACCTGCACCACCTGAGGCTGCTGTCTTCTGTCCTCCTGTGTAGATCCTGGAAAACACTCCTGAAAACCACCCTGACCACAGCCACTTGAAGCACGCCCTGGAGAAAGCGGAGGAGTTGTGCTCCCAGGTGAACGAAGGGGTGAGGGAGAAGGAGAACTCCGACCGGCTGGAGTGGATCCAAGGCCATGTGCAATGTGAAGGCCTGTCCGAGGTAGCTGCCTTTGGGCTGGGACCCGGGCCTCCCTCCCGCTGAGCCTTAGCGGCGAGAAAGATCGTGAACTGTCCTCTCCAGGCCACAGTTGTGCCCGTTCTGTCTCCAGCTGCCTCTCACCTGCTCTTGAACCTGTCCCGCTGACTTTTTTATTTCCATGTTGCTTTCTTTTCCATTTTCGGCTGTTCTAGTTGTGTTGTTGAATCTGCTGGTTCCTTTCTTGTGTTTTCTTCTTGCACAGGTGGCCATGCTTTGCATTTTTTTTCCCTAACACATTTTAAACGTATTTCTGCATATCTCACATCAGAGAACTGTAATATCTACAGGTATGGCTCTCACTCCCATCTGCTGTTTCCACTAGCTGTCACCGCGTATGCCTGCTTCTCTGTATGTACTGTGATTTTTTATTGTGAGTTCAGTGTTCCTTGGAGCTTTATCTGTGGGACCTTGGAGCTCTGAAGTTGCATTCCTCCTGAGAGAATTGCTACCAGGATCACCCTAAATTTCATGTAGAGAGGTTTTTGGATCACAGTAGTATGTGAATTGTATTGTGAATGTGTATGGGGGCTGCCCTGTGGCTGCACATTCTCAGGGGCATTTTTTTCATTCCACTTATACCAAGGTCAAAAACAACGGAGTCTTCTTGTTCATCTCTGCTGTGCTTGCGTTCCCTCATGGTCCTTCCTCTGTGGGCCAGCTTTCGGGAGAGCCCTCCCGTTAGATCCCTCAGCCCAGTGGACCCTGGAGGCATCCCTTGTCTCCTGTGACCCACATGGCCTTTGAAGCTCAAGGTCACCAGACTCAAGAGAGGCTCTCAGGGCTAAAGCTGGCTTTGGGTTTTATCTTCTGGGGTTCACACTTTCTGTTTTGGCCTCTGCACATTTTTTTTACTTTTTTAAAAATATTTTTTATCACTTTGCTTACATTGCAAAAGTGAATTTTTATATTCTACTCAGTTTTTAAAAATTTTCACTGGATATTTCAACATAGTCCACCAATATTGGAGAAACAGAAGTTTCTCTTCTAATATTTAATTATTTTCTTGTCCTGTACCTTTCTCTTAGTTTCATTTATTGTTGCTGGCTTTTTTCTTCTCTCTTTCTTTGCCTCTGCATGCACATGCATGCGTGCACACGCACGTATGTGTGCACATACACACACGCACACATGCATGCACACATGCCATTCACTAGGTTTACCAAAATGCCCAGGCAGATGCGTCCCCCTCACCCCCTCTCCATGTGGCTTCTTCCTTCTTATGATGCTTCAGAGGCAGNATGCATGCACACATGCCATTCACTAGGTTTACCAAAATGCCCAGGCAGATGCGTCCCCCTCATCCCCCCTCCATGTGGCTTCTTCCTTCTTATGATGCTTCAAAGGCAGCAGTACCCAAGGGAATCACCCAAAGAACCACTGGTTCCTTCCCTGCCTCACCTCCTTGTTGGCCTTGACCATAGGTGTGGGGTAAGCCAACCTGGGGGGGNGCCCTGCATTGGGCTCTGTGCTGACAGCTCGGAGCCTGGAGCCTGCGTCAACTTCTGTGCCTCCCTCTCTCTCTATCTCTCCCCTACTCGCACTCTGTCTCTCTCTCTTTCAAAACTAAAGAAACATTAAAAATTAAAAAAAAAAAAGAAAATGCAAAGATTGTTCCCAATTCATTTATATTCAGTGTTAATCTGGCCTATCGGAGGCCCCATACTTACTTGGAGTATGAATAAATGCCATCACATTTATGTGATCCAGGCTGCCCTCTCTGGATTCATCATCTGTTCCCAAGTGCTTTGCACTCTCTTGGCAAGCCAAAAGGTCGGATTGAGCTCCAGACTCCTGTTCATAGTGCAGGGGTAAAAACTATCCACTGAAGGCTCCCATCTGGGTGTTATCTTCAGTCTTTCGGGCTCCCTCAGAGCCCTGGTGGCAGATTAGAGACCTTCTCCCTTTTTGTACCCAAGAGTGGAGTGGAATGCTCAATCTTCCTTGATGCCTAAAGATCTCCAGTCAGAGACACTGCTGATTGGCCACCAACATCTCTTGGGGGACATATGGTGTGAACCCTGTCACCTCTTCACAATTACTCTCCTCAGGGAGACCTATAGGGTTCATAACTCTGGAGAGTATTGGTCTTGAAGGCTGCTGGTAGAACATCCTATGGGGCCCAAGTGTGGGCAGAGAGGGGCCATGATTGTCTGACACGTGCCTGGACCATATTGCCACCTGGGCATAGCTGTGCCTTTCCCTCTTTCAGTCTCTCACCTTGCTGCCAAAAAAAGGAGGGTCTTAGTGTGGTTGTTTTTCTGCCTCAGTCTCCCTCTGCCCCGTTAGAAACTGCTCACGTGAGATGATAGAGCCCAGTGGGATGACAGAGCCATGTTTTAGCAGCACTCAGAGCCATCTCCAAAGTTTGGGAAGTGGCAAGGAGACTGTCCCCTTCACACTTTCTGGACTAGTGAGTTGGTGGAGACTTAATGTGTGCCAACACTGTGTCTGCTCTGCTCGGCTTTGAGGCATCACTCAGCACCCTTGAGGTTTGTAGTCACCCATGTGTGAGGGGCCTGGACTCTAGTTGACCTTGGAAAGTAGCACATGGACTGTAGAATGGTGCAGGGAGTGGTTGCTGCTTTCCACAAGCGCAAGGGACCGTTTGAGCCATGTGGGGTCATCACTGGAGCTGGTTGATGCCCTCTTTGGGGACATAGCCCATACTCATTGAGGTGGGAGAGAGCTGAGAATTTTCTTCCCATTTCCCAGTAAATAAAAGAGGGGCACCGGCACCCTCAGGCACTAGTAGACCCCTAGGGAGAAAGCAGTCGGAAGTATACCCAAGACTCATCTAGACACTTGGAATCCTTAGAACTGTGTCTTTGACTGCCCTTGACTCCTTGGCCCTGAAAGGTACTACCTGAAGTCTGCAAAGTGGTCCCTGATTGGAGCCTAAGATACAGGCCCACGGGGGCCCAGCCTCCCATTCTGACGGAGCCTGCGCTTTCAGACGCAGAAACTCAGAAAATGACCTCCCTTCACTGTGTCTTCTTTGGGTTTTGTTTTCCTTTCTCAGCAACTTGTGTTCAATTCAGTGACCAATTGCTTGGGGCCACGCAAGTTTCTGCACAGTGGGAAACTCTACAAGGCCAAGAGCAACAAGGAGCTGTATGGCTTCCTCTTCAACGACTTCCTCCTGCTGACCCAAATCATAAAGCCCTTGGGCTCATCTGGCACGGACAAAGTCTTCAGTCCCAAATCGAACCTACAGTACAAAATGTACAAAACAGTAAGTTTGGCTCTAGATGGTGATTCTAGATTGCAATATCAGGGTTGGTGTTGGCAGAGGAAGGAGACAGTTTCCCAAAGGGGTCAGAGTATGAGCAAGGTTGGGGGGTTGTGGTGTAGAGAAGACAGAGGGGTGAGCCAGGGTTTAGGGTAACTGAAGCAGTGCAGCTCCAGCACTCTCAGCAGAGGAACAGCGTTCGACTTGATTGACAAAACTTCTATGAGCTTCCAAATGGCCACTGTGGTTCCTCAGACATGGGGAGTCCCCACTTTTCTGGTGGGGCTACCGATCTAGTGTGATGAAGGAGGCATGTGTGGGAAAGCTCCAAAGTAGAGCCCCAGCACCCACCTTCCAAGCATTCCCAGACCCCCCTCCAAACTTCTCAGGGTCGCTTGAAACATCTGTGCCCCTTACCTTTTCCAGCAAAAGCCAATCTAAACAGTCAATGTGTGGAGAATTTCCCTCTGCTGTTTATTTGGTCTGCTCCTATGTACATAGCTGTGTTTGTGTGTCTTCATGTCACGGGATACTGTTTTCCTAAATTTGTCTGTGTGGGGGCGTTTTTGCAGAATACTTTTCTCTGAAGCAGCGGTTAGGGGATTGTGGGGTAATTGTGATTGTGGGGCAAAGAACAATGTACTTATGTAGATTGTCACTAGCAATTTTGCATGAAAATCTTCAGAGGGAATTGGCCGAAGGTTAAGTTATAAAAGACTGCTGGTTGGGATACAGTATGGCCAAAACAGACCAGTCAGCTCGTATTGTGAAGGACCTGAAAAATACCAGCAAAATGGAGGAGGCAAAATTTCTATTTACAGTTTGCAATACATGAAAGTTGATCTCCATGCAAAACCATTATTCCAGTAGAATTTACTGGAAAATACACTCACTCACTCACTCACTCAGTTTAGTTTACTAGAACACATGCACATAAGCTCATGCACACCCATAGTTCATTGAAACACACAGAGTCCCCGTCTGGTTTTTAAATGCCTGTGCATTATTTTTCAGCCTATTTTCCTGAATGAGGTTCTAGTAAAATTACCCACTGACCCTTCTGGAGATGAGCCCATCTTCCACATCTCCCACATTGACCGAGTCTACACCCTCCGAGCCGAAAGCATAAATGAAAGGTAAGACGTGCCACCTGCCTGGCACCGGCCACCTGGGTTCCACCAGCTGCCGGACACGCATAGAACATTTTATTAATCAGCTAGTCCCAACATTTCTTCTGCAATACCACACCCTCTGGCTGGAGGGGTCTTAATTCTTTTCTTTGGAGCCTCTCAAACAGTTAACACATGGCGTGAATTTTTCAAAATAAAATGAATTGAAACCAATTTTGCTTGAGAAATTTTTCAAAGGAAATTTTCATTTTTCTTTGAGCATCTCAGGTTTCCCAAGGTTTTCCAGGTGGCAGAAACCAATAGGAAGGTGATTTGGTAGGCCCAAGCCCTACCCCATCCTCAGCTGGGCTCGCTTACATAGATATTCTGGATCTGAGAGCAGTGGGTTGTTTTGTTATTTTGCTTCAATCGTGTATTCAAGGCTCTGCCCTAGAGCCAAATGAAATAGATCGTTTCTGAAGGGCGAATTTGACCCAAGGCCAACGACATTCCAAAGAGCATTTGTGCCAGGCAAGAAAACTGGCCAAAGCTACCATGCATATGGGTCTCTGAGAAATGAAGGAGAAAGTATCATGCCAAGTACTTTGCCCAGAGTGTGTTTGCTTTTCCCTAGAAAGTGGTTCTCTATCTGGGAAATAGTTTTGTTCTTCCCTTGGATGGTTTAGTAAGAGAGATCCTTCTGGCCTTCTTTGGTTAGGCAAACATGGGATGCTTTTGTTAGAAAAAAAAATTAATTATATTAATTTTTATTTTTTAAATTTACGTCCAAGTTAGTTAGCATATCGTGCAATAATGATTTCAGGAGTAGAATCCAGTGATTCATCCCTTACGTATAACACCCAGTGCTCATCCCAACAAGAGTCCTCCTTAATGCCCCTCGCCCATTTAGCCCATCCCCCCACCCACAACCCCTCCAGCAACCCTCAGTACTCTGTATTTAAGAGTCTCTTATATTTTGTCCCCCTCCCTGGTTTTATATTATTTTTGCTTCCCTTCCCCTGTGTGCATCTGTTTTGTAATGGGACGCTTTCAACAAGAGAGGAGAGAGTTGCATGCCAGCACCTCCAAGGTCAGCATTTCTCTTCCATGGGAGCACCAAGGCCAAGGCAGGGCTCAAGTACATCAATAAAAATGTCACTCATCTCTCCTTATTAATGGTAGGAATACTTATTAGCATCATTTGACATGAAGCCAGACTTTCCTTCCCAAGCCTTTGTTGTTAAGCTCAAATGAACAAAGCAGTAGAGCCCTGGAGACTGAATTCGAACAGACCTGAAACCTTTTTCTGAGTTCTGTTTGGCACCTTTCTGTCTTTTTATTTCCAAGGACTGCCTGGGTGCAGAAAATCAAAGCTGCTTCAGAACTGTATATAGAGACTGAGAAAAAGAAGCGGGAGAAGGCGTACCTGGGTATGCATTGCTCAGTGGCATGGACTATTTCCTGCCAAGCTGGGGCAGAGAGGTTTGGGCTCAGAATCCTTAGAGCTGGAAGATGAGCCTGGAGGTGGAGAGAGGCTGAGAAGGGATGGAAGTGGGGGAGGGGGAGAGTGGGGTGCAGGATGAGGGATGGTGTGTAAATTCCAGGAGCAAGCAAGCCAGAGGCTAAAGGAGAAGCGTGGGGGGAGGGGCAGCTACATAAAACTGATCTGAGGCAAACAGATTGGGAAACATTTGGGAAAGGCACCAAATGTTGCAGCGAAGCATCTTGTGTTGTTTTTCCCCCGCTGTCATAGTTCGTTCCCAAAGAGCAACAGGTATTGGAAGGTTGATGGTGAACGTTGTTGAAGGCATTGAGCTGAAACCCTGTCGATCACATGGTAAGGACCTCAGATTCCCTCTAGCATGGGTTATTGGTGGAAGCCTTTTCTGCATTCACCCCAGCCAGATTTAAGTCAAGCATGCTATTTCCATAATCCTAAATTTCCTCCCAGAATTGGCTTTTCTAACACTTGTTAAAACCTAGAGTGTTTTTTTAAAAATTAATCCTTCCCACCATTTTGCTTTTCAGAGAGATCTGAGTGGTTGCCATTTCATAGTAGATGTGAAACAATCTAAGGCTATAGCAAGAAGACAGGAAAGGCTTAATTTTAAAGTCCATTCATCCATTATTTAAGTGTTATAAATATTTAAGTATTAAAACTTAACTCTGACGCTGGATAGTGGGAGGTTTTGCCCAGATTCTCCATTTTATGGCATTTATCGAGTGTGGCAATGGGAGGGGTTGGTAAAAATGAGGTGCTTGGAGGGGAATTGCTGCCCACTGTGGCTATGACCCTGCCATGCCGTGTCCAGGGGAGCCTGCAGTCAGGCGGGGATCTAGCAAACTCTATCCACTCTAGGAAAGAGTAACCCGTACTGTGAAGTGACCATGGGCTCCCAGTGTCACATCACCAAGACGATCCAGGATACTCTGAATCCCAAGTGGAATTCCAACTGCCAGTTCTTCATCAAAGACCTGGAGCAGGAGGTCCTATGCATCACCGTGTTTGAGAGGGACCAGTTCTCTCCAGACGGTGAGTAGAGAATGGCCTCCCGAGGTCCCCTTTCTCCTCTGTCATCCGGCCTTCATGGATAAATGTTACCTACCTGGGACCTTGGTGCCCAGGGGTTTTTTTACTTCCCCCCAGAAAGATGAGGTAAAGGAAGTGGCCTTTACCGATGCTGGGGCATCTCAGAGAAGGCAGACAAAGCATGCTTGGTCTAGAGTGGTCCAGCTGCCCTATGTAGAGACCATGGTCCATGCTTCCCCAAAGCACATGACTGCAAAATAGACTGTATCCCAAAGTCTCAGCCCAGTCCTTTAGTTCTCGGCCCAAAGCCACAGTGACCATGGATAAAAGTAGGCAATTGAGCAAGAAGAGTGTCAGCCCACAAGAGGTGTGGCAAGAATCAATCGGTGAGCTTTAAGCGGCACGTCTGGTTAATCAAAGGAATGGAACTGTGTTGGATGCATCATTCCTTCAACCCACTTCCTGTTTCTGGAAAAGAAGGGGTCTGGCCAATGGTTCCAAGAAAACCTCTCTCTCTTCCTCAATCAATAAAAACCAGACAGTAGGTCTAAAGATGGCAGCCTCAACTTAATTATATTCAGAGAATATAGAGAAGCGCTGGGAGTGAGGGCTGCTGCTGGTGTGATCTGGACAAGGCTTGCAATGCTCCACGTGGCCTTTGCCTTTCAATACTTTTATATGGATTATCTCATTGTGAGTCAGGTACCTTTGGTTACTGTCTGAAGATAGGCACATAGCTGGCTAAATGTTAGAGGATGCCCAGAACGATCTCTCAAGTCTGGACTCTCGGCTACTGTGTTTCGCTGTCAGTTTTTATTCTGACAAGTTAAAGTTTGAGACTGGATTGTTGTTAGGGTCATTTTAAGTAGTGAAGTATCATGACACAGTGATAACTCCTCTAGGGTATAAATTGAAAATCCTAGTGTTGTTTTTATATAGGAGATAATTTCCATGAAATGAGCCTAGGGGTAAAATAAATTTCTATCTGTCCACCTGAAAAAAATTTCTCACATCATATTTTTTAAAATTATTTTTTAAAACTTTTGTTTTCAGTAATCTCTGCACCCAACATGGGGCTCAAACTCATGACCCCAAGATCAAGTGTCACATGCCCTTCTGACTGAGCCAAATTAAACCTTAAAAGAAGGCTGTTTCGTGTTCAGGAGTGCCTGGATCATAGTATATTCCAATAAATAATTCTTGAATGACTAAATGAAGGAATTATGGTCTGAAAGCCCATTTAACTATTGTGTAATTACCTAGCATTTAAAAAAATGTCAAATATAGGGGCATCTGGCTGGCTCAGTCTGTAGAGCATGCAACTCTTAATCTCAGGGTTATGGGTTCAAGCCCCATATTGGGTGTGGAGCCTACTTAAAAAAAATAAATAAAAATTTAAAAAAAGAGGGAGTCAACTCAGGTCTTGATCTCAAGGTTCTGAGTTCAAGTCCTACAATGGGGCTTGCACTGGGCATGGTGCCTACTGAAAAATAATTAAAAACACAAATATATTCATACCTGTTCTTCTACCAGCACTCAATATTTGATAAAAGGCAGTGTTGAGATAGTTCCGGGAGTGCTGTTGAAAGCCTGCGGCCCCGTGCTGTGGCCTCCCCTCCCACACCTTGCATTTGCTCTCTGGCACATACAGGGGGCATTTTAAGGACCAGCCCTAGCTCACCATCTTTGATTTTTCTGAAAAGGATGTGACATCATGAAGTGTCCTCTTCTGATAAACCCTGGGAGATATTCCTCTTCAATCTTTGTGTGCAGCTGATATGACATCCAATGTTGCATTGCCTGCCGGGAAACTTATAGCCCTTTGGAGGTCCCCAGGTGTGGGGAAAGTCATTGTCCGTGTTTTCACTTCCTTCTAGACTCACCTTCGCCCCCACCCTGGTGTCTTTTTTTTTTTTTTCTCCTTTCCCCCCATTTAAAAATTATGCTCTGTCATTGTAGTTCATGGATTCCTGTAAACTGACCTAATTCCCTTTTGGAAGAAGGGAGGGTATACCAAGTCACTGAAAAATTCCCAATGTGCCAAATACATACCTTGAAGTTAAGGAATTCTCACTCTGAGCAGGATGTTCTTTCTCCTTGCAGATTTTTTGGGTCGGACAGAGATCCGTGTGGCCGACATCAAGAAGGACCAGGGTTCCAAGGGTCCAGTTACAAAGTGTCTCCTGCTACATGAAGTTCCCACCGGGGAGATTGTGGTCCGCTTGGACCTGCAGCTGTTTGATGAGCCATAGAGACTGGGCCCAGGTGTGCTGGCAGAGCTTCAGCCCAAGGCAGCAGCTGCAATCTGGAAACGGGGTTGCTTTTCTGAGACCACCGTTTGATGTTCAGCCACAGGGCAATGAAACAGTGAAGACAGACCCCTCAAAACTTTTAGGAATAATTCTTGACAATCCTTCCCCTGCCCCCAAACAAGTTCCCATTTTATGAAGCAGAACTGTGTCTTCCTTCGTCCTCACTGCAGGCCTCACCATGGCTTCTAGGGTCTTTGAAATCCCATAGCCCCCAGCTAGATTTGGCTGGGAGCCTGGCCCATCCCTGGGCCTGAGGCATGGGTCTGATGACTGTAAAATAGATTTATAAATGCACTGTCTGTATTTTTGGAGACCTCATGTAACCCTCCTATTTCTTATCTCCACCAGTCCCCAGATAGGCCCCTGAGCCCATGATGCCTAGTCCTTCATGTGTTTAGAAGTACTTACGAAGGTTTTACCATTGCTTCAGAATCTCATTCCCCCACTGGGACCTTATTTGTAATGCTGCCCTGGATATGTCAGCTGGGGCGATGGTCTCCAAATCAGACAGTTGGCTAGCTCTTTGAAGAATGGGTCCATGGAAGATTCTAGCAGGTGCATTGTTAGAGCCATGCCAGTCCCCTCCAGGTCTTTTATTGATAGATGTCAATGGAAACTATCACTAGCTACTATCAGGTGATCCAGTTTTTGATTTCCAGCATGCTTGGAAGATGGTTAAGGAAGATTGTTATCTACAAAGGTATGCTCGGCTGGATTAGGTCACCACAGGTCACCTGGAAGGCTACTTTACAATGTCATTGGGCCCTGGTTGCCAGCCCAGTTGGAAAATTCTCTTTGGCTTGGAGGTCCTCTGATGTTTCATGACAAGAGCAATCACTGGTGACCAGCTCTAAGCCTGTTTTTGCTTGAATGTGCCAGATCCTGATTGTCATGAGAAATTCCAGCAGCTGTCTTTGGTATGTTCCCAAGAAAAACGTCCCCAAGGCGTGAAAAAGAAAAGTCACAATCTGCAAGTGGGGTGGAAAGATGAAAAGGAACTCCATTACATGGTGGGGGAAAGGCCCTAGGAGCATACACGCCTCACAAATCTGGGGAGGAAAAGACCCAAGACTCTTTCCCATATTCTTCCATATGCAACCAACCTCTCAGTAATGGAAACACTTGTGCTTGTTGCCAGAGTCGGGAATGTATGACCATGTGCCAAGCTGTTCGGTTTGAGTTCTTTGATTCCCCCCCCGCCCCCCTTAATAGCCAGGAGATAGGTTGGTTAACTAGATAATAACCTGATTTGCTAATGAAAAGTGTGGGCCGTATTTTGTTCGCATGTTAATGTTCTCCTAATCCCAGTTTGTTGTGGTCATGAAACGTTCTTTGCATGTCTTCTTGGTACTGGAGTCCAGCTTTCCTGTGTTAGACGGTGTTCTCTTCGATTGCAGGTCCTTAGATTTCACTAGGGTTGTAGAAGTGCTTTATAAGTGGTAGCATTAACGTAGTGGCCGAGTCTCCACTTTTCTGGGAACCGAATGCATAGTGTCATAATTTCCCATAAGAGCCCTGTCCTACTTCAAGCAATTTTTAAAATGTGTGTGTTAGAAAGGACAACAAAGTTTACATTTCATACTTTTAAGAAACACTTTATTATTTATTTATTGAAGATAGTGTAGAATTTTGTATCGAGAACAACAGACATGAGTATTTTTTAAAAACAGACACACCCTTTAGTTAGAAACTTTCAACTAAACACTGTTATAGACCAAGGTGAACTTCAGGCATGTACTTGTTTACCACTTCCCAGAAGAAAATCTAGTTAAAATACTTTAGGTTTATATTTTTTGACGTTGTTAAGAAACTGTGTGGAATTAAATCTATAAATAGACATACAACTTATGCTTTCCTATTTCTATAACCAACACAGTTTGTTCAGTGTGTTTATGAAGGACGTGTTCTATGGTAGAAAAAATAATGTATGCAGTGTGTCAGTGAGTAGTATCAGATCACTATTCCAATCCCTTTCCTTTTTTTCCCCCTTTCGCTCATTGGCTCTCTTTGTGTGTCAGTGCTGGTCATCGCTGTTTACCCAGGTAGGATGTGGTGTGAAGAACGACAAGAATCTTGTAACCCTCTTAGGCCAGCCGGCCGCCCCCTCACAGCACCACCCACTCACAGTGTCCCATCATCAGAATTAATGGAACACGAAAAGAGCAGCATGTGAGTCTTTTCCCCCAGTGACTACATTGAGCGTCCCTGAGATGCTCCTTTAGGACAGCAATTCTGGCTTGGTGTCCTTGTGCTCACCGGTGAGATTTGCACCGTGACCGTGACCGTTCCTACTTGTGGATGACTTAGTCTGGCCCTCAGATCCAGCTGTGACTCAGGAGTCATGTTGGGGTGGGGGGAGCAGATGGAGAAATGTGGGCGGGGCATGGCGTCCCTTGGACCTCTCTGCTTCCACTTCTGCCCTTTTGGCTGCCTGGGCTACATTTCATAGAGATGAAATGTCTCTTTCCAATAAGCGAGCTGTTTCCTAGCGCTTTGCTTCCAAATGCAGGGTTTCTGTAGGCCACTGCGTCCTGACCCCAGCCCTCCAGACGCCCCCGCAAAGCCTCCCATCTTCTCTGAGCCACGCCCACTTCCTCTAGTGCAGCAAGGGGCTTTTCTGCTCACAGGCTGTGCGCTGAGAAAGGAAGCCCCTGGACTCCCCTGGACTCGGGCTTTATGTAGACTGGCTCTCCCGAAGGACCACCCATATCCTAATCCCTCTGGGCAAGGTTTCACTGGCTGGTACTGAGTTCCCTGGCCGGCTGGCAGGAGAAGTGTCAATGGGGTATATGCGGCACCATTGAAAGGTGTTGTTCATTCACATCCTGGGCCTGCCTGACCCTGAAAGGGGGACTCTCTTAGGTTAGGGCCACCAGGGATGCTTGAGACGCTGGGGCCAGATTTCCTTGTTTGCTTGGGTAACATGTCTCTGTCCTCTGATGGCAGAAAAGAGAGCTGTGCTCCAAAGAACATTAACGTTGAAAGGGACTTTGTTTTCCTTCTTTGCTTTCTGAACAGCTCGAGCATGACCTACGTATGTGAAAGTAACTGATTTCATCTGGTTGAATAGCACTGAATTTAACTGTAAAAAAAATCCTATCAGAAAGTAGGCAAATTGAACACTTGCATCTTGGTGACCTGGTACCCAACCCCCACCACCCCTGTGGCTTCCCCAGGTGGGGATGAGGTCAGGCGATTAGACTCTAGAGCCACTAGGGAAAGATGGTTGCCTGCTGTCCGAGACGAGGCAGGTGGGCTCTCTCTCCAGGAGCTGGCTCCTGTGACCACACGGAGTGGGATCATTCTAGAATCTCTGGAGTTGGAGAACGAGGGGGAGTGGATGAGGTGCTTCTGGTTTTATTAGAAAGGTGGAGATTCGGGGGTATATTTTAGAGTTTGCCGATACTTTGTATGAGGAGAAAAAGACTTCTCCATCTCTGCTCCAAATAGCTTGTTCTGGTTGGTAGGACTTTTTGATTCGTAAGAAGAAAATTTGTTTCTGCATGTAACAATTTTAAGGCTTTCTACTGGAAATAGCTAGTAGGTTTTAATTGTATTTCACATGCTTCCTCCCCTCCCCTCCCTTCTCCTCTCCTTTCCTTTTGACCGCCTTCTCTTTGGAGGCTGGAGATGAGCTTCACACAGACACGAGCACTTTGAAACGGACACCTGCCTACTTCAGACGTAGCAGGGCCCTTTCAGACTTGAGGTGAGCGTGAGGTTAGCAAAGGGCCTGCTTACTCCAGAAGGACTTGCTCCACACGTTTAGAGCCTCTGGTGCCAGAAGGTGAGGTGAGGAAAACAGTCGGTCCTGGCTGCTCCTCCTTTGCTTTCCGGTATAGGAGCCCAAGTTCTACTGGGTAAAAAGTGTAATGGGTGGTACCAGAAACCGGGGACAAGATGAAGCCTCCCATGCTGTGGTCTGAGCTGCCCTATGAGGCATTTGGTGAAGGTAACACCTCCTTCCCCTAGAAGGTAACACCTCCTTCTCTTTGTACCCGGAGGTGTTGAAATGCCTGCAGGCCTTCCCCCTCCTGCCAGGAATAGCCCAGGTCAGCAGCCAAGACTCTGCTGGCAGTGCCCTGAGCCGTGTTCTGTGGGGGCTTAATATGTAGAAATCGAGTTGGCATGTCTATCGTGCTTGGAAAACAGCCGTGCTTGGAAAACAGCCGTTTATTTGGGCTAAAGGGAAGGAAAGTTCTAGAACTCCCATTTCCTCACCTTGTGCTGTTTCAGATCCAGGATGTGTTTGTAGGTCATCAGGCTCAGCAGAGGCACATCACCTGATATCTGTAGGAGCCAGAATCTGTTCCTGATAAGCATGGGAATCTTACTCCATGTGAAGGATAGAAACCTCTAATGGCTCTATCCTGGGAGCATTAAAACCTAGATGCCAACACGTTGGAAAGTCTTATCTCTGGGCTGTGATCTCTTAGTAACACAATCAGTAAGGCTAACAGTTCATTCTGGGAGTCCCATCCTGTGCCAGGCCACCATCTTAGGGACTGCGAGCTAGAAAGGAAGGGCCTGCCTCTGTGGCTTTCATGGTCTAATTGTAGATCTGACTTTGGGTTATTTAAATACCACCTGATGCCTGTAAAAGCTCATCTCCACCTCTAAATAACTGTGTCAGTGACACGCAGAGCAGTTTGTCCATTAAGAGAAACCCTCATTACTCTGGGCTTGGAGAACCAGATAGCACACACATAGTAGAGTAAGTTTTTGGACACTGTATGTGGTTGTGGTGTTTCAGGGTAAATTTGTCCCTACCGTATGTCAGGTTGGTGTGAAAAATTTTTTTAATGTTTATTTATTTTTGAAAGAGAGAGACAGAGACAGAGACAGAGAGAGGGCATGGGGGAGGAGCAGAGAGAGAGAAAAGACAGAAACAAAGAATCCCAAGCAGACATGGGGCTTGAACCCACGAACTGTGAGATCATGACCTGAGTTGAAATCAAGAGTTGGATGCTTAACCGACTGAGCCCCCCAGGTGCCCCTGTGTGAATTGTTTTTGGCTGGATTCTGTTCTACTTTCTATACCAGCCTATATTGTTAATATCACCTGCATAGTGTGACTATTTTAGTATTCAAAGCCCACCAGGTAAAACTGCATTCAGAAGTGGGCTCATTTGGTCAATCTTGAAAAACATCGAGTGTTTCTCTGATATTTCCTGAGACTCAGTAAGCAGTCACCAGGGTTTCTTACCATGCAGCGGTAGGAATAAGGACCTTTCTTCTAGGAACACTGGTTTTATACGTTTATCATTTAAAAGAATAACATTCCTGCGTGGCTGTGTTTCTAAAACCCTGTCCCTCTGCATTTCTCCTCTTAGACTCAAATCTCTTATTTCCTCCCGCGTCTCTGTCTGAAAAGGGCGGGGACCTAGGGCACAGAGGGATCAGGAACCAGAGAAAGCGGTGTGGTGATGGGCACGGCCCGGTTGCCTTCCTTCCCGCTGTGGCCGCCAGGGGGCGATCTCCCCGCTGGAAACGTGCGGTCCCGCGGGCGGCTGGAGGGGGAGGGGGGCGCTGGCTCCACCTCGGGCGGCCCCGGGGAGGGTGCTCCCGTGGGAATCCCGGGCCGGCCCGCGGGCTGTGAGGCTGTTCGGGGGCTTCAGCCTTCCCACCTTTTCTGCATCTGCTCTGCGAAAGGCCCAGAGAGTCAGCCCCCCGGGGTCTCAGGTGTAAGTTGGAGGTGTCCCCCACTGTCCCCTCCTGTCCCCACCGGAGGAGGCGCCCTCTCCCACCAGGGTTCTGGGAGTCAGGTCCTCTCTACTGGGACAGGGTGACAGAGTCTGTACTGGGAGCCTAGGACTTCCAGAATTTCAGATGTAAAGAACTGGTGGGGGGACGCAGAGACTCATTGTGTGGGGTGTGTGCGAGCCTGTGAGTGTGTGTTGGGTGTTGTGAGAGTGTGTGGTGTGTGTGCGGACCTGTGAGTGCGTATGTGGTGTTGTGGGAGAATGTGTGGTGTGTGTGTGTGTGAATGTGTATGGTGTGTCTGTGAGAGTGTGAGTGTGTGTCAGTGTGTGGTCTGTGGTGTGTGTGAGTGTGACCGTGTGTGGTGTGTAAATGTGTATGGTGTGTATGAGAATACTAGTGTATATAGTGTGTGAATGTGTGTGGTGTTATGAGAGTATGAGTGTGTGTAACAGTATGTGTGGTGTGTGTGTGAGAGTATGTGTGGGTGTATGTGGTCTGTGACAATATGTGTGGTGTGTGTGTGGTATGTGAGAGTATGAGTATGAATGTGACTGTGTCTGATGTGATGTGAGAGTATGAGCGTGTACAGTGTGTGTGAATGTGTATGGTGTGTGTGACAGTGTGCGTGGTGTGTGTGATATGTGTGGTGTGTGTGATACACATGCTGTGCAAGTGTGCACGTGACCCGTGTGTGGTGTGTGCGTGTGTGTGTGCACCCACAGAAACAGGTTGTCCTGACCCTACCATAGTCGCACTCAGGATCCGGTACAGAATGAAGATTTGGGGCCCCTTGTTGAAAAGTATTAAGAATTTTGAGGTGGTGACAGCAGAGAACTGAGCCAAGCGTGGCCTTCGTAAGCACGTGGTCCCATGTGACCCTGCGGATCACACACGTGTGAAGCCGGCCCTGCGCACGCTGTGTGTTCACTTGGTTCTTGAAGCAGGTGGGGCTTCATTGTCCGTCTTCTTACTTTGTAAAGTGTCCCGGGGGGGAGGGGGGAGCGGAGAGCTGAGCTGAGAATACTTTTCAAAATGTCTGCTTTTATTTCATAGCAGCACAAATGGTCTAGACTAATCAGAGGGTACAAGAACCCACCCCCCCTAGGTGACAGATGTGCCCCAGGGCCAGAGAGGGAGTCATCTGCCCTTCTCTCAGCTCGTCCAGGGCGTGCCACAGGCGCCCAGGCCTTTGAGCCTCTAACCCAGTAATTTGAAATAAAACCCTTCCCTTTGGTCCTTAGTCAGCAGCGGGGGGCCACTCTCCCCTTCCCTCTGCCTTCAGGGGACCGTCCGAGAAACAGGAGAAGGAGACTAGGGGAAGTGTGCGTGGCCCTTCCCTGGGCTCCGCCTCTGGGACTCGGGGCTTCCCAGCTCAGCTCTCCCTGGGGGATCCCACGGATGGCTTTGGGGAAGGGTGAGGTCAGGAGAGAGGAGAGCGCCCAGGGTGTGAGCAGCCTCAGGCTTTATCAGGTGAGCCTGGAATTTACCATCCTGCTGTGCAGTGCGCTTGCTCGCTGTGGCTTCTTTCACAAAGCAACGTCTTCTTTCCTCTTCCTGCACTGGGCGGCACGTCCAGAACATTNCTGAGAAATCATCCTTTCTGTTTCCCAATTCTGCCTGGGGTCATAAAGCTTGCTAGGTAAAAATGTTGACAGAAAGTTGCACAGACGTTGCAGATTCATCTTGTGTGGACACGACTGCATCACTTTGAATGAAATAGCAAAGGAGAGCTTTGTTTCTACCTGTAATGCGACCTTCCAAACTACTGAAAGTTCAGATAGCGTTTTATAGAGTAATTAACATTGTGTCTGCATTAATTTTCGCGAATGAACATTTCGATGCACGTTCTACCAATCAGCATCCTTAAAGTGTCATCCGCTAAGTGGTCACGGTATCAGAAAGTAGATATTCTGGCAAGATCTTTGGTACTATTTATTTTTACACATGCGTTTGAAACGTGCACCATCAATAGCCCAAGTGTCTTTGAACTGTGAAGCCAGCTTCAGATGTTGTCTGCGGAGACCCAGCTGGCAGAAGTCTGTCCCCTCCTGGTCCCCTCCCTTCCACTTTTCATAGCCCCGCCTACAGAGAAGTTGGCAATCATATAATTCATGTTGTACTGCCTTAGCTACATTAGCTTTGTATCCTCACATCAACATATGTGTAAATACATGTATATAGATGAGAAATCTACAACGACAAAAAAATGTCCTGTGTATGATAATCAGCTCTTGGCATCTGGTTTTCTGCATTTTATACAGTTTCCAGCTAAGAAAAATGCAGAATTCCAATACATACAGTGAAAAAGTTATGCTCTTTGAAAGGTCTGTCATGAAATCTCTGCTGCGTGTTAACGGGAATGTCCGTGACTAACTGTACATACGGTATGTAAGCGGCTATGCTGGTCAATATTGTGTAAACTAACACAGATTCTGTAGTCAAAATATTTAACTTGTTATTGTAAAATGTGATTTGTCATCGAGAGATTATTTTTCTGTATGTATATGAGAGTATTTTAGGAATCTAATTTAAGTGCATAAAAGTATAGAAAAAAAATTAAAAACCTATTCCAGGAGTAGAAAATACTTAATCAGATTACTTGGGGTCAGCCCAACTAAATTTCTTATATTAAAAAGAAAATCTGAGTTGCATATGTTAGAAATTCAAAGCAGTCATTTTGGGGGCAGAGACTATGATTAGTTTAACTGAAATGTGTGGTATGAAAAAACGAAACCTATCCTGTAGCCATGATCTCGGACGGGACCTTGGTGTTTCATTAAAAACTGATTTGAACAGGTAACATTCTGGAAGGTGGTTGTGTCAGGAAGGACGGGAGTATTGAGAGCCTGTTTCCTATCAGACCCATGTGCCACAGGGGCCTCCATGAGTTCTGGAAGATTGATCAGGAATTCAAGACTGAACCAAACATCCTTCTANTCACCCTTTTGCAGTTCTCTTTCTGGATGGATTCGGAACATCGCTTTGATGTTGGCATTGTCAATGCAATTTCCTGGGGCACCTTCATCACCTTTACCTGTTGCATAGCTGGGTGGGTTGAAGAATGAAGTTTGGAGCTTCTGGGCACGCAAAACAGGCAGGGCAGAGCGGCCTCCCGAGATGCCGGTGTCCCAGGGACAGGGCGCCTTCCTCCTCTTCCCCTTCCCAGAAAAGAGGCAGAAGTCCAAGGTGCTTCTAAGGCACAGACTTGCCACCAGAAATGTCCCTGCAGTCCACCTAGGGGAAGATGGAATACAAAAGCCCATGAAACGCCACGTCTAATCCCCCTGGGAGATGCATTTGGAAGTCATTTCAGGAGGTGGCATGCTGGGGGGCCAGCCTCCCCTAACAGACTGGAGGTGACGCCACAGAGCAAATAGTTGCTGGTAAGACAGGGCACTGCGCGGGGGTCACGGCCGTGGAGAGTGTAGGGCCGATGGCTCGCAGGGACTTGTGGGGAGTGTGAGCGCCGGGTTTCCAACATTTCTTTCAACAGTTAGCTGTGTCTTCTTGATGCCGCTAACCAGCAGGGGAAGTCCCTTTCTGGTAAGTCCCTTCCTTTCTGAGGTTGGTGAACACTGGAGTCCAAGGGACTCCCTAGACTTCCAGGGTGGGAAGCTGTGATTTCTGGAAGCTTCCTGGAATCTGTTGAGGCATACAAGGAATCTGCAAATCACCTTGAGGAACTGTCCCTGGGGATGTACTGACTTTCTTCCCAAAGATGGAGCCGTTCAGAGATCTCTTTGTTCAAGCTCAGCCTGGTGGGGGGGGGCGGGGGGGGTGCATCTCAGGCCAGCCCGTCAGAACTGGACCAGCTCTGGTCCATCCACCCAGCATAGGTGTTGACCTTTCTTAGCGCCGTGCCCTCTTGGCTGGGATGGCAATAGGGCTGTGAGTGGGGACGAGTCAGCCAGTCAACTGCTCCTTGGGCCCTAGTTCTGCAAACCTTGGGGACAGGAAAAGGCAGAGCATGGGGGTCCTGCCCAGCAGTGCCTGCAGGCCACTCCAGTTAGCCTTTACCTGTTTGAAAAAGAATGTATCAGACTGACAAAAGTCCCTAGTGCGTTTCTAGTGACAAACGGGCCACCGTGCTGGTGGCATATTGCTTCCCTCACAACACTTCCCGGGGAGTGAGACTCAGCCGCCCCTCACCCCCGCCATGGATGTCCTGTTGACTGTAATATACTTCTGTTGCCAAATAATGGTACTGTTTAATTTTCCATAAAAGGGAGACTATATTGTCTGATATGTAATATCACTGGAGCTCTAAAAATTATTAGACTCTATTACCAATTGTAGAATTATGTATTTGTCTAAGGTTTGACGAAGCAGGGCCAAGACATTAGGTTGCTTTGTTTGTTTGTTTAAACGAAGCTGAGGTTAGTTCTCCTGTTTGAGTGTTTCTTTGGCACCTTATTATGTATGAAATGTTAAATTTTACTGATTCAGATTATGGTAACTGATTTGTTTTTTCTTAAACCAGTAGTGACATCAGTACAGATTGCTATCCCTGTGTATCTCGACCCTAAAGAGAACAATCTCTTCGAAACAGTTCTTTGTTCATATTGACCTGTATGGTTTAAATTCACATGGTTCGTGAATAAAATGAGAAAGCCAGCCCTGCTCCGGTGGATCGTTGCGGGTTCTTTCTGGGCCCCCACCCCCTGCTGAGCAGGCAGGAACCAGAGAGGCTGGCCAGTGGCTTCTCTTCCTGTGCTTCCTTCTCCCACGGGGGAGGCTGTACGTGCGGAGGGAAAACGAAGCAGACCAAACCAAGAACCTCACCCACACTTTCTGCAGACAAACGTTGCTTCCAGGTAGAAATGCACCTCCAGGTACCGACTCCTTTGGAGAACTTGCGCAGTTCTGTGTGGTGGCAGCAGAAATGCCAGGGGTATGAGGGGTGAGCCAAGCCTGTTTTACCAGGACATTCTGAGGATTGCTCCGGCTTCCCGCGAAGCTTCCAACACAGACAACTGTGTGTGTTCACAACCTTGAGTCCTTACTCTGGGCGCCATTAGCAAACCCAACACTGAATTTTACTGTTACTTGAATTTTCGGGGATGGTTTATAGCGTTTTTTTCTAATCCGGTTTTAAGGCAAAATTCCTCCCTATTTTATCACTGCTTTCTCTGAATGTGAACCAGTGCGTTAAAGTTCTTGGACTGCAGGGCACCTGGGTGGCTCAGTTGGTTACGTGTCTGACTTCAGCTCAGCTCATGATCTCGCGGGTTGTGAGTTCGAGCCCTGTGTCAGACTCTGCACACAGCTCAGAGCCCAAAGCCTGCTTTGGATTCTGTGTCTTCCTCTCTCTCTGCCCACCCCTCCTCCCCAAATGATAAACATTAAAGTTCTTGGGTTGGCTTGAACCTTAGTTGAATTGTTACAGGACCTTAAAAAACATTTTCGCAATAAAATAGTGTCTTTGCCCTGTTTTTAAACCATCAGGTCCCATTTTTGGTAAACATAGAAATCCTATGCTTTTCTTGGTTATTATTTGAAGTTTAAAAAATAAATGTCATTATAAACCAAGAAAATAATAACTTTTTCAAACTATACCTAGTTGTCTCTGAAGACATTTGAAGTTTAAAAAATAAATGTCATTATAAACCAAGAAAATAATAACTTTTTCAAACTATACCTAGTTGTCTCTGAGATCAACCAGGTCTCCGTTGCACAGCTCAGAGGGTGGAAGGAATCACTGTTGTGTACGTACCTATTTAACCAAATTTGGTAGGAAATATTTTATTCTAGCATATTTTTTCTAATTATAGAAGTAATATTTGTTAATGCAGAAAATTCAGCAAGCACAGAAAAATACCAAGGAAATAAAATCAATTAGTGGAGATACCCTTCCACACAAAAATAAATGTTAACATTTTGATGCTCATTATTCCTGTATTTTCTTGCTGTGTGTATGTTAGATGTTGTTATATTACTTAATAGCTAATATACACTGAGCACTTATGCATGGCAATGTTCAATTACAGAATTTATATAAACCTTTTCACTTACAGTTTGTTGATTGCTTTGAAAAAAATTTTTTTTAATGTTTTTTTATTTCTGAGAGAGAGAGAGATACAATGTGAGCAGGGAAGGGTCAGAGACAGAGGGAGATACAGAATCTGAAGCAGCCTCCAGGTTCGGAGCTAGCTGTCAGCACAGAGCCCAACACAGGGCTCGAACCCATGAACCGTGAGATCATGACCTGAGCCGAAGTCGGATGCTTAACCAACTGAGCCACCCAGGTGCCCCGATTGCTTTCTTTTAAATCAGCTATATATGCTTCCACAACTCAATTTTTTAAAGTTTACTTATTTTGAGAGAGAGAGAGAGACAGCGAGCCTGAGTGGGAGAGGGACAGAGAGAGGAGAGAATCCCAAGCAGGCTCCATGCTGTTAGCACAGTCTGACATGGGGGATCAATCTCATGATTCATGAGAGTCAGATGCTTAGCCAACTGAGCTGCCTGGGCGCCACCCCTACAACTTGATTTTTAAGGACTGTGTAGTATCTCATTGTCTAAATGTATCCTAATTTATTTAATCAATCCAAATAGTTACATCTTTAGGTTGCTTTAAAATTTTCCCCTTGTCTGAAAACCACTGTACACAGATCTGTGGGGAGAGTAACCCATGGATGATCTGGTGCTGATAAAAGGCAGTATTTGAAGCATTTCATCATCTCCCTGGATTCCATGTGCTCAGCCAACAGGAAGGTTGCTCATTGGGTTTGCTCTGAAGGATTTGGGCAGTATTATGGTTCATATATATATATATATATATTTAGTGTGGAGCCTGATGCAGGGCTTGATCTCACGACTGTGAGATCATGACTTGAGCCAAAATCAAGAGTTGGACACTTAACCGAGTGAGCCACCCAGGTGCCCTTCTCCCAAAGATGGAGACAGCTGTCCATCAGCTGTCACGTGTCTTAGGAGCTTGTGGTTTTAGGGTGACTCAGGTGTGGGGTGCTGTCTAGTGCGGTGTGGGGCGGGCTGCAGGCAGGGCTCAGTGACCGGGCCAACAGCTGGTCAAGCATGGGGCACTGGGCAAGCCCTAGGACCGCTCAGTATCTTTCCTCAGGTGATATCTGCTCCACCTGTAGCGCAGGGTGGTTATAAAGCATCAAGATATATGAAGTGGCCTCAAAAGCAGCATCCTGCTTGGGTGGGCAGGGGTTATGTCAGGCTCAGTGTATTTTACTAGGACCAATGGAGCACCGGTCATCCTAATAACCTCTTGGGGACCAGCAGTGCTGGACAAACCCTGAGGACCCGAGATTTCTGCAGGCAGTACCGGGTGGACTTTGCCATGTGACCAGGTATCAGGTGGGTGCTGTGTTTAATCACACCTTGGGGTCAGATGACCCAGGAAGTTGCAGGTCATGGAGCCTGTAATTAATGTTTACTGCCATCTTTACACCTCTGCCTCCCTGTACTAAGCTCTTTGTGGTCTTGCTTCTCTTGCAGCTACTCTGGAGGTGGGCGCGATCGCTTCCGTCTACAGGGGAGGAAAGCCAGGCTTGGGGGAGGCGGGGTGCCCTGTAGGTGGGAAGCAGCAGAGCATGCTTGCACACGTTCCTAACCGCCAAGGGGGGGGGGGTTCCAAGACACATTCCTAACCGCCAGGCTACTGTTCCAGGGTGCAGAGGAGCCAAAGTCACATCATGAACCTCGCTGTAGATGATGTCACGTCCCCTTATTTATGGAACTTTCTGGTGGTATTGGTGTGGTGAATATTGCTGTGCCTGGCCTGTACCAGGGACTCTCAAGGTTCCAGTCCGTCCGGATGTACTTCACAGCCCAAAGCGCACACAGAACAGGTACGTCTCGCAGAAACCCCTTCACGCAACCCTTTCAGGCCAATTATTATGATCAGAGGAGCAGAAGTGTTCCTGCCTTTTGTCCGGGCCCAGCCTGTGGAAACAGGACTCCGCTGCCTGACTGCTGCTTGGCTGGAAAGGCCTTGGACAATCATCAGGACCAAGGGGCAGAACACCCGGATTTCCTACCCGGGCCGAAGCCCCTGGCCATTCCTCGGTTGTGAGGACATTCACAGGGGTCGGGACGGCTCTTCTGCTGCCCGCTGCTGAGTGTGCAGCTCTGATCTGGACCTCTGCCCCCAGGGGGATGGAGGGAATGGATGCTTGTTAGATTAACGGTGTTCTTCCAGTAGATTCCAGAATGAAGACTGCTTTTTAGCCAGAATCTGTTTGAAAGCCTTTACAGAGAGCATTACTGCCTTTTTTTTTTTTAATGTTTTATTTCTAGGAGAGAGAGAGACAGCATGAGCAGGGGAGGGTCAGAGAGAGAGGGAGTCTCAGACTGAAACAGGCTCCAGCCTCTGAGCTGGCAGTCAGCACAGAGCCCGACGCGGGGCGCGAACCCACAAATCGCGAGATCATGACCTAAGCGAAAGTCGGACGCTTAACCGACTAAGCCACCCAGACGCCCCCTGCCTTTATATTTAATAGAGTATGAAGGGCAGGATAGAAGACGGATCACTTTGGGTTTAAAACAAGATGTACAGGACTTGAGTCCTTGTTAGAATGATCAGATGGGCACAAGCTGGCCCTGTTTGCAGGACCTTAAACACACCCAACTCACCTGGCTGACGCTGGACCTTGGGGCACAGCAACAGGCGTTGGTCCACACGCTGTGGAAGCTTAAGAAGCACGAAGCAGGACATGGGGCGTCTGGGTGGCTCTCAGTTGAGTGTCATGATCTCACGGCTCGTGAATTCTAGCCCCGTGTCGGGCTCTGTGCTAACAGCTGAGCCTGGAGCCTGCTTCAGATTCTGTGTCTCCCTCTCTCTCTGCCTCTCCCCTGCTCAAGCGCTCGCTCTCTCTCAAAATAAAAAAACATTAAAAAAAATTATTTTAAAGAAGCATGAAGCCGGACAGCGAGGGGCAGCTGCCAGGTCCCGGGGACTGGGAGGCCCACTTTCAGGATCTCGGACTGGACACGGGCACTGACGATGTCAGGCCAGGGCGGTAACTGGCCTGGTTTGCTGGTGTCTTACCTCCTCCCGCAGGGTCAGCCCCTCCCTGGGCTCTGAGTTCAGAGGCCAAGGACGTGAGGTAAGATACACGGAGGACCTAACAGTGCCTGGCATACAGGCCTCAGTAAGTGTTAACCGTTCTTCCTAATGCCACAAGCTTCCATAAATTCCTAAGCGTAATCTACACAAACTAACATCTCCAACCAATGGGCCTTTTAACCTTTCAACTAAGCGGATTCTGAAAGAAAGATATAAAAATAAGGGTCCCTGTATTTCCACTTCAAAGAAGATAGTAAACAGTACGTTCTGTTCAGGAAGCATTTTATTGATGCTCCAAGTTTAGGAATTTTCACGGACAGAAAATCAGTACTTTCAGGAAATCTCCCGCATGGCCCTGCTCAGCTTCTGAACCTTGGTCTTTGTAGACATATCAGCGTATTTCTCCCCAATACGGACAATCATTCCACCCATGATGGACGGATCAGTCTAGGAAAGAAAATAGGTTGGAAATGTGGAAAAGCATGGATATTTCACTGATCGAATGGGAAAATGAAAAAGTGCTTTGAACAGTCTACATGCTGTACAAATGTAAATGTAAGATATTAGTATTACGTCTAGAAAAAAGAAATCAAATTGTGAATGGAATCCATAATCATTTAAATTGAGAATATAAAATTTCTATTAGAAGCAATTTAGTATTTGATTTAATTTTTCAGTTTGTACAGCCATTCGACAGTGTCAAAGAACCTGAGGAAACACCATACATAATTTAAAACCCACCTTAATCTCCAGTTTCAAAACCTGGCTTTACTTAGGAAGCTCTTCAGGACCGTTTTTAATTCAGCAAGAGTGGGTTCATCTAAAGGCTAAAAAAGGACAAAACCATCCTTTAGATGCAGATAAAGCAAAACAGAAATTTTCCCTAGTAAAGGTAAGGAAGAAAATATCGCTGGCACACAACCAGACAGGCCTCGTGAACTCCCACGCAGAGTCTCTGGGCCCTTCCAGGGGCTGCACCGCAAGTCACTCACCACCGCTGGTGTGCCGGGAGCGTGTCAACATCCCACAGGAACACCTTGGTGAGCTCACTGGCAGGGTCACTTATGCCCATAAATGCCACTCCCTCCCCGTCTCTGCTCCCTGGTATTAGCGGCAAGACTCAGACACGACTGAGGAGGAAACCCCCCCCCAAAGTTACTGAGGCCTGAAGGCACAGGCCTCTCCTGGGCAGCCCTGTGGCTGTGGCAGGAGGCTACTATGTCCTTGGATGGAAGCTGCAGCCTGACCGGGTTCTAGCATCTCTAAGACCCGAGGCTCCATGCTCGACTCTGATGGGGCCAGCACCCGGATGCCAGCCTGTGTTCTCTCCTTCTGCCTCAACTCCTACTCCTGGTGAGGGGAGAGTGAAAGGCCGAAGGAGAGGCCTCTTCCTTGTCACAAATCCTCTCTCCCCACCCCCACACCTGAGAGTCCACAGCTAGCAGACAGAGCGCCATCTCTGCAAAGATCTAACAGTGCCTCCTGGGGGTGCTGCTGTGGAAGTCTATCGGTGTGTAATCAAGACACCATCTGACAGGCCCCTGAGGTCACAGAGCTCAGAAGTATGTGCACCCCTCTCACTCAGACGCCCAGCGGGTGCCAGGAACCGGCCGGTGGCTGGCATTTCACACCCACCTTTCCCTTTAATCGGGACAACTCAGGGCGACCAGCATCTCCTATTCCCATTTTCTGAGTGGTTAGGGTCTCACTTGCTGCAATATTTGAAATCTGTCTATTTCTACAGTCTGTGCCCTTAGTCACCAGTCAAGGAATCATTTGTTTTAGGCTGTGGAATCTAATTTACCCCGGGGTTTCAACATCAAAAACTGTTGGTTCTAACAGTCTGGTTCCAAAAAAACTTTTACAAAAATATGCACCTTTTAAAAAAAATAATGTCCTTGGGGCACTTGGGCGGCTCAGTTGGTGAAGCGTCCAACTTCCGTTCAGATCATGATCTCGTAGTTCATGGGTCTGAGCCCTGTGTCGGGTTCTGTGCTGATAGCTTGGAGCCTGGAGCCTGCTTGATTCTGTGTCTACTTCTCTCTCTGCCCCTCCCCAACTCACGCTCTCTCTCAAAAATAAACATTACAAAATTTTTTTAAAATCAGAAGTAAAAAATAAAAATTAATTAAAAAAAGATGTCCTTGTAATCACCGAATGCCCTATACCAGTGCTCAGCCACGGGCACGGTACGGCCCGCCTGGTGAAGTCTCATCTCGGCCCTGGGGTCTCCGAAAACTGGGGCAGGCCCAGCGGCCCAGGCGGATGCCGGACTCGTGACGATTCTCAGCCAGCTGCGTGCTTTCATGGCACTGACAACTGAACCACAAATGTGCAAATACATTATCTGGGGCAAAATGTCTCTTTAAGTTGTGTTCTTTTAGAGAGTGAGAATATCGTTTTAATACCAGAAATATTAACCTAGATGAGGAAGGTGCTGCGTATTCCAAGCAAATCCACCATCCTCTACTGATAATTAAGCTCCACAGATGATTTCCTATGTGGACTGAACTACAGTAGGAAGAAAATACATATTTAGGACATCAACAAATTAATTCCGGGAGGCAGCATAGCTTAAGGAACGTGTACTTCTGAGAGAGAGGACCAGGCTCAAATCCTGATTCCCTATTTTGTCATCTTGGGCAAACAACCTGATCCCCCTGGGTTTACTCATTTTTAAAGTAAGGATAATTCTACCTCGCGTGGAACGCCGACATGAAATCATACATTATAAAGTACCTAGCACAGAGGTTTCAAAACACGGGGTCTATCATTACAGCCCATGCCAGCCACTCCACAAAGCCCGTCCTTCCCACCCCTCCTGTTCACCACCACCAAAGATCAGACACTCCAGTTTCAGGAGACAACTTAATAAGGATTGGCAAGAACTCAAACCTGTGAAGGAACATAAGCCACGACTTCCTAACGCATTTTAGCCCAGTCTCGTGCTTCTGAATAGTCAGCGGGAAGGGCAGCATTAACAGCACACACACCGGCCCCTCCAAAGTGCAGGGTCACGGCAGCTCATGTAAGAAGTGAAGCAAACCTAAGT
This sequence comes from Crocuta crocuta, assembly GCF_008692635.1. NCBI lineage: Eukaryota > Metazoa > Chordata > Mammalia > Carnivora > Hyaenidae > Crocuta > Crocuta crocuta. The sequence continues at coordinate 6,579,334 of NW_027530213.1, read as the reverse complement.
GACAAGTCACCTTTCCCAATTTCTGGATTTCAACCCATTTTGGTTTTTTTTCTTTTCACTATGCAAAATGTGATGCATGGATGTCACGGCACATAGAGCAGCAACACGCTGTCACTTACGGACGCAGTGGTCACCGTGCAAGGAACCTCTCCACGGTGGACGCTCATCATGGTTGAAAAGGCAGAAACGACTCCAGGGGTGTTGTTCAAGCGACCATTTTCAGCAAGCAAGTCTGGGAAAGTGAAGGTGTCTCAGAAACATGAAAGTTACTCAAAACAGGTTATTCATGAGGTATTATATTCACCTCAAAAGTAAACTTAGGTTTGTGGCCTTAGGATACTAGATTCAATGTCCTTTAAGTATGTGAATGAAGAAGATGGAAGTTGTTATTTAAAGAGTATATTCAGAGGTGCCTAGGTGGCTCAGTGGTTGAGTGTCCAACTTCGGCTCAGGTCATGATCTTGCAGTCTGTGGGTTCAAGTCCTACATTAGGCTCTGTGCTGACAGTTTGGAGCTTGGAACCTGCCTTGGATTCTGTGTCTCCCTCTCTTTCTGCTCCTCCCCCACTGGTGCTGTCTCTATCTCAAAAATAAACAAACATTAAAAAAAAAAAAAAAGTTTAAAAAAAACAAACAAACCCAGCACTGATAAGCATTTAAAATAGCAAGGAGTCGGGGGAGGCCTTACAGATCTCCAAAAGATTTCCCTGCCTGGCCTGCAACCTGATTTTCATATTTCGGGTTAGATTCCAGTGTTTGGCTACAAATCCCCAAATTAACATATTATCTATATTCAGAGATGATGCCATGAATGCATGTTCTTTGGAACTTGTATTCCGGTTGACTGTGGGACTGGAAAAGCAAACCAAATGTACCAAAAGAATGCAAGTATCTTTGAGGACAGAGATACAGGCACTGGCTACATAACATCATTTCCTTGGTATGAATCCTACTGGGCTTCTCCATGTGTTGAAAGTAGTAACTGCAATTACTTTGTTACATGGTAATACCCTTTAGACAGCGCTCAAACTTTCATGCACAAACAGGTCAATTGGGGAGCTAGTTAAGAAGCAATAGGTTGAGTTAGTAGGTTTGCCAAGTCCTTGGATTACTGCCAAAAGGCAGGTAGGTGATGCTGATGTTCCTGGTCCATGGACCACATTTCCAGAAGCAAGATTTTCAGTGGAAAAGATGTAATACTTACTGATGAGGTTGCACGTGAGGGGAGAGAACCTCTCCTTTGCTGTAATGTCATTTAGGCTTTTCACTTTCACGGAACGCTTTACATAGGGATTCATAATGGAAGCGGCCATTTTGGGTTCCCTCAGGATTTGCTAAAAGTACCAAAAAAAAAAAATAATAATAATAATCTCAACTGTTTAGAGCATAAACGATCCTCGCTGCCACTACATACTTTCTTATGAGTCCTGTATTTTTTTATTAAATTAGCACTCTCAAAGCATGTATGAAGAAAAGCTTACAATCCAATAATTTTCTCTGCCTTTGAGAATACACATCATCTTGATTTTATACAAGATATACTGATACTTCTTGAAAAAAATTTAAAGACACTTTACAAAGTTCCCTAAATTTATTTTTGCTTTTCAAGAGAGATTACAGAAAAACTAAGTAGCCAAGAGTCAATGAACTGTCTATGTTGATGCATTTACTACGGGTAATATTCAACCTGAAAAGGTGCTCTGACAGCAAAGGAGGCCTCCCTGTCATCCCCTTGGAGGGGGGACTCTCCATATCAGAGTGATCCTGATTCTGCCCTGCCTCTGACAGAGTCCCGGTGAGAGCCCTCTGGGGTTTCCAGAGCAGCCCCATCAGCCCGGGAGGGAGAGTGGACCCGCACGGGGAGTGCAGCACCAGGAGAGAGACCCTGTGTCTCATCTTGTTC
>NW_027530213.1:6541664-6577298 GCF_008692635.1 Crocuta crocuta | reverse complement strand
ACAAAAAAAACAAAAAAAAAAAAATAATAATAATAATCTCAACTGTTTAGAGCATAAACGATCCTCGCTGCCACTACATACTTTCTTATGAGTCCTGTATTTTTTTATTAAATTAGCACTCTCAAAGCATGTATGAAGAAAAGCTTACAATCCAATAATTTTCTCTGCCTTTGAGAATACACATCATCTTGATTTTATACAAGATATACTGATACTTCTTGAAAAAAATTTAAAGACACTTTACAAAGTTCCCTAAATTTATTTTTGCTTTTCAAGAGAGATTACAGAAAAACTAAGTAGCCAAGAGTCAATGAACTGTCTATGTTGATGCATTTACTACGGGTAATATTCAACCTGAAAAGGTGCTCTGACAGCAAAGGAGGCCTCCCTGTCATCCCCTTGGAGGGGGGACTCTCCATATCAGAGTGATCCTGATTCTGCCCTGCCTCTGACAGAGTCCCCGTGAGAGCCCTCTGGGGTTTCCAGAGCAGCCCCATCAGCCCGGGAGGGAGAGTGGACCCGCACGGGGAGTGCAGCACCAGGAGAGAGACCCTGTGTCTCCATCTTGTTCATTCGTAAACGTCTGTTCTCAGTGACCCACGGTCGCTTCCGGCTCCTTGTCCCCCTTAGTGTCAGGCCAGGGTTCTAACAAAACAGAGGCTGTTTCCATTTGGGCATCGTTCAGTTAAATACCTCTGCCAGCCTTTCACCCCATCGCCCCTTCTCCCAGGCTCTTGGCCAGAATTTGCTCTAATCTAGGCCGCTCGTCATACACTACCTAATGCTAAAACTTCAACTTGAGTGGCTCCATAGAAATGACATTTTTCCATAAAAATTGCTGACTTACACAAATTAAAAGCTAGCATTTGGGTAATCTGGTTTTTCATGTTTCTTATCTTTCTCTGCTGCGTCACCCAACGGCAATTGTGGCACCTGTGTAGCATTGCTTTCCTCAGTGCCAAAAACTTGCTAATTTTCATTTATAAAGAGTCTTTAGGTAATTGCCTCCTTTCTAGGTCTCCACATCTTAACTGATTTCCAGGTTATAGTCAAACCCCATTCTAATGCCCACAACCCAGGTCACTCCATTGAACACCACTGTTCGGTTTAAAATGGGCATAAATGGGGGAGCCTGGGTGGCTCAGTTGGTTAAGTGTCTGACTTCAGCTCAGGTCATGATCTCAAGGCTTGTGGGTTCAAGCCTGGTGTCAGGCTCTGTGCTGATAGCTTGGAGCCTGGAGCCTGCTTTGGATTCATTCTCTCTCTCTCTCTCTCTGTCTCTCTGCTGTTCCCCCACTTGTGCTTTCTTTCTCTCTTTCGAAAATAAAAATAAACATTGAAAAAATAAAAAAAAATAAAACGGGCATAAATGACAAGTAGCAGACAATAACTGTCACCTCTTGAAAGGTCTGCTCTTGCTCTCCCTCTCCCAAGTGTCTCAACTTAAGGCTGTTCTGTGGGGGTCGCAGTGGTTGGTCACACCCACTAAGACCATCAGCATCACCTGCAGAGATGACTGGACAGAGAAAGGAATGTGGAGCAAACAGTGCTGTCTGCTAGGACAAAAGTTCCAATAAAAAGCTAGGGATGAAAAATGAACAAAACACGTAAGTATCATCCTATATGACTAGCCTACGAGGGTTTTCTTTTCCGAACAGTATGATAAAAAAAAATCTTCAGAAATAAGTAGATTAAAGATATGAGAAATTCTTAAAACATAAACCAAAAAAGAGCAAAACCTTCTNCGTGAGAGCCCTCTGGGGTTTCCAGAGCAGCCCCATCAGCCCGGGAGGGAGAGTGGACCCGCACGGGGAGTGCAGCACCAGGAGAGAGACCCTGTGTCTCCATCTTGTTCATTCGTAAACGTCTGTTCTCAGTGACCCACGGTCGCTTCCGGCTCCTTGTCCCCCTTAGTGTCAGGCCAGGGTTCTAACAAAACAGAGGCTGTTTCCATTTGGGCATCGTTCAGTTAAATACCTCTGCCAGCCTTTCACCCCATCGCCCCTTCTCCCAGGCTCTTGGCCAGAATTTGCTCTAATCTAGGCCGCTCGTCATACACTACCTAATGCTAAAACTTCAACTTGAGTGGCTCCATAGAAATGACATTTTTCCATAAAAATTGCTGACTTACACAAATTAAAAGCTAGCATTTGGGTAATCTGGTTTTTCATGTTTCTTATCTTTCTCTGCTGCGTCACCCAACGGCAATTGTGGCACCTGTGTAGCATTGCTTTCCTCAGTGCCAAAAACTTGCTAATTTTCATTTATAAAGAGTCTTTAGGTAATTGCCTCCTTTCTAGGTCTCCACATCTTAACTGATTTCCAGGTTATAGTCAAACCCCATTCTAATGCCCACAACCCAGGTCACTCCATTGAACACCACTGTTCGGTTTAAAATGGGCATAAATGGGGGAGCCTGGGTGGCTCAGTTGGTTAAGTGTCTGACTTCAGCTCAGGTCATGATCTCAAGGCTTGTGGGTTCAAGCCTGGTGTCAGGCTCTGTGCTGATAGCTTGGAGCCTGGAGCCTGCTTTGGATTCATTCTCTCTCTCTCTCTCTGTCTCTCTGCTGTTCCCCCACTTGTGCTTTCTTTCTCTTTCGAAAATAAAAATAAACATTGAAAAAATAAAAAAAAATAAAACGGGCATAAATGACAAGTAGCAGACAATAACTGTCACCTCTTGAAAGGTCTGCTCTTGCTCTCCCTCTCCCAAGTGTCTCAACTTAAGGCTGTTCTGTGGGGGTCGCAGTGGTTGGTCACACCCACTAAGACCATCAGCATCACCTGCAGAGATGACTGGACAGAGAAAGGAATGTGGAGCAAACAGTGCTGTCTGCTAGGACAAAAGTTCCAATAAAAAGCTAGGGATGAAAAATGAACAAAACACGTAAGTATCATCCTATATGACTAGCCTACGAGGGTTTTCTTTTCCGAACAGTATGATAAAAAAAAATCTTCAGAAATAAGTAGATTAAAGATATGAGAAATTCTTAAAACATAAACCAAAAAAGAGCAAAACCTTCTCTAGAGAGAGTATGTACTAGACTGTGTCTCCCTCTCCTTTTTTTTTCTTTTAAGTTTTTTAATTTAATTTGAGGGAGAGGGAGAGAACAAGTGGAGGAGGGGCAGGGAGAGAGGATCTGAGGCGGGGCTCGAACTCCTGAATGTGAGATTATGACCTGAGCCACCCAGGCGCTCCTCCCTCTCCTCCTTTAATGCAGAACTGACTGTCAGGAGGTGGCCACTATAAAGCAAAAAGAGAAGGGGAAGCAACAAAATGGGCAGAAACTTGTTCACTAGAAAATTCAGTTAAAATTACAGCAGAGATTCTCCTAAGTTACACTGTACACTTCTGTTAATTCACCCTTCTTCCCAGGTTAAAGCAACCCAGTGTAAAAACAAACTGTCCCTTGTCACCTCCTGATCTCTGTCAGTTCTGTGCTGGGGCTCACACACCTTCACTGATTCTGCTGCCCAGCGCGCTCTGCTTGGTCATTTTCCTCTCACATCTTGGGAATAAAATAAAAATTGAAAATGAGGAAATGCAAAAGGCTTCATAAAGAAAATTCCCAGCAAAGCAAGTTATAATCCATTCTGAAGACTATTTTAGAATTGCCTGAAGTACAAGCATTGACTTTCTTTCTTTCTTTTTTTTAAATATTTTATTTATTTCTAGGAGAGAGAGAGAGAGACAGCATGAGCAGGGGAGGGTCACAGAGAGAGGGAGTCACAGACCGAAACAGGCTCCAGGCTCTGAGCTGGCAGTGAGCACAGCCCAAAGCGGGGCTCGAACCCACGAACTGCGAGATCATAACCTAAGCGAAAGTCGGACGCTTAACCGACTAAGCCACCCAGGCGCCCCCAAGCATTGACTTTCATATTAGTAATGTCCTTGTATGCATCTGCCTGTACCTGGTATACAACAGGTGCAGAATAATAATACCCAGTACAATCTCTATCAACACGATGACAGAAAACAGGTTGTTTTTTTTTTTTCTTTTTTCTTTTTGGTAGTTCATTTTCTCCTAGGATATATCTCAATAGGGAAATATGGCCAAATAGCTAAAACATAAAAAAAACCTAAGATGGAAACTTAGTAACAAACAGAAAAGCTACTTACTGCTACTCTCAACAATTCCTTTTCTACTTGTTCCAGTTTATTCTGTTTAGATGCAGCCGAATAAAGGGCAGTGGCATAGCGACCTTCGATACCATATATCTGAACAGGTGGCTTTAAAAAAAGGATGGGGTGGGGAGGAAGAGAAAAGGAAAATCACTTCAGACAATATTATTCTGACAATAGCAGGATTAAATACTCATATTAAAATATACCGTTTCGAGCACACAACCGTTTAAACATCAAATATGTCATCAGAGAGCTATCCTGAACGGCAATTCTCAAACAAATCAGGGATGTTTCCTTGGTTAGGTCACTCAATCTTTGAGCTTCCAATTTTTCTTCTTAAAATGTGGTGCTTAGGAAATATCGGGTCTAAAGTCCCTTTCAGCTTTAAACTATAAATCAATTACGTGAACTCTGAGATGCTTCCTTTGAGCTCAGTAATTAATCAGTTCCAAGTACTGGAGAGTTTAAACACTGATAGAAGGCTGTTTGCCTTAGAGCTAAGAAAACATTTCATGGTGACACTATAAATTTCCCCTAAGGCGCCTCCCCATCAATGTCCAGTTTACTGGAGCTCTTTAGGAGCTACTGAGTGCCTGATGCTTGAACTGGTTTTCACCAAAGACTGTAGGCCTTTCCCTACACACCGCCATCAATGTTTTGACTACGTATGCTTGGTGGTGCTGTGTGGCTGCAGTGGAAAAGCTCAGGCTTTGAAGAAAGATTTAGTTCCAGTCCAGCTCTAAGAGGACCAAACTCAAGTTTTCCCTCTTTTGCAAATGAAAGACCAGCCATTTCCCATCACTGTTACAGGATTTTAAGAGATTCTCAGAAAGGTTATGCACGGGCCTGTTGCACCAGGCCTTCAACTTATCCCACTTCCTGTCCCCACGCACACATCACATTTTGGGACCTACAAATCATGCAGAAAGGTTTAGGTAGTGCTTCTACAAAAGCCCAGGCCCTAACCTTACTGCTGTTTGACTCACACACTTTCATCTATTTTACAATCAATAACAAATGGTGACATACCCTCACGAGCTTGGCAACTGGCCTGACCACAGATGTACTAAAGCTTCTCACCTTTAAAACAATAACAAAACATTTTAAGTAATCAGTTATTTAGTATCATCAGGGAGATTACATGAGCTGCTCTTCATTACCCAGGAGTAAATTTCACCACGGAGAATCATCCATAGCCGCCTGGGAAACTGCTTTCCCCCCCAACTTCTAGTTTGCTGGGAACAGGCTGGGGCTAGCACACCAGTATGAGAGAGAAAACACAAAGTTTGATGAAATATATTTTTCAAAAAAAACCCCAAGATTTCTGGCATTATGTTACCACCCGTGAGGAAGGGTTTTAATAAAAAATGGGAGAATTCCAGTCATGATCTGCAAGAGATGTACCTTCTTAGAATCAAATGCTATCGGAAAATAAAGATTAATCCTTGGAGTACTGCAGTGGTCCGATGTGACAACTGGCCTTAGTTCTGAGAAATGGTATCCTGTCTATCAAGGAACAGGAGCTAGAACTCGTTGCTTAAAAGGCATCTGCAAGGGCTCAGCTCACCTTCAAATAATTTCAGTTTTGAACTGTACTGTGACAAAAGCGGTTGCAGGGATTAGTAGAGCTTTTCACTTATGAGAAATTTACCTAAGCTGTACGGTGTCATGTCGTGTAAAGCACAGTGTTGCTATGTAGTATAAAGACCACGAATTTTCTTTCCAACTCCATCTTCTGTATGACCGTGTGGGTTCGAATCTCAGCTCTACCTACCCCTCACTGGCTGAGCAGCCAAAGACAAGTCATTTCAACTTTTCTGCCTCATTTTCTTTATAGACTTGTGAAATGTGTTTTTACAAATACTCCTTAGCATGCCTAGTGACCCCTGACAGGTTTAACCACAAGGACAAGGTTAAATTGGGGGTGGGTTGTGTCCTTTCCTCGGAATCCAGCGGAACCCGCCCCCCTCTCCCGTGCCCCTCAAGCTAGCTGCTTCCTGAGGCTGTACTCGGGGGACTCCAAGGTCAGGCACGCGCCCCCCGCCCCGCGGACGTCCAGGGAGGTAGGGTAGTCCGAGCCGCTTTGCGTCTCTCCCATTCGCAGGGCCCCAGGACGCTGAAAGGCGGCTACGTTTCCCCAGCTGTGGCCTCGCTCTGTCGCTCTTAGGGCTCTGCTACGTGTCATTTTAGAAGGGATCCTCTCACTAGTTTTCAGGACCTCCTTTCTCTCACCTGCCGGGTGAGCCCGGACACTGCAGGAGCCGCCATCTTCTCCGGGTGGCTGTAGGTCAAACCCGAGGCAGAGAGGGAGAGAGACGCAAGGGCGCACGCGTGCGTCAGCGTAGCCGCTCGGCCCGCTGGGAAATGTAGGCATAGGTCATCAGGCCGCATGCGCAGAGGTCGCGGTCAGTCTGGGAGTTGTGGTCCTTAGAAGTGGTTATTGAGGGCTGGACTTCTGGAGCTAGTGGCTTCGCACAGCACCGTAAAATGAAATCCTTGAATTACTAGATGGTCCTTACTGGAGGGTGGATTTCTTTTCCCTAGTTTTTAAATTTCCTTTTAGATAAATAGGTGTCATCTGTTCTGTTTCACATTCATTACCAGCATCATTAGCATCGTTTACCCCTTCTTTCTAACCGCGCCGAATGGTGTATCAAGCGCAGTCCTCGCTCTGCATAAAAACAAAGGAGACTTAACAGCTCGAGCTGCGGACTCAACCCACCTAGTGCCTGGGCCGTGACTGCTCCTCTACCTCCACCCCGCCTTCCTCCCGTCTCACCCGAGTGCAGCACTGACTTTTTGGCTTGTGAGAGCGTGTGAGATTCTAGTGCCTAAATTCTTGATTCCTGGGGAGGGCAGAGTGATTATCCGAGATTATCTGGGGTTTGAGCAAGTGTGACATCGAAACCGAAAACCCAACACTAGCCCTGCCCAGGGTCTTTGCATTCATGAAAACAACCGATTTTCAACCTATTTTAGCCTAAATGGAGCTTACTTTTATTTTCTCTTCTGCACAGAAGAGAATTGGCGGGCAGAGCACCGGTCAGAGTTCCCTGGTTGCAACAAAGGGGTCCTGTGGTCAATTGAAAAGTGTTTGTTTGTTTCCTGTTCAGATCTATTATAGGAACACAGATTAATTTGCTAATACACCCTTTTAGAGGGCAGTTTTCTCATCATTACAAAAACTTGTTAAAATGCAAAGAAGTGCAAGGAATGTTATTGCTGTCTTTTCAATCACTCAGAGGAAGCTGTTCTCAATATTTGGTTGTGTTATCAACCAGCATTTTTTGGGTATTATAATGGATATTATAATAGTACCTGCCTTATAGATTATTAGGAGAAATAAGGAAGTTGGGGCGCCTGGGTGGCTTAGTCGGTTAAGCGTCCGACTTTCGCTTAGGTCATGATCTCGGGGTTCGTGGGTTTGAGCCCCGCGTCGGGCTCTGTGCTGACTGCCAGCTCAGAGCCTGGAGCCTGTTTTGGAGTCTGTGACTCCCTCTCTCTCTGACCCTCCCCTGCTCACGCTGTCTCTCTCTCTCTCTCTCCTAGAAATAAATAAAAATATTTAAAAAGTATATATTTAAAAAAAAGAAGTTATATGTATGTAAAGAATTTACAACAACTCCCGAGTGGCACTCAGTAATGGTTAGTTCTTTATTTTGCATTTATTTGTCTTATATATATGGATCGACAATTCATATGTAATTTAGTTTCTGGCCTTTTTCCTTAATACCAGAGAAAAAAGGAGACTAAGTTATATATGGTCTGTGATAACATGCTTACGATATAAGAATATTTTGAAGTTATATAATTTTCGTAAGCATATTAATGGCTGCAGAGTAATCCATCAAGTGGATTCTGTACCTTATTCAATGATTTTTTAACATAATTCAGATGATTTCCAGGTTTTTTTTTTTTTTCATTTTAAACAATTCTGCATCTCCGGAGCATCTTAAATGCAAACTTTTTCTTTTTTCATACTTAGAATAACATCCAAACAGATTTCCAGAACTAGCACAACTTGGTGAGAGGGTATGAGCCCTTTAAAAGTTCTTGGTGCTTGAGGCCAGTCTGCTTTGCAAAAGTTTTATCCTATTTACACAAGCATAAAAACCCACGTTTCACTTCACTATGCAAACAATTTTCAGAGGCGATTTTCAAATTAGCTTAATGGAAAGTATATTCATTATGCAATGAACATAAATTTTATTGAGTACCTATTATGTGCAGGCAGCTCTTCTAAGCCCTGAAGATACAGCAGGGTATATGACAAAGTGCTTACCTTTGTGGACCTCACATTCTACGTGAAATCAAACCACAAACCCATGTTTCTTAATGCATGCGTGTTATTAGATGTAATAGAAATCAAAAGTTCTGGAGCCACATACACTTGGACAATTCTAGACTCTATTGTGTTGATAATTATAAGTAAACTGTATGGTTACGAAATGGCGGGGAGATGCTCTCTATTTTCTTGGTATTTGCCTCCAATGCACTCCAGCCCCTATGATATTGCCATACTAGTAGTTTGTGATTATTTGAGTCTTAGGATTTATTTAACGGTTGTACATATATGGTTTCATTTTTAGGTCGAGTCTCAGGACAACTCTAAGACATAGGTGATCTGGTACTCTCCCACTTTGTAGGTGCAGAAACTTTCTCAGATCCTGTGCAGGCAGCTCATGGAGGAGATGACAGTTCTGAGTCTCAGGATGTATTCTGAGCATGGGATTTTGATGCCGGTGTATACTGCTTACATCTTAGTGATTTGGACTATTTGAGAACCACAGAAGCCCTAAAGCCTTCTGTGAGGAAGGAGTCAAACCTCCCTTCCACTTGCCCTTGGCTTGGTAGGCGTCTGCTGGAATCTCACCACCGGCAGAACACTGCAGTGACAGGCCAGGGCCCTGAGATATAAAGCCCCATGAGCAATCAGTTGGCACTGCTTCCCAGCTATGTGACTGCCATACTTTCTGCTACGCAGGGATAGAAAATTCGGAAAGGACAAAAAATTTTTTTGTTCCATAAAAGGGAAAAGACTCAGCGTGCTGCTTTTATAGTACTTTCCTTTTGTACGACCTTAAATTGTTTAAAAATTGGTTATTTTTGGTGAGGCCAATAGAGTCAAAGGGACTTGCCCAAGAGTATAGGCTCAGGCTAAAGTGGTGGCAAAACCCAAACACCAAATCTCCACTTTTTAATTTTATGCTGACTCTCAGTTCAAAGTGAATCATTTTCACTGTTTTATTTTCTCTGCAAAGGCACCATATGGTGGCATGGAAAACAGAATCGTGGTGTCACGAGACCCTCAACTGCATGTTTTAAAAACTGATGTGAGGGGCGCCTGGGTGGCTTAGTCGGTTAAGCGTCCGACTTTCGCTTAGGTCATGATCTCACGGTTCGTGGGTTCGAGCCCCGCGTCGGGCTCTGTGCTGACTGCCAGCTCAGAGCCTGGAGCCTGTTTCAGAGTCTGTGTCTCCCTCTCTCTCTGACCCTCCCCTGCTCACACACACTCTCTCTCTCTCCTAGAAATAAAAATAGTTTTAAAAAAAGTTTAAAAACTGAAGTGAGGCGGTTCCTTCTGCCAACAGGTCTGTCCTTGTGCTTTAATAAAATCACCTTTTTGCACCGAAGAAGAAGAAGAAGAAGAAGAAGAAGAAGAAGAAGAAGAAGAAGAAGAAGAAGAAAAAGAAGAAAAGAGAAGAAAAGAAAAGAAAAGAAAAGAAATGACTTTCCTGTTGACTCAGAAATTAAGAAATCTGGATGAAAGGCAACGTGCAAAATGTTCACCATACATTTTTAAAAAAACACTTCAAATTTTTATTTAAATTTTAGTTAGTTAACATATCATGTAATATTAGTTTCAGGAGTAGAATTTAGTGATTCATCATTTACAGATAGCACCCAGCGCTCATTATAACAAGCGCCCTCCTTAATCCCCATCACCCATTTAGCCCATCCCCTGGCTCCCCTCCTCTCCAACAACCCTCAGTTTTTTCTCTATGGTTAAGAGTCTCTTTGTGGTTTGCCTCTCTCTTTTTTTCCCCCTTTTCCCCTATGTTCATCTNCAGCACAGATCCCGTCACGGGGCTTGAACCCATGAACCATGAGATCATGACCTGAGCCGAAGTTGAACGCCTAACCGACTAAGCCACCTAGGCGCCCCTGTTTCATTTTATTTTTAAAAAAAATTTTAATGTTTATTCTTGACAGAGAGAGTATGTGTGTGTGAACAGGGGAGGGTCAGAGAGAGAGGGAGACACAAAATCCAAAATAGCCTCCAGGCTCTGAGCTGTCAGCAGAGCCCTACGTGGGGCTTGAACTCACGAACCCTGAGATCATGACCTGAACCGAGGTTGAAGGCTTAACCAACTAAGCCACCCAGGGGCCCCGTGTTTTGTTTCACTTTAAAAGAAATAAACAAAAAAAGGAAACAAATGTCTTAGCATAAAAGAATGGCTTTAAAAGTCGCGTATTATGCAGTCATTACAATGAGATTTTCAGAAAGTATTTAACAACCTAGAAAACGACTTAATGACACTGAGGAAAAAATTACAAAAAAACATTTTGTATTTTTCTATCATGAGCATGTCTCACGACCATAATCAGAAAAAAACAAAAGGGATGCCAAGATTTTGTCACTCACCTAGGTGCCTCATAAATGAGAGACACACCTATTCTAGTTTCTGGTAACACTTAACTTCTGACACAAAGGGCAATGGCTTGAAGCTGGCACGTTCCATGAAGAACCAGGCTCCAAAGTTGGACCAGAGCACTTCCAAGGCTTCTTTCCAAGGTCAGCTTCTGCACTGACTCTACCAGCATCAGGACATACTCTTTAGCTTTGCAGAAGACATATTGAAGATGGTATTAGTGGGGTTTTGGGGTGATGGTGTGGGTTCGGAGTCAATGGCCAAGAAAGAATTCTTGAAGACATCTTTGGTGCAAAGATGTGATTGTATTAAAGCACAGGGACAGGACCTGTGGGCAGAAAGAATTGCACTGGGGTTGTGACAGGTAACTCATTATATACCCTCAGGTGGGGAGGGGGTCGGGATAGAGTAAGTAAGGAATTTTGGAAGCAAGGTTTCCAGGACCTTGAGCGGCTGGCTGTTGCTAGGGAAATGCCATTTATTACCGTTTAATAAAACCTCAGTCCTGAGACCCTTCAAATGTATATCAGAGGGCTTGGAGTAGGAATGCTGGCATAGATCTTGGGAGAGTTGAGATAAAGGAAGTTTCCAAAGGAAGTTTTATATGTTAAAGTGGACTTACAGGATCCTGGGGGGAGGGGCTCAGGATAATGTGAAGCCGAAATTCCCTTTTGCCCCTAGCAAAGGGTCATCATCATCATCGAGGCAGCTGAGCCCAGAGGGAGGTCACTCTGTTTCAAGGACGCGTCAATGGGCTATAAGGAGTAAGGGAATTTAATTTTTCTTTTGCCTTAGTTTTCCACATCACCGTGGCAAGCACTTAAACCTCTTTCCTTTGTTTTTGGATAGCCAGGAATGTCCAAGGAATATCACACATATCCCACCTGCGGTGGGGAGGGGGGTCGTGGCGCTGTTAGCCTGTACTTTGCCCTCAGCTTGCCCCACGCTCCCTCATCAGAATCTTCAGGGCAAAGTATGGTAGTAAGATTTTCCCTATACATTTTGTTACATTGAGAGGATTTGGGAAGTATTTGCATTATTCCTGTATTTATTTATCTCAGAGTGAATTCCCCATCAATGTTCTTTTCTTTTTGTTCTTTTCTTCTTGTGAGTTTATTTGAGAAGGGTACATGGATCCCTTACAGCAGACCGGAGCCACTCACCTCCTCAGCACCCCAGGCTGGTAGCCTGCTTTATAGCTTCATAGGTAGCTTACCTTTCTATTGAAACCTAAGACCAGGAAAATGACTTTGGTAGCTTTCTACACAGGTCTATGGCATTTCCCCATAATAGGGGGTTTTAGGGAGGCTCTAGCAATCAGCAGGACCCCCCACCCCCCAGGACTGGAACACATCAGGCTTTGAGCCTGTTATGCCCAGATCGCGATCTCCCCAAAATCCCAAGACCACCAAGGAGTCGGAGTCACGTATGCAAAGGCAAAGGGCTTTATTATGGGCTTAAGCTCAGACTCCCAGACTTTACCAGCGTATGGATCTGTGCTGAGAGCCCCGAACAAGGGCAGAGTAGGGTTTTTATAGTAGGGGTTTGAGACGGGGGAGTTACAGAAGTTGTGACATGGGAACAGTGATCCAATCATAATTATTCAACATCATCGACAGCGGGTTTGATCATACACATTGTCTAGAGTATTCGTTACTTTTGGCGGGATCCAATGGCAACATTTAGAGTACCTTTAAATTCAACCAATCACAGAGCGAGCCTAGGGTCTTGTTCGGCGACTAACAGGTTAACTTTAACATTAGGTAACAGGGTCCTATCTATAGTTTCTATCTCCAGGCCTCTCCCTTAACAATGTGGAGGGTGGTCGCTGGCCTTTCTGGATTGGGTATTGCAAGGGTGGTTACTCCTGCCTTGGGCAATGTGTAACTACATGGTAGTTTCGGGAAAAGCTGAAAGTCAGGCCTTCTAGTTTAGATGGGAAACTTAAAGCCTGTCATGGAGTCAGTTTGGTTTAGACGTTTAGACTTGTGGCCTTACAAGCCAAGAGAAGGTATTGAGGAAAATAGACAATGGGATTCCAGCTACTGTGACCATATGGCTTTAAACTGTTTATCTTTAGGAGTTGGTGCATCTGCTGCAGAGGAAAAGAGGGAAGGAGCAAATCACACACACACACACACACCACACACACACACACACACACACACACACACACACACACGGCTTGGTGGCTTTTTTGAGTCTTTGGAGAAAGCTGTGTTAGGAGAATCTGCAGCACTGACCATCCGGATCTGAAGGCCACAGAGGGAGGAGGGCTCTGGGGAGATCGGCCCCCCACGCTGGGCACGCGCCTCTTCATTCCCCTTCCTTCTCCTGCAAGCCTATGGGTCATGTCACCTTGAAGTGGTCACCAAGTCAGCATTCAAGGTCATTCTGCTCTCCGGCTTAGCCTCTTCCAGGTTTCCAAAGAATCATCCTAACACTAGGGGGAGCCATGTCCTCACGTTGCAGATGCGGCCTCTGGCCTGGGAATCAATTTCCTTCTAGAGCTTTCCCTGTTCAAACCTTCGTGTCGGTGCTTAGCCGCAAGCGAGGTGACAAACAAAGCAGTCCCTGAGAGATGCGGGGCTCAGACGGGGACAGTTTCTTGTTCCCATCACACAGCCTCAGTGAGAAAGCTAGTCTGAGAACCCACGGAAACTCGCCCTTCTAATGTTCCTTCAACTCCTCACTGGGCCCCCTCAGCCCTCACTCTTCCTGCAGCAACAATCTGCTCTCAGGATACATTGGTAAACAAGAAAGCCTTGAACACTATTTACTTTAAAAAAAAAAAAAGGAGTATGTATATTTGGTGCAAATAAAAATGTGAGAACAGGAGTGGTTTTGTAGAATTTTGGTGTGAAACAGGAAATTATATGGTAAAAAAGTGTGGGGGGGAATTATACATTTTTTTCGTTGCACAATTATTTAGCTGTAGCAAAAACGAAAGTAAAAGGGCAAGGAAGGCACACAGACAGGAGGCGACACACTCCCAGTCCGTGGGACAGTGCGTCGGGCAGTGAGATTGTGAAATGCCCAGGGGACAGATGTGATCTTCCTGGGTCCCACGGTGGGATGCACTGCCCAAGAAAGTGTTGATAAAACTTGGGGACAGAGCAGTCATTTGTTGTTTTTATCAGTGAGGAGGCACACAGAGAGGCTTTGAGTTTCCTGGTAAGTCAGGCCAGAGCTCTGTCTGGGGCCCTGCAGTTGAGTACAAGGAAGATGGAGAACATTCGTGAGCCCAGGGGCCACAGCCGACCCCGTGCAGCAGAGAGGCTGGGAGGCTGGGAACTGCTTCCTCGAGGTGATTTGAGAATAAAGGAAGCTTTTTCTACCGCTGCCACAGCTTCTGTAGCAAATGAATTAGTGTGACCTTGCAGATGGCCCCAGTGACCCGGAAGTGGTAAGGGATACTGAAGATTTTCATTTGGGTAACCGAGGACTTCCCCAGGGTGGGGGGTGGAGGTGAGGCTGGTGATATATTTCTGTGCATTTTGATCCTATGCATCGGATTGTGAGGATGGATAAAAGCACCATCTATTTTGAGTTTTTAGGCAATAAGGGAGTTATTAGTGGGCTGGGCTTTGGAGACTAACAGCAGATATCCAGGAAAACAGTAGTTCTGACCATTTATATTGTATGACTTAACACGGGATAGAGGACCATTCCCTAATTCATTCATTCACTCAAGCATTGTTTCATTTAACAAAAATTCTCTGTGGGCCAGAGATCATGACCAATGATGCAGGCGCGAGGGCAACCAAACTGATCCTGCTCTCAAGGGACTGTTCACAATTCCCTTTGAATCAAGTTTTAACTTTTATTTATTTATTTATTTATTTTTAAATATTTTTATTTATTTCTAGGAGAGAGAGAGAGACAGACAGACAGCGTGAGCAGGGGAGGGTCAGAGAGAGAGGGAGATACAGACTCTGAAATAGGCTCCAGGCTCCGAGCTGGCAGTCAGCATAGAGCCCGACTCGGGGCTCGAACCCACGAACCGCGAGATCATGACCTAAGCGAAAGTCGGACGCTTAACCGACTAAGCCACCCAGGCGCCCCAAGTTTTAACTTTTAAAAATCACCTTTCCTTATATTCCTGAAGAAATTGGCAGGCGTGTTCGTCTAAAAATCAAAAGAAGTTGGGAAGCCTGGGGGCCTCAGTCGGTTAAGCATCCCACTTTGGCTCAGGTCATGATCTTACCGTTTACAGGTTCGAGCCCCGTGTCAGTCTTTGTGCTGGCAGCACAGAGCCTGGAGCCTGCTTCGGATTCTGTGTTTCCCTCTCTCTCTAACCTTCCCCCACTCCTGGTCTCTCTCTCTCTCTCAAAAATAAATAAACATTAAAAAATAAATAAAAAATCAAAAGAACTAAATTGCACATAATTTTTTATAAACTCTGGGCTTTCTTTAATCTTTGAGGCTTTAAATTTATAGGAGGCCCTTCTACCTCTGAGCCCCAAAGAGAAGGTGAGCTCCTCCTGTCATATCTTGGCAACTAATTGAAGCAATGAAAGGGAAAGAAATGATAAAAATAAATCATTCCAGTTGGCAGAGCATCGCTGTGTGGTTCTCCAAGCGATCGTTCATCAGAAATAAGGTTGGTGCCATCCTGGTGGCGCTGGATCACATTGGTCCCCTTGTGACAAAGACAGTAGTAACTGCTCTTTCCTCTTGTGATCTGTGACAGTGCTGTGGAGCATGGAATCAACAGAGTTTACATAATCCAGGTCTGCTGACATTCTTGAGGCATGGAAATTTTCCTTATTTGTGTTTTAACTCTAAAAGTTTCCTGAGAACATTCTAGAAGTAGACTTTTGTGGGTAGTAGCCATCAGTCCTGGCTACCGATTGAAATCAGCTGTGGAACTTAAAAAAAATACAGCTGTCCACTAAAGACAAGGATTAGATTCTACACATACATTTTATTTTATTTTTAAATTTTTACTTGTTTATTTTGAGAGAAAGAGAGAGAAAGAAGGAGAGAGCAGGTGAGGGACAGAGAGAACCCCAAGCAGGTTCTATGCTGTGAGCCCAACTCGGGCTGAAACTCACAGTTCATGAGATCGAGATCTGAGCTGAAATCAGGAGTCGGACACTTACCCCACTGAGCCACCTTGGTGCCCCCCTTTTTGTACATTTTATTTTATTTATTTAAAAAATTTTAAAAATGTTTATTTATTTTTGACAGACAGAAAATGAGCGGGGAAGGGGCAGAAAGAGAAAGAGAGGGAGACACAGAATCGGAAGCAGACTCCAGGCTCTGAGCTGTTAGCACAGAGCCCAATGGGGGGCTCGATCCCACATAATGTGAGATCATGGCCTGAGCCGAAATTGGACACTCAACGGACTGGGCCACCTAGGCACCCCTTGTGCATTTTATTTTTAATTAATTCCTGAGCTTGAACATTCAATGACTGGATAGGGAAGAAAAAGATCACAGTATGTCTATGATGGGATACTAGGCTACCATCTAAAATTATGGTGAGGAAGAATTTCCTGAGTTGAGAAAATATTCATAATGCATTGTTAAGTTAAAAGAAAAAGCAGGCTCAAAAGAGTATTTTCTGGTGCACAATAGGATGATATCAAACAATGCCGTGTTTACATGCATCATACAGAAGGGACTACACAAGCATGTTGAGGGTGGTAACGTCTGAGTGGTGAGTTGTGTTTGTCTTTTCCTTTGCTTTTCTATGTTTTCTAAATGTTAAGCATGAGGCATAGATAGCTTTTACAATGAAGAAAAATTCTCTCAATACATGTTAATGGTTTTCCCTTTAGAAATATGATGAAAAGGGGCAAAGAAAGTAGATACAGAGGCCTGCTTCATCCATCCATCCATCCATTTTTTTAAGTTTATTTATTTTTTGAAAGAGAAAGAGAGAGAGAGAGAGCAGGGGAAGGGAGAGAGAAAGAGAATCCCAAGCAGGCTCTGAGCTGTCAGCACAGAGCCCGATGTAGGGCTCGAACCCACATTCAGTGAAATCATGACCTGAGCTGAAGTTAGATGCTTAACTGACTGAACCACCCGGGTGCCGCCATCCATTTATTGGGCTGTAGAGGCAAGTCCAATGCTGTGGTGCTTGCCCTTCCGCAGGCCCAAGAGGCTGTGAGGATCTCATTCAAATGCAGAGTCTCTCCCTAGAGCCTTCTGGGGAAGTAGGTCTGGGTGGGGCCTGGGAATTTCCTATTTTAAACAACTGGCCCATATATTTCTGCAACAGGCGATCCAGGACCAGGCTTTGAGAACCTGTGAAAAGTGCGCACTTGGGGTTAAATAGCTTCATGTCTAAAACTGATTAAAAATGTTAGAATGCAGGGTGCCTAGGAGGCTCAGTCAGTTGAGCGTCTAACTTCAGCTCAGGTCATTATCTCACAGTTTGAGATCGAGTCCCACATCTGGCTCCCTGCTATCAGCGCAGAGCCCACTTCAGATCTTCTTGTTTCCCTCTCCCTCTCTCTCTGCCCCACCCCTGCTCATGATCTGTCTGTCTCTCTCTCTCCCAAAACTATATAAACATGAAAATAAAAATGTCAGAATGCAAGAACCTGGTTTGTTGATTCTGTCATGGAGTTCGACTTAATTTCCCCCAGGATGTCCCTGGGCCCATGCTCCTTAGCCACACTGTCTTATTTTAGAACTCAATGGTTTAGCTGTGATGACCATCAAAATATACCCGACCAGGCTGCCAGCCTCCTGGAAGGACATTTCGATGTGGCAAACACCTTCCTTCCTTAAGGACAGTCAGAGAGACACAGCACAGGAAGTAGTAGTGATCCTAATGGCAGTGAGCCCGTTGTAAGTGGCTAGTGCGCACCAGGGCACCCATCTAAGCTCCGAAGACCCATTTGCTCAAAAACCCGTGAGTTACCTACAGATAAACTCATCCCCGTTTTACAGAAGAGGAGACTGAGGAGGAGACATGGCCAGGCAGTCGGCTTGTCCCCAAGAGGCTGTGGGCTCAACTACTATATTATCCAGCCCCAAACCTAACCAGTGGCCACTCCGCTACCTCCTGATGTGAAGGCACCTCCATGGCTCAAGAATATTGACCACTCGGGCAGCTTGTGCTAGGTGGCCCCGGCTGAATGCTTCCTGGTGAGAAATTATTATTTAACTTCAACCTTCTAAAACTGTGCCCTTCATGCTCCCAGCTAGTACAAAGTTAAAAGCACTTGATAAAATGCATAAAACACAGCCAGCAGCGTATTTCCAAATCACGTTGGGAGCCGGGCAGCATTCGCCCGAAACACATCCTTAGGGGCAGAGTAGTTAAGAGAACTTCCACGGAGTCTGTGGACAGAGGCGACCATTGAGCCACTACGGGGACAGCGTGGGGAGGGCTTCAGCGGATGCAGGGAGATTTCCTACTGTGTTTGCTCAGTACCCAAACTCGAGATTGAAAGAAAACCCATCGTGTACCCTACCCCCAGACATGTTTTTCCACTCTTTCTGGTAATAGTATGATGTGTCATTATTCTGAGCTCCATTTTTTATTTTATTGAGATAGAATTCATATACCACACACTTATTTTTATTTTTATTTCAGAGAGAAAGAGCACAAGCAGAACAGAGGGAGAGAGAGAATCTCAAGCAGGCTCCACGCTCAGCATGGAGCATGGAGTGGGGCTTCATCCCAAAGCCCTGGGATCCTGATCTGAGCTGAAATCAAGAGTCTAACACTCAACCAACTAAGCCACCCAGGTGCCCCTCGCGTATCCTCTTGAAATGTACATTTCAGTGGTTATTATATTCACGAGATTGTGCAACTATTACTGCTGTCTAATTCAAGAACATTTTACCAGGCCCACAAGAAATGCATGCCTACTGGCAGTTACTCCCCATACTCGCCTACCCCTCGACTTGTGATGATTTTTAAAGGTTAGATCTTTTCTTTTCTCTCTCTTTTTTAAATATTTTATTTATTTCTAGGAGAGAGAGAGAGAGAGACAGCGTGAGCAGGGGAGGGTCAGAGAGAGAGGGAGTCACAGACTGAAACAGGCTCCAGGCTCTGAGCTGGCAGTCAGCACAGAGCCCAACGCGGGGCCCGAACCCACGAACCGCGAGATCATGACCTAAGCGAAAGTCGGACTCTTAATCGACTAAGCCACCCAGGTGCCCCTAGATCTTTTCAATTTGATTCTAGAGACCACAGAACCCCTCACTCTTCTTAGCACAAAACAAGTGCATAGTAAATGTTTTTCCTTGGTGATAAAGCTCTCAAATTCTCTCCTCTTTACTCTTTTTCTGATCTGTATGATAATTTTGAAATTATACGAATGGACCACAAGAAGAAAACATACAGCTGAGTTTTATTTTTTTCCTATCTCTCGGCCCCCCACCCCCCTTTCAGGAAGTACTGAACTCAGAGGCCTCATGTCAATGGGGTAAAATGTTTTATTGGCCTTACTGTTAATTCTGTTCGATTTAGGAAAAGACAAGGACTTCTTGGGTCTTACGCTGTAACATGAATATTGACAGGTCAGTGATATCTCATGTTTTTCCTGCTCATAATAATACAGTGAGGAAATTAACAGCCTGGACTGTGGGAAGAAGAGAAGAAATGTCAAAATTCTGATATGCCTGGGTCTGCGATGGTTGTTACAGAGTGAAAAGCAGGTCACACATAAGCTGAGATGCGACTTCCGTCATGCCTGGGAATCTACAAACTCATTTCTCTCTCGTTGGCAGAACATGAAAGCTGAAGATTATCCCCTAATCCTGTGGCATTTTTTAATCCACGGAATGGGCTTTGCTGCTCAAAAATTTTCACTTAAAGTCACACACTCTTTGGAGATACAATCGTTTTGTTTACCCCTGGTTGTATCTGTGGAAAAAGTTGTCAGAATGAATGTCTACAACAGTTACTGCGGATGAAAATGGTTTTGTCACTGTCTGCCCCATATTTGTTTTTCAATTCAGATGCCGGAAGCTCTTGTGACAGCTTTTCTTTGACAAATAAGAGCACAACCTTTAATGCAGTGCTGAAAAGCTGAGAAAATCTGAATGTCCTGTACTGGATGCACTGATAAAATGTGGTATATCCATACAATGGAATATTATTCAGCTGTAAAAAGGAAGTACTGATGCACGCTACCACATGGTTAGACATTGACGACAGTGTGCCGAGTTAAAGAAGCCAGACACAAAAGGCCACCAGTTATATGATTCTATTTATATGGAATGTCTGCAAAAAGGCAAATCCATAGAGACAGAAAGTAGAGTGGCAGTTGCCAAGGGCTGGAGGGAGGGGTGGGGAGTGACTGCTAATGGGTACGGGATACCTTTTTCTTTTTTTGAGGTGATGAAAATGTTTTGGAATTAGATAGTGGTGATGTTTGTACAACTTTGTGAGTTTGCTCAAAACTGCTAAATTGTATACATCATTATTTTCTTTTTTTTTTATATTTTTTAAAAAGTAGGCTCTGTTCCCAATGTGGGGCTTGAACTCACAGCCCTGAGATCAAGTGTCACATGTTCTCTACCAATTGAGTCAGGCAGGCATCCTTAAATTGTATTCTTTAAAAGGGTGAATTTTGTGTTATGTTAAGTTATACCTCGTTTAAAAAAGGTGAAAAGGAAATAATTGCTGCAAAGACTCCCTAGGGGTTAAAAATAAGAGTAAGGGGGGCAGGGGAATCTGACCCTATTTTGTTGGTGCCTAGGATGACTGCGCAGCGCCGTCAGAAGGGCACCTGCTAGAATAAAACCATTCCCGTCCTTGCCACTGCCACATGGGGTTTTAAGCCTTTGCCTTTCTCACTTGGATCATGGAACTAAAGAAGTGTGACATCTGGGAATGACCTTGGAGATTCTAGTCCATTCCTTCCATGTGAGGAAACTAGTTGTAGGCAGTAAAAATGGCAGGTTCAAAGTTGTCTCATTAGTGGCTGAGCTGGACCTGAAACCTAGCCTTTCCACTTGATATATATTGTAGTTGTTTTCCTCCCTCTCCTCAGCCTTTCCCTACTCAAATACAATTATACATTCTACAGACCTTAGTCTTTTTGAAACAGATCTTAGGTCACCTCCCTGCTAAAAAACAGACCAACAAACAAACCCCCAACCTTCAATGGCTCCCCATTGCCCTTCATCTCCTATCTGCCACTTGGCTCCCATAGCTCTGTAAGTGGACTGTCTTTGCTGGTCCAACACACCATGTGCTTTTCAATATCACACATTTGTTCAATGTCACAATTTGTTGCTAAGCTTTGTATATTCTCATATCTTCATCCTTGGCAAAATCCCAAATTTCCTCAAGGCTGGGATCATGTTTTATGTATCTTTAACCCCTGAGAACGGGGCATAATGCCATTCCTTGAACTTGGTTCGGGGAATACCTGTAAATCAGTTGATTCCATTCAAGACTACAAAGAATCTTTGCCCGGATAAATCCAAGGAATATCTTAGAGGAGGTCTAGGCTATTTTGTGCCACATTTCTTTTGCTGGAGGACAAAGACTACGTTTATTTTTTGGATGTAATCTGGACAAAAAAGATTCTAGAAACTTCTCACGAGATTAGATTTAGTTTCAAAATGGCAAAACAGACAGACTTAAAAAAAAAAAGAAACAAATGCTTTTGAAATAAACTTTGTATTTGTTACAGGANAGAAACTTCTCACGAGATTAGATTTAATTTCAAAATGGCAAAACAGACAGACTTAAAAAAAAAAGAAACAAATGTTTTTGAAATAAACTTTGTATTTGTTACAGGGGTCATTTGTGTTCCTTGTAGAGGATTTGGAAAATTCTGAGAAAGTTCCAGGAACATAAAGAAGAAAATAAAAAGTGCACATGATCCTAGCCATTAGGGAGTATCTACTGATAATCTTTGATTTGGATAGCCATTTTTCTACGTACACCACTGATATTGTTTATGAAAATGAGATCCCATTCTGCATGCTTTTAAATTAAATGTAACCTGCTTTTAAACGAAATGAAAAATGAAAATTTAATAGCACTGTATTAAGTGGGAAGAATTTTGTTGCTGTCAACTCAAATGATTCATTCTGATGACATGGGGAAAGAGCAACTCAATATTTATTTTGCTCCCTTGCTTTTCTTGGTGCAGGAAAGGGTAAACCAGGCAGAGTAGAGACAGTTCCAAGAACTAAGAAGTCCTTGCCTTTCTAGCTGCTGTCTCACTGGGGAGGGATGGGAGGGGGAGCCGCTTTGCTTCTTTGGGTCTGTGTCTTCCCACCAGTTCTGAGAAGGAGCTGCGTCCATTAAGATCTTTTTCTATCTCTTGGCTTTTGTGAGTGTTAAGTTTCTCCCTGTCCCTTCTTTGTGCTTGGGTATTTCAGAGCCCTGTATGTGCTTAGAAGGCAGGGAATGTGACTGTGTTTTTCCCTGATTTATGCCAGCACAGTGCCTGGCAAAGAACTGTCACTCAATAAATATTTATTAATGAATGAATGAATGAGACTGTCATGAATGATGTCTTTTGTCATGAACATCATTAGACCACATGGTCTGCTTTTGGAAGCACCAAATAGAAATTCTATATTTAGGTTCTCCCAATTGGGATAATAATATAAGTAAGTAATACTGCACCTTGATTGATCCTGTTTGGCTCTCTCTGTGGCCTCGTTAGGAAGATAGTAGCAGTTGCATTCCGCAGGTAAATGGATGGCCATTTCTGCTGACCTTCTAATTCCAGGTCTCAGGTCGCCTCTTCTGCACCACACTTTCAGGCACCCCATTTTTGCTCTGGTTGAGAAAGTTACTGTACATGCATTTGGACAAACTTAAAGCAGAAATTCGCACACTTCAGTGTTCTTGAGAATTGCCCAGGGCTACAGTGGAATACTGCATGGCAATGAGAAAGAATGAAACCTGGCCATGTGTAGCAATGTGGATGGAACTTGAGGGTGTTATGCTGAGCAAAATAAGTCAGGCAGAGAAGGACAGATACCATGTTTGCACGTATAGGAGGATTAGGAGGGAACTTAACAGAGGATCATGGGGGAGAAGAAGGGGAAAAATAGTGGGGGAGAAGGAGGGAGCAAACCATGAGAGACTCTTGAATGCTGATCACAAGCTGAGGGCAGATGGGGTGGGGGGGGAAGGAAGGGGGGTGACGGGCATGGAGGAGGGCACTTGTGGGGATGAGCACTGGGTGTTATATGGAAACCAACTTGACAATAAACTATTTTAAAAAATACAAAAAAAAAAAAAAAAAAAGAATTGCCCAGGGCTCAGCGATCCACATTGAAATAATCATTTGGGGTGACTCTGAGGCAGGTGATCTGAAAGAACACACTTCGAGGGACACTAGCTTAAAATATTTCAGATTCAGTATTTTGTTAAGCAGAGGAGGTGGCCATGTGGCCATGATAAGGTCATTAGGATCTTCATCAAGCATCAGCTTGCCCAAGCTTTGGTTTCCAAGGAGACTGGGGAATAATAATGCAATAGTTAGTGCTCCTTATGGACCTACTGTGTGCCAGGAGCTTTTCTAAATGCTTTACATACATTCTTTTCTTTAATTTTTTCTTTTTTTTTTTTAAATGTTTTATTTATTTCCAGGAGAGAGAGAGAGAGACAGCGTGAGCAGGGGAGGGTCAGAGAGAGAGGGAGTCACAGACTCTGAAATAGGCTCCAGGCTCTGAGCTGGCAGTCAGCACAGAGCCCGACGCGGGGCTCGAACCCACGAACCGCGAGATCATGACCCAAGCGAAAGTCGGACGCTCAACCGACTAAGCCACCCAGGTGCCCCTCTTTAATTTTCTTAAGATCCCTGTGGGGGATGTGCCATTATTGCCTCCATTGTACAAGGAAACTGAGGCTCAGACAAGCACAACTGGCGTATCTACAATCAGGTGAAGTTGATAAGGGGATTAACTTCTCAATTCCTACTACTGCCGGGGTGAGGAAACCTAACTCTTAATTATTTTTTGTAATAGCTGGAGGGAACGGGTGAGCGTCATTGGCTGCTAGGGAGAGTCATTCATATTTTGGCTTACGCGTCATGTCCTTTCCCTTACGTGGATTGCTCTTGGCAATTGTGAGATTGGAAGACAAAAACCAAACGGTGCAAGGGGTGCTATTCACGTCATGGCTCCTGGGTAGTTCCAGCCCTAGTACCTGTCCTTGCCACATTCTGGACCTAATGTTGCTTTTATCTCAAAACTGAATTGTTCTTTTGGGGATTTTTGAACGTTAACTACTGACCAGATATTTGATGATATTAAGAAATCGTTGTTGTTTTAGGTATGATACTGATATCGTGGTAATGTTAAGAGTGCTTATATTTTAGAGCTCTATATTGAAATATGCACACATGAACTATCAAGAGGTTTTGGCTTTGCTCCAAAATAATCCAGTTTGGGGAGGGTGTAGGTGAAACAAGATTAGTTTTAGGATGATAATTGTTGAAGCTGGCTATGAACACGTAAGGGTTTATTACATGAACGCTGCTGGTTTTGTACGTTTAAACATTTTCCTAATAAAGAGTAAAAAGTAATTACCTGTCTCACGTCCCTTTCACTCCGCAAGTGGATTTAATAAGTTTAGCTGAAGCACTCGAGGTTAATAATGGATTAATATGTGGTTGCTGCAAGAGAACATTTACATTTTTAACAAGGATCTGCAATGTCTTAATCCAAAGAGCCAAATGTTTTGGAAATTGCAAGCATTATCCTCGCCTAATAGGGGATGTATTTGGTATCAGCTCAAACTTTCTCCTTCCCCAGTTTACCTGTGTGTAGAATCGGTTCTGACCCCTGCCTTTGGGGACTCTTTCGTAACCACTACCTTTTCTAATAACACTTTCTAATGATTTGATGCTGCCTGACATTCAAAATGATTTCAGTTGTAACTCCTAGACCCTTGTTACTTTTCTGTGAGTAGACAGTGAGTATTGTAAAGCATATGAATAAACAGGGGTTCCAAGGGGCGCCTGGGTGGCTTAGTCAGTTGGGCGTCCGACTTTCGCTTAGGTCATGATCTCGCGGTTCGTGGGTTCGAGCCCCGCGTCGGGCTCTGTGCTGACTGCCAGCTCAGAGCCTGGAGTCTGTTTCAGAGTCTGTCACTTCCTCTCTCTCTGACCCTCCCCTGCTCACGTTGTCTCTCTCTCTCTCTCTCCTAGAAATAAATAAAAAACATTAAAAAAAATTAAAAAAACAAACAAAAAACCACAGGGGTTCCAAGAGGTTAATTGGATGTAGTTACTGGTCTGGTTCATTAATTCTTTTATCCGTCTCTCCTACAAACAGGCGGCGTGCATTGAGCACCTACTGTACATTCAGTGTGGTGCTGGGTTGACAATATACAGAGATGCATTAAAGGGTGCCTGACTTTGAGGTGCTCACATTTTAGGAGGGAAAACAGCGTGCTAAGTGAATAAATCTAAGAGGTTGAGGACTACATGGAGAGATGAGACTTTTGCTGGGCCATGCAAAATAAGCACAAGTTCATTACCCACCCAATTAACATCGGAATTGGGGAATTAACTGGTTAACCCAAACCCAGGGATCTCGCCATCTGCCTGGTCTGACACAATTTCTCCGTTGGTATTGTACTTCTCTCTCTCTCTTTTTCATCTGAAATCTCCATTTTCCTTGCTTGTTTGTAACTCCTGCAGGATTTTTCTTAAAGCCTTCCAATGATACTCTTATCTACACTGCACAAAATGAAGCAGACCTCTTTCTTCGGAATGCAGGGAGCCGCGGGTTGCTGGAAAGGTATGGGTGGAAGGCAGAATGGTGGCCAGGGCATCGTCCCTTCTAGGATATAGCCCAGGGGCATTCTCATTCTTCCATGACACATATGACTGCATCCTTAGACTTCAGGCGACCGACGGTAGGTGTGGAGAGCCTCACTCATGTTTACCTGTTCAGGCAGCCATTACTCACCTCTTCCCACACACCCCCACACTTGCACACAAAGCCACAGAGTGACAAAAAATTTTTTTTTAAAAAAACCTCCCCCCCAACCCCATTCTAAAATGTCAAGTGTTTCAGTTTTGAGAAAAAAGAAAGCTGAAGAAAGCATGACTCATGACAGGGCTGACAAACAACTATCCGGAGGTATGCTGGTGAGTCACGCTGTGGAGATCTGCCTTTATGTTGTGGAAAGGGCCTGGGATTGAAGGAGCATCATGGGACCAGCCAGTAAAATTCCACTACTCTCTGAAGCCCATTTGGAGGTAATTTACAAAACACTGGGCTTTTTCCGGCCCCGACCTGGTGTGTGGCTCCGGGTACCCTCAGGTATGTTGATCTACACAGGAAATCAGGAGGAATGATTATTAATAACTGGAACAAAATCATTATTATCTTTCCATGCCCGATGCCATGCTGAACGAGCCCTGTTTGCTTCTGTGAGCCAGCCAGACTGTTGGATTTTCTTGAAGGGTATTGGGTTGCTAGGCAACAGCGCTGGCAGCATCCATCATGCCCAGCAATGTCAGCACCCGAGTGTGGCCTGCAGAGCATGCTTGCACCCCTCCCCCAGCCTCCCCTTACACTCCCCCTCCCCCTGAAAACGTTAATTTGCATCTTGGGGACAGGAGCTGGGCCAGGTGATTCTGTGTATAAAACACCATGGTGCAGCACATGAAGCACAAATATTGTTTTTGGTTGCAAAACAGGATATGTGACGTAGTTGAAAATACAGACTCATTTGTGCACACACCTCATATAAGGAGTGTGGGCATAATTTAAAAGCCTGCATGTCAAATATCTTGGTGTGTTCTGCCTTTAAATCATTTTCCCTTTCTGCCCATACGGCATCTTATTTATACCCTATTCAGTCCATATCTATCTCTCTCCCTTTGTTCCGTGGTCTCCTGGGTGATGGAGTTATTGTTTGTGTGTAGGGCTTTGTGGACAAAAGAGAGCCTATTTCTAGATGGGAGATGGCCCTGTGCTTAACGATTGGAGGCCACTGTTTGCAAGGCCTGTCACTATGGCAGTTTGGCCCTGGAACTGCCCATTTTCTGGGCAGGGTCCCCATGTGGGCACCATCTATCTGTGCCTTTTACTTCCTTTCGAGGGGCAGTAGGCTGAGTAAACTGGTAAAGTGCTGGAGGCAGAGTCATGGACAAGAAAGAGTGTCCGCTTTGGATACTCTTGGACAGACCTAGCTCCAAATCCTTTCTACTCCCCATCCGGCTCTGGCATCTTGGCATATTACTCTCCCTATTTCTGAAAAGGAAGTTAATGAAAACCACCTCACCGGGTTGTTGGGGGAGGGCTTAGTGTGAAAATTCATCAATACGCCTAGCCCACAGTGTTTATTAAATGGCAGATATTACAAGGATTGAGTGAATCACGGATGATTCCCAGTGGGAAGGGAGTTTAAGGCGTTACCTGGTTCAGCCCAGTAAGAAATTCTAATTCCCCCGCATCTCCCAGTGGATAAGCAGGGCAGGCTGCTGTTGGATTGCCAAAGGCTACACCAAGTTACCCTTGGTGATAGGTTCGGGTTATAAGATCTCAGACTCCTGATCCGGTGGTCTTTCTTCTGGGCCCATTATAATATCTGTTGCCTTCCTTAAAGTTATTTTGGGGCCTTACGGTGGATTGATGTCTCTCCTTATAACTTTTTCAAGACTGACTGGCAGGAACTTTTGACTAACTGTAGGATTTTGATCCTATGTTTTGATCAAAACATAGAGCTTGACTGGAGGCCTGGAGAAGATGAAAAAAGTGCCCAAGGAGCCCATGAGGGTGACTTTACTGGGTTTTCCTCTGACAACTCCACCATGCTTTATGTTACCTCTGCTCAAAAGCCATGAAACAAGAACTTCATATCTCCTCAGTTGTTACCAAAAATGCTATTTGATACATTTAAAGTACCCTTCTCCTCCTTAAAAATCCATACCGTTCTTTCTTAGAGAAACCACCTTCCCTGGAGGAAGGTGGGGACCTTCCTGGTCTGGTGTTCCCAGCGAAGGAAGAGCCAAGCAGCCAGCCCTCAGCTTGAGCCCAAGGAAGCCATGTTGGCCTAGTTGGGCATGCAACTCCTTTTTAGGAGGCTAGAAAGAGGACCAAAGGATTGGTCTAGGTTTGTTCCAGGTCGAAGCTGGGGGGAGAAGACAATGAGCAAAGTAAATTTTGAAGGAGTTGGACAGGCCAGTACACTTGGGAGACCCAAGCTATAAGGAGTGGGAGGGATGCATCAGTGGCCCAGAAGAGGGAAACGAGGGAGGAGGGGATCTTGCTAAATCTTACCAAGGAGGCTCTCTGTGAATCTCTCTCTGACTCCTATCCCCACTGAAGAGTCCACAGGGCACCAAACCATGAAGAGGTGGGAAGGATTTCTCCAAAGGCAGGACGTGGTGTACACTATGTAGATGTAATTCAATGTCCAGGGTCAGTGACAAGATACTCATCTCTAGAAAACTGGGTCAAGGACATGAGCCCAGACTTCCTGGATTTCAGTCTTTGCTTTATCACTCAGCTATGTCACTTTAAGCAAGTAATATAACGTTGGAACCTCAGTTTCCTCATCAGAAAAATGGGGATAAGAATATATGCTTTAAGGTTGTTTTGAGAATAAATGACATAATCTACATAAAGCACTGTGTACAATGCCTGACATGCAGAACAGTCCAGAATGATTAACTCTTTTTTGTTGTTATGGCCTGAGTGTCTCCCAGGAAGAGAACCACTCACGCTTGTTCTTCAGTCATGGGTTAGAAAAGCCCTAAGTCTACCCCAAAATGTGAAAGCCTTTTCACTCAACCATAGAGAGGTAGTCTGCAGAAAACTTATAAGCATGGCTTTGGGGCCCAGTCTACCTCCCTGGACAAAACTGCTGTTTTCCCAGCCTGCCAAAAACAATTTCCTTCTTTTGGGTGGCCCTGAGCACAGCACTGGCTCCTCATGGGCTATTTGAAAATTAGGACACAAAAAGTATAAGCTGCACCCCATGATTACACTGATTCTTCCATCAGAGAGCCTGACTCTGTGGGGGAGCTCACATGAGATCCTGGGACTGAGCCAGCAGTGGGTGTGACTTTCCCAGACACAATCTCTCAACAAATAAAATAAAAAGGAAATACATAATAAGAGAATGCTAATTAAAAAAAGTTATGTGGCTATAACGGTATCAGGCAAAATAGCCTTTAATTATAAAAGCACTATTAGAGAACTCTGTGTGTGTGTGTGGGGGGCCACCTGGCTAACTCAGTGAGTAGAACATGTGACTCTCCATCTCAGGGTTGTGAGTTCAAGCCCTACGTTGAGGATAAAGATTACTTAAAAAAATTAAAAGCCATGAAGTCGGAGCAAAAAAAGAACAAAACCAAAAAAACAACAAAAAACAATGCACTATCAGAGAGAAAAAAGTATGTAATCACTACATATGTTAAAAGGAATGGTTCATTAAGATACATCCACCTGGACTGCACCTAACAAGACTACCTTGAAAAATCTATATCAAACACTTGCATAATAATGGAAAATATTGACAAATATTTTTCCACATTTGTAGTGACAGGGTGAATGTAACTTCCATAGTAATTGATAAAATAAGAAGACGGAAAATTAGTAAGGGTGTAGATTTGAACACAATGTATAGTCTTGAACAATAATCATTCATGTAATTCCTCACTCAACAATAGAGCATACACATTTTTAAGCAAATATGAAAAATTTATAGAAGTTGGCCATATACTAGATATTTCTGTTAAGAGGCCATTTTTATAGAGTTTAGAACCTATAAAACTCTACTGTATAATATTTGTGGATATTATACATATTAAAAGCATAAACTTCATGGTAGCAATAACTCACAAATTCAGGCTGTGAGCTTTGCTGGACAAGGAAGGAAGGAAAGGGGATGAGAGACGGACTTATTAGAGACCTCAACAGTATCTGAAGTGCTTTTAAAAAATAACTTAAACAAAAGAAAACATCAGCTCCTAAGTCCTGGTCGAGAGAGAGTTTACCATCTAGGCCTGGTCCTGGTCGAGAGAGAGCTTACCATCTAAGCCTACCTCTCCTGCGTAATTACATCTGAAACTTTGGTGAAAGGAGCAACTACCACTCTGAAAAGTAATAGCAAACAGGGGCACCTGGGTGGCTTAGTCGGTTGGGCGTCCGACTTTTACTTGGGTCATGATCTCGCGGTTCGTGGGTTCAAGCCCCGAGTCGGGCTCTGTGCTGACTGCCAGCTCAGAGCCTGGAGCCTGTTTCAGAGTCTGTGTCTCCCTCTTTATCTGACCCTCCCCTGCTCACGCTGTCTCTCTCTCTCTCTCCTAGAAATAAATAAAAATATTAAAAAAAAAAAGAAAAAAGAAAAAGTAATAGCAAACAGACTGAGGAGGAGAGTCAAAACTTGAAGAATGATTCATTCAAGGGTGAGTTTCTGATTCCTCTCCTCTTTTATGTCCTAACTTTTATCTGAGGGAAGCCTCATTGTGGACCCAAAACTCTGACAGAAACCATGTCTTCTGGCTCGAAGACTGAGAAAGAGTTCCCAGGAGCAAGCAAGTAGGAGAAATTCTGAAGAAGAGAGAACAGGAGAAGGGACCCTCCACTTCTTTGTGTGAATCGACACCAATCCTAGACTTGAGCCAGAGTCACATGTGTCCAGGACACACCTAAATGCAGTACTACAAAGGCTTTGACAACTGACTTGACCTTGAAACCCCACAAACAGAAGACAAGACAGCACTTGTGATCTGAACCCAACTAAGGTGATTGTCTGCTAAAACAAACAAAACAAAACAAAACAAATTCAACATTCTGCAGTTTGTTTTTTAAATAGTTTTAGAGTCTTACAGCATAATGTTCTACATAGACAGGATACAAAGCAAACTTACTTGACACATAAAGAACCAGGAAAATGTGACCATTTCTCAAGGGAAAAGATAATCAATGATGTAAATCCTTAGATGGCCCACATGTTGGAATTATCAAATACTTTAAGGCAGCTGATAGAATCATGCCCATAAAATAAAGGTAAACATCCTCAAATGGAAATCTAGAATTGTCAGCAGAGAAATAGAAACTATCAAAACAAGAATGCAATGGAAATTTTAGAAAGGAAAATGATAATATCTGAAATGAAAAAGCTCATTGAATGAGTTAAATGGCAGAATGGAGTCAGTGAACTTGAAGACAAATCAATAAAAATGACCCAAACTGAGGGAGAGAAAAGTAATTGAAAAAAAAAATTAATGTAGTCTCAAGGGACTGTGGGACAAGCCAAAAGGTCTAACATCCTGTTGTTAGTGCACCAGATGGAGAGAGGAAAGAGATTAGAACAGAAACAAAGTATTTAAGGAATCAATCACTGAAACATTTCAGATTTGGTGAAAAACATATAATTGTAGATTCAAGAATTTCTGAAAACCTCAAACAGGATAAACTAGAGGGGAATCACACCTAAACACGTCGAATCAAACTGCTGAAAAACAAGTATAGTGGAAAAATCTTGAAAGCAGCCAGAGATAAGTAATATATTATATATAGGGGAACCATGACTCACGTGACTGAGGATTTCTCACCAGAAACCATGGAGGCCAGAAGACAGTAGAATAACATCTTCAAAGTACTTAAAGAAAAGAACTGTTAAACTAGAATTTTATATCTGGAGAAAATATTCTTTAGGAATTATGGTAAAATAAAGACATTCTCAGATTAAGAAAAAGTAAGAGAATTCTTTGCCATCAGATCTGCTCTAAAAGAAATACTAAAGGGAGTCCTATAGGCTTAAGGTAAGTGATATCAGAGGGAAGCTTGGAACTTCAGTAAGAGCAACAGAAATGGTGAATATCTGGGTAAGTGTAATAGGCTGTTTTTCTTTTAAGTTCTTTAAATATACTGTAGAGCAAAAATTATAGCATTAGTGGGGTCCTTAATATATTTAGAAATAACACATATAATAATTATAATAGAAAAGGGGAGAGAAATAAGATATATATGGTTGTAAGGCTTCTATATTTTCCTATGAAGTGATAAAATAACTTGAAATAGACTGTGAAAAGTTTGGAATGTATGTATTAGCCTCTAGCATAGCCACTAAAAATTTTAATTTAAAGAGATATTGCTTAAAAAGCCAACAGATAAATTAGAGTGTAATACTAAAAAATTCAAATAATCTAAAAGAAGACAAGAAAGAGGGAACAGAGGGGCGCCTGAGTGGCTCAGTCGGTTAAGCGTCCGACTTTGGCTCAGGTCATGATCTCGCGGTTTGTGGGTTTGGGCCCCACGTCAGGCTCTGTGCTGACAGCTAGCTCAGAGCCTGTTTCAGATTCTGTGTCTCCCTTTCTCTGACCCTCCCCTTCTCATGCTGTCTCTCTCTCAGAAATAAATAAAACATTTAAAAAAAAAAAAAGAGGGAACAGAACTGAAAACGGAGGAGACAAATAAATAACAAATACTACAAAGATAACCCTAAATCTAACCATACCGATAACTACAAGTAATGTAAATGATCTAAACATACCAATTTAAAAAACAGAGATTCTCAGATTGGATAAAAATACCCAACTCTAAGCTGTCTACAAAAAAAAACCTGTTTAAATATAATGACATAGGCTCAAAATAAGAAAAAGATACAAAACAAATATGATAACATGATAGAATCAGATGGTAGGCACTTGTGAGTTAATTATATTACTTGCTATTATACTCTATGTGTTTGATGTATTTATAATAATAATAAAAGGCAGTTGGAAAAATACATTTTTTTCCTTTTTACCTCAGATAAATTCATGAAAGATCTTAAGATGTCTGGCCCCATCTGACTGTCCCATCTAATTCCTTCTAGTTCCCTATATAACTAGACCAGTGTAGAAATCACGAGCCTAGGATCTGGAATCAGGTTGCCAGACTTCAAATTCCACTTCCTTCCTGCTGAGCATGGACAAAGAACCTAACTCCTTTAAGTCTCAGAAGGCTTCAATTGTCAAATAGATAAAACAGTACCTAACTGTAAGAATTTATTTTGAGGAATAAAGGTAATCTTTTACCAAAGTACTTGGCATATGCTTGTGGTACATAGGAGTTATTCAGTAAATATTAGTCATTATTAGCTCCATTGATTTACCTGGTGTACAAAAACAGACTGTGCATCGTTTTATCTCCCTGCCTTTTCTTACTACCAAACTGCAGCTTGCCACTTATGAATGAGCGATAAAATCAGTTGAGTTGATTATGATGAGCATTTAAAAAAAAACTGGAAAAAAATGATACAGAATAGAATGGGATGGGGGCACCTGGATGGTTCAGTTCATTATGCGTCAGACTTTGGCTCAGGTCATGATCTCACAGTTGGTGAGCTCGAGCCCCATGTCGGGCTCTGTGCTGACAGCTCAGAGCCTGGAGTCTGCTTCAGATTCTGTGTCTCCCTCTTTCTGTGCTCCTCTCCTGCTCGTGTTCTCTCTCTCTCTCAGTCTCTCAAAAATAAATGAATATTAAAAAAAATTTTTTTTAAAAAAGAATAGAATGAGATGGAATGTTATGGAGCCAAATGGAACGCAATAGAATAGAATTTTTAAAAAGTGAATTGTGTGTCATTAGGGAAAGAATTGTTTCAGCGTACGGGTATAAAATGTAGTTCTTAGTGTGGGTTTTGGCCTAAAGAGGCTGGAGAAACACCCATTCCCATGATGCCTTTGGCCTGGGATCGTGAGCTCCTTGCTCCTCTCCAGTGGATTTTCAAGGCCCTACTTATGACCCACATTTTTTGGAGAAGTTTTCATGCGATCCTCACTGTTATGGGCTGCCAGTTCTGACTAGGATCAAACCTGTCTTCACTGAGTGATAGTTTCAGAAATGTTGCAAAACAGCTCTAAGGACACAGAGTAAACCTCCGGCTTTGTGTTCCAGACTTCCCGGCTAGGTTTCTAACTTGCTTTGACTCCAGTAACAGGAATTATAGACTCCCAGGGTCCAGCATGGGTGTGGAGGAGTCTCTCAGGACATTAGCATAGCTCCTAAAGAGTTAATACTTAGTCGGCCCCTTCCTGCTGGCTCCCACAGTGCCCATATTAAGGGCGGCCCTTGCCTTGCTTCTCTAGAACAAGCCCCAGGACATCCATCCATTTCTTTTTTTAACCATTCAATACACATACCAATCACTCTCATTCTTTGCAAACATGGAATTAGTGAATACTGAATTATGTTCCAGGAGAAAAATAGGGTTAGTTTCCTGGGAGCCTCTGGTCACAACATTTTTGTCAACCCAATACATACCTTTGTTTTTTGTTTTTTGTTTTTTGTTTTAAATATTTTTTTATTTATTTCTAGGAGAGAGAGAGACAGCGTGAGCAGGGGAGGGTCAGAGAGAGAGGGAGTCACAGACTCTGAAACAGGCTCCAGGCTCTGAGCTGGCAGTCAGCACAGAGCCTGACGCGGGGCTCGAACCCACGAACTGCGAGATCATGACCTAAGCGAAAGTCGGACGCTTAACCGACTAAGCCACCCAGGCGCCCCTACATACCTTTGTTTTAAGTGTGTTTCTCCTGAAAGAGATTGTATTTAATATATGTTGTTGATTCATTACCATTGACCTCGCAGCCAACAGAATAACACATGCCTGAAGGAAGCTGTGGTAACACACGTATTTTCTCCATAAGGCACATCCTAGTCTTCTTGCACTTAGGGACACAAGACAGCACTTCGAGACTGCTTGGGGCCATTTGAAACAGTGAAATCATCAACGAAAATCTCAAAATGTGAAAAATGTGGACGGAATAGACGAGGAAAAGGACACTTTACAGTGTTAGAGCTGAAACAAGAAAATGTCGTCTCGTTCAGCCTCACGAGGGAGCGTGTGCACAGGAGATTCAAATTCTTCGCTGCTTCGCGCACATCCCTGAATGCCTAGAAAAGCACTTGTGAGTACTGATTTGGGGGCAACAAATAAATTTTAGCAAGTAGGAGAATTTGCAAATATGAAATCTGTGGAAAACGAGAATCATCCAGATACCACGTGTCAGCTGGCCAAGGATTAAGGTAGGGGAGTGAAGGCCCACAGACCAGGTGGGAGACAAAACACAAGTCAGCAACAGGCCAGTACCTCTATCACCTCAAGCTGTGGAAAGGGCCGTAAGGGAGATGATGGGGTTCACAGATAGGAGAGAGAGAAATGTGAGTGGTGGGGAGAGACCAGAAATATGAGAAGGAGCCACCCGTGTGACGAGAACAGTATGGAGAATGTCCCAGGCTGTGGGAACCATACATGCAAAGGCCCTGAGATGGGAAGAAGCTTGGAGTCTCAAGTTTTAAGTGTTCAGTCTGTCAGTATGTTCTTTTGGTGCTACCTTGCTAATATACCCTGAATCGATGCCTTGTCCCCACCTCCCTCTACCACCGTGCTTCAAGGAGCCAAAGGAAGCCAATGTGGCCACAGCACAGAACAGAAGGGGAAGGTCCCCTGAGAAGCTGGCAGATGCCCCATCGTGCAGGACTTTGTTGTTGCTGGAAAAAAGCTTGACTGCAGTGGAAATGCTATGGGGAGCCACGTATACGTATGTATTAAACCAGGGAGTGATGAGATATGATTTATATTGTAAGACCAGGTACTCCTGAAGAGAGGAAGTGTCTGGAAGGAGTAAGAGAAGACATGAGCTCTGTAGCCCTGAGCCTGGGGTGCTGGTGATGGAGACAAACAGATAAAGGTTGATCTGGGAGATATTCTGGAGGTGGAATCACAGGACCCTCTGATGGCTGAGAGGTGGCCGTGAGCTTTCGGGGAGAGGCCCTGGGGGCCTACAAGCTCTGCCCCTTGGGCTCAGCAATTCCTGTCACTCATTTCCTCATCTTTGTTCCTCCAGGCCTGGCCCTCGCAGATC
The DNA here is from genome assembly GCF_008692635.1 of Crocuta crocuta. Classification (NCBI taxonomy): domain Eukaryota; kingdom Metazoa; phylum Chordata; class Mammalia; order Carnivora; family Hyaenidae; genus Crocuta; species Crocuta crocuta. The sequence goes on along the minus strand of NW_027530213.1, from coordinate 6,541,758 downwards.
TGTACATTCTGAGCCCACTTTCTGATGGCTGACTCCGAATTCTTTTTGGATTATTGTCTTGCCCCTTTTCTTGCTTTTGTCATTCCCCCTCCCC
>NW_027530213.1:6433109-6541626 GCF_008692635.1 Crocuta crocuta | reverse complement strand
ACAGGTAGAAGCTTCTGTGTGTGTCTTACCTGTCCAGGTGGATGAAGCTCTTGCACGGTCCTTGCCTCTTATGTTCTACGTCATCTCTGAAGAGGCCCAAGCTGGTATATCCCACTTGGACCTACCCCGTGACCCCCAAATTCGTATTTTCAATCATCCACTGAACACTTCTGTGGGAACAACTAACAGGCATCTCAGATGTAACTTGTCCAACACTGAGAGCCTCACTTCCCCTCCCCCACCCCAACTCTCCCTTCCCACTGTCGGGCCTCTCTGTTGATGGCAACTTTAAAATCTCATTACTCAGACCCCAGGAAGTAAGTGTTGAAGCCCTGGGATAAGGCAGAGACCCCAAAGCCCTGAGGTCATCCCAGGAAGGTGCCCCCATATCTGTGCACACAGCAGGTCGGGTTCCGGGTATAGAAATAGAAAAATAGTTCCGTGTTTGGTCACAGATTCCAGACAGCTGGGAAGTGCTGAGGAAATCCATTTTGAGTAATACCTTTTATATGAAAGAAGAGGAAAATGAAAGCAGTTCATCATACAACATAGGTAATAGAGTCAATAATACTATAATAATTTGTATGTGACAGATGGCAATTACATTTATCATGGTGAGCATTGCATGATGTATATAATTGTTGAATCACTATGTTGTACACCTAATATAATATTATATGTCAAGTAAGTTTCATTTAAATAATAAAAGTGGTTAATCACAGGATGAGTTTTGGTAGACAAAGATGGCAGTTCAAGTGGAAACTCAAATTTAAAACTTAAGTATACACAGCTGATATCTCAGGGGGCCGGGGCTGGCAGATTAAATCAGAAGTTACTGTTTGCATCCTCTGGAGCTCACAAGCTAAAAACAGGGGCCAGACCCTGGTTAGGAAATACATGGGGGTGCCTGGGTGGCTCAGTCTGTTAAGCACCTGATCAGATCATTATCTCGTGGTTCATGAGTTCGAGCCCTGCATTGAGGTCTGTGCAGACAGCTCAGAGCCTGGAGCCTGCTTTGGATTCTGTGTCTTCCTCTTTCTCTGTGCATCCTCCTCAAAAATAAATAAACATTAAAAAATTTAAAAAACAATATCTTAAAGAACGATGCTATAGGAGCCAGATAATAAAGATGGCAATTCCAAATATTTGACCTTGGTATTTATCTTTGTGGTTTCATTTAAACATGGTGCAGTGTGTGTGCACCTGAAATTTTTAGAATTTACAAAATTCTATATATTAAAATTATAAATTGAAGAAATATGTATGACATAAAAATATATAACATAATATAATAATAAATAATANAAAATAAATTCAAATAATAATAAATATATAATGTAAAAATCTAACATATAAAATAAGAAATAAATAAAAATAATTAAGTATTTGGATTCTATCATGAGCTTGCTTTTAGCACTCAGCCCCACCTTCTCACTGTGTCAGGACACTTTAGTCGGCAAGTAAAAGAAACTGAGCCCAGCCCAACTTAGGACAGGATGGATCTGATTTTTTTTTTTTTTTTTATTGTTTGCTTCTATCACTAGAAAAGTCAGGGGAGGGCGCCTGGGTGGCTCAGTTGGTTAAGTGTCCCACTCTTGATCTCGGCTCAGGTCATGATCTCACGGTTTGTGAGTTCAAGCCCTTGCATGGGGCTCAGCGCTGACCGCGCAGAGCCTGCTTGGGATTCTCTCTCCCTCTCTCTATGCCCCTGACCCTGTTGCACAGGCTCGCTCTCTCAAAATAAATAAATAAACTTAAAAAAAAAAAAAAGAAAGAAGAAAAGGCCAGGAGTGGGCTCAGGAATGAACAGGCCGGGAACCACTCCACCTCCCCTCTGTCACCGCAGGCTGGCTTTCCCAGGCATCGCAGGCCCCAGCCGGCTACAGGTCCATTGTAAGCCTGCTGGAGGAGCCAGCCGCCTCCTTCTCAGGCCTCCGTGGCTTCATGCCCGGATGGGCAGAGGGAGCTTCTCTTCCTCCTAACAGCATCGTGTCAAAGCCATGAGAGAGCTGGGTGGCCCTCCCTGGTCACATGCCCCTCAATTCTCCAGGTTGGCAGGAGCGATGGGTACTGCAATTGGCCAGGCCTGTGGCACTGTCACCTCCTCTTCAGAGGGCAGGCGCCATGCCTCAGCCCCCCAAGAACCACATCGGCTTGGGGGGAAGTAGCTCCTCAAAGGAACGGGGAGGGCCAACGATTGCCCATAATCTTGGCTTTTTTCCTCATGCTAACAAGAGACATTTTCTCCCTGAGACTGATACAAAGCACCATTTTATAAAGAATGTTTTATAAAGCCCTTTCTCCTAGCTGTTTCCCTATTCTGTTTTGTGTTCCAGTCCGAAGACTTGAGAGAAGAAAAGTTCCCTGATCTGAGAATCAACTGATTTCTCATTCTGGAAGCATTTGATAAAACATGGGCTCTACCATCAAACTACAGAGATTCTGCACAGGAAAGGAAGCCATCAACAAAACGAGAAGACAGTCGATGGAATGGGAGAACATATTTGCAAATTACGTATCTGATAAGGTGCTAACATCCCAAATACATAAAGGACTCATACAACTCAATAGCAAAAAGCAATCTGATTAAAAAATGGCCGGAGGCTATGTGCTGTCGGTGATGCAGTGTCAGATGAAACAATGGTGGTAAGCATTTTGCAATATATAATTTTATCAGATGACACAGTCACCTTAAGTTACACAACATTAGATGTATCTAAACAAAGCTGGGGGCAGAAACAAAGGAAGGAAAAAAAGTGGCCAGAGAATCTCAAGACACATTTTTCCACAGTAGATGTCCAGCTGGCTAACGGGTACATGAAAGGCGGTAAACATCACTCATCGTCAGGAAAATGCAAATCAAAACCACAGTGAGCTATCACCTCACACCTGTCAGAATGGCTATTTATCAAAAAGACAAGAAATAACAAGCCTTGGTGAGGCTGTGGAGAAAAGGGAACCGTAGTGCACATTTGGTAGGAATGCTAATCGGTCCGGCCACAATGGAAACGAGTACAGAGGTTACTCATAAAATTAAAAACCAAACTACCATATGACACAGCAACTCTACTTCCGGGTATCTATCCAAAGAAAATGAAAACCCTGCTTCAAAAAGATCTACGTACCCCCATGTTCACTGCAGTGTTATTTACAATAGCCAACACGTGGAAACAACCAGAGTGTCTACTGACAGATGAACGGGTGATGAAACGTGGCATATGTTTATATGCACTGGAATGTGATTCAGCCATAGAAATGAAGGAAGTCTTGCCATTTGTGACAATATGGATGGGACCCTGAGGGTACTACCCTAAGTGAAACAAGTCATCCAGAGAAAAACAAATGTGGTATGATCTCACTTATGTGTGGGATCTAAAAAGCAAAACAAACAAGAAACCAAGCTCACAGATACAGAGAACAGACTGGTGATTGTCAGAAGCGAGGGGTGGAGGGGTGGCGAACTGGGTAAAGGGGGTCAAAAGGTACAAACCTCCAATCATAAAATAAATAAGTCACAGGGATGTAATGTACAGCATGGTGATTGCGTTAATGATCTCGTACTGCATATTTGAGAGTTGCTAAGAGAGTGAGTCTTAAAAGTTCTCCTCACAAGAAAAAGAATTTATGATGATGCGTGGTGATCTATGTTAACTAGACTCACTATGTTGAGTCTAGTTATATATATTTCATAATATATATAAACATCGTATCATTATGTTGTACACCTGACATTAACATAATGTTATATGTCAATTATACCTCAATTAAAAACAAAACAAAACAAAAACTAACCAAACAAAAAAACCAGTGGGCTCTCCAGGCAAACCTGGATTTAAATCCTTCCAGGGCACCTGGGTGGCTGTCAGTTAAGTGTCCGACTTTGGCTCAGATCATGAGCTCAGGGTTTGTGAGTTCAAGCCCCACATCAGACTCTGTGCTGGCAGCTCAGAGCCTGGACCCTGCTTCATCTATGTCTCCCTCTCTCTCAAAAATTAAATAAACATTAAATCTTTCCTTTGCTGCAAGGGAACAGGAATTTGGGAATATTACTTAGGCTCTGTTGGCCTCACTTTTTTCATCTGTAAAATGGGGATAAAATTGTACCCCTTTGTTTTGGGGTAAGAATTAGAGGAGATAACATGTATTATGAAATAACACAGGGTCTCAGCAGATGTTCTTTTATTTACCTTCCCCTTTAAGTACCAACTGTGTAATTCTTGACCCCTTGAGAAGCCTTGGAAAAGCAAAACGTGGTAGGCTGCAGGGACATTCTATGCACTCTATAATTTGCCACATTTATTGTACTGAATAATCCATTCAAGTCTTTTTCTTTTCCACTGAAGGGTAGGTTCCTTGAAACCCGGATCGTTTTATCCATTTTTTATGTCCCCAGTGTCAAACTCAGTGTCTGGAACACAATAGAAATTCAATCAACGTAGAGCTGCTGAACCACCGGGAAAGGCTTTTGAGTATGGCTGATCAACGGTGCCTTCAGAAAAGCCAAGAGATGTGTGGGTTACAGCACACAGAGCAAATGTCCCAGTATTTCCTGGACTTGTTTCACCTGGGATACATGTTTACCAGGACCCCAAAGGGAATGTTTATGTGAACATATCCTCTTACTGGCTGGAGGCAGCATAGGGAAAAAGAGGTGGTTACACTGCCTCGGCTTGGATCTTTACTCTAGTACCTATTTGCTTCTGAACATTTGGGGCAAGCCTCTTCATATATTTGCGCCTTGGTTACCTCATGTTTAAAATGGGACCCCAGTGATACCAAGCACATAGGGCTGTTAAGAGAATTATACGAGATAATAGGAAAACAAACAAACAAACAACCCCAAACACGGCCATTACATACTACGTGCCCCACATTACTTCTGGTAGAATAAAAGCTACTGCCCGGAAGTATCAGAACATGATTTAGGCTATGGGAAGGGGCGTGCTCTGAGGCCACAGGGCTTGCTTGGGAGTCATTGTGTTTGTAGGAGTACAGGCTTAGCTGCTGTAACAAAGACATTCCCAAGTACCAAGGCAGAAGGTAGAAGTTGCTTCCTTTTTCATGTAACAATGCCGAGGTCAGCAGTTCAGGACTGCCAGCTCAGCATCCTCAGTAAGTACTTTCCATCTCTGTCTCTGGGGAGACTGCGTCGGTTCTTGTCATCTCCTTTTGGCCATGGTAAGGAGGAAAGGGGGCTGAAAGGGGGCTATACTTCCAATTTATTGAGGGCAAGATCAAGGTGGGCCCCCGTTGCTTCTGTTAACATTACCCAGTCATGTGACCACATCTGCCGCAAAGGAGGCTGGGAAATGTAGTCTTGAGCAAGGCAGTCATGTTGGCAGCTAAAATGTTATATAGGATAGCAGGGTAGAAGAACAGAACTTGGGGAGACAACGGGCAGCCTGCCCTAGCCACTCAGGGCCTCCTAAAAAAATACAACAGCGGTAGTTATGTCTCAAAAGGGCTCTTTGCTGGATTCCCGCAGCAGCAATGCATTGTGTGAAGCCAACTCCCCATGAACTAGAGGGGAGTGTAGGAAATGATTCAGGCTCCCTGGCTGACTCAGACACTGAGCATCCTGGAGAGAAAAGTAGCCATACACCCATTTGGGGCTTCGGGCTTAGTTTATAATAATAATAATGACTTTGGCATAGAAAACTTCCTGAGGGTTAATGAATGACTGGCTGGATTAATAGCCCAAATCGCTGCCTGAAGTCTATCAACTCCTTCCAGCTTCATATTAATCTACAGGAAATTCTTTGTACACCCAGCTATTACGGCTTCGAGCGCGCAAAATAAAAATGAATGGATGCTTCACTGAGACTTGGAAAAAAAAAAAACCTCGTCACCATTGTGTGTGGCCACCATGCTATTATTATTTTTTTCAGGCACATTTCCTGCATTTTCTTTGGTTCTTTCTCTGGCTTCAATTTGCTGCAGTGGGCAGCGGCTACTCCAGCAGCTGGCCCTTTAGATTAGCTTTAATCCCCTTGCTATTTATAGGGCCCTCAGCAAACTTCATTACATATGCAATACCCTATTTAAATTTATCTTCCCAGCTAGACTGGGAGCTCCATGAGGTGAGACAACCAGTAGATTCTGGGCTCTGCAGAGCCTGGCCACAGTGCCGCTCAGCAACTGTCTGTCGACTTCAACCCAATGGAATAGCTGCTGAATTTTAAGTAGGTTACCATCAGTCCAGTGGATTCCTCAAAGCAAACCTGGAGATCTCTGCATTTAGCTGGGTTTAAGGGAGTGTGTACTTTCAGCTCATCAAAATTTGATCAGAGTTTCCCAAGAGACCACTGTGAAACAGAAAGGCAAGGATGTAGAAGATGATGTCTAATGCCATCAAACTGTCGCCTGTGAAAAGAAACCAGGGGCGTGCTGAAGTAACTGGTGGCTTCTCTCGCTTGTAGGGACTCCCNAAAAAAAAAAAGAAAGAAGAAAAGGCCAGGAGTGGGCTCAGGAATGAACAGGCCGGGAACCGCTCCACCTCCCCTCTGTCACCGCAGGCTGGCTTTCCCAGGCATCGCAGGCCCCAGCCGGCTACAGGTCCATTGTAAGCCTGCTGGAGGAGCCAGCCGCCTCCTTCTCAGGCCTCCGTGGCTTCATGCCCGGATGGGCAGAGGGAGCTTCTCTTCCTCCTAACAGCATCGTGTCAAAGCCATGAGAGAGCTGGGTGGCCCTCCCTGGTCACATGCCCCTCAATTCTCCAGGTTGGCAGGAGCGATGGGTACTGCAATTGGCCAGGCCTGTGGCACTGTCACCTCCTCTTCAGAGGGCAGGCGCCATGCCTCAGCCCCCCAAGAACCACATCGGCTTGGGGGGAAGTAGCTCCTCAAAGGAACGGGGAGGGCCAACGATTGCCCATAATCTTGGCTTTTTTCCTCATGCTAACAAGAGACATTTTCTCCCTGAGACTGATACAAAGCACCATTTTATAAAGAATGTTTTATAAAGCCCTTTCTCCTAGCTGTTTCCCTATTCTGTTTTGTGTTCCAGTCCGAAGACTTGAGAGAAGAAAAGTTCCCTGATCTGAGAATCAACTGATTTCTCATTCTGGAAGCATTTGATAAAACATGGGCTCTACCATCAAACTACAGAGATTCTGCACAGGAAAGGAAGCCATCAACAAAACGAGAAGACAGTCGATGGAATGGGAGAACATATTTGCAAATTACGTATCTGATAAGGTGCTAACATCCCAAATACATAAAGGACTCATACAACTCAATAGCAAAAAGCAATCTGATTAAAAAATGGCCGGAGGCTATGTGCTGTCGGTGATGCAGTGTCAGATGAAACAATGGTGGTAAGCATTTTGCAATATATAATTTTATCAGATGACACAGTCACCTTAAGTTACACAACATTAGATGTATCTAAACAAAGCTGGGGGCAGAAACAAAGGAAGGAAAAAAAGTGGCCAGAGAATCTCAAGACACATTTTTCCACAGTAGATGTCCAGCTGGCTAACGGGTACATGAAAGGCGGTAAACATCACTCATCGTCAGGAAAATGCAAATCAAAACCACAGTGAGCTATCACCTCACACCTGTCAGAATGGCTATTTATCAAAAAGACAAGAAATAACAAGCCTTGGTGAGGCTGTGGAGAAAAGGGAACCGTAGTGCACATTTGGTAGGAATGCTAATCGGTCCGGCCACAATGGAAACGAGTACAGAGGTTACTCGTAAAATTAAAAACCAAACTACCATATGACACAGCAACTCTACTTCCGGGTATCTATCCAAAGAAAATGAAAACCCTGCTTCAAAAAGATCTACGTACCCCCATGTTCACTGCAGTGTTATTTACAATAGCCAACACGTGGAAACAACCAGAGTGTCTACTGACAGATGAACGGGTGATGAAACGTGGCATATGTTTATATGCACTGGAATGTGATTCAGCCATAGAAATGAAGGAAGTCTTGCCATTTGTGACAATATGGATGGGACCCTGAGGGTACTACCCTAAGTGAAACAAGTCATCCAGAGAAAAACAAATGTGGTATGATCTCACTTATGTGTGGGATCTAAAAAGCAAAACAAACAAGAAACCAAGCTCACAGATACAGAGAACAGACTGGTGATTGTCAGAAGCGAGGGGTGGAGGGGTGGCGAACTGGGTAAAGGGGGTCAAAAGGTACAAACCTCCAATCATAAAATAAATAAGTCACAGGGATGTAATGTACAGCATGGTGATTGCGTTAATGATCTCGTACTGCATATTTGAGAGTTGCTAAGAGAGTGAGTCTTAAAAGTTCTCCTCACAAGAAAAAGAATTTATGATGATGCGTGGTGATCTATGTTAACTAGACTCACTATGTTGAGTCTAGTTATATATATTTCATAATATATATAAACATCGTATCATTATGTTGTACACCTGACATTAACATAATGTTATATGTCAATTATACCTCAATTAAAAACAAAACAAAACAAAAACTAACCAAACAAAAAAACCAGTGGGCTCTCCAGGCAAACCTGGATTTAAATCCTTCCAGGGCACCTGGGTGGCTGTCAGTTAAGTGTCCGACTTTGGCTCAGATCATGAGCTCAGGGTTTGTGAGTTCAAGCCCCACATCAGACTCTGTGCTGGCAGCTCAGAGCCTGGACCCTGCTTCATCTATGTCTCCCTCTCTCTCAAAAATTAAATAAACATTAAATCTTTCCTTTGCTGCAAGGGAACAGGAATTTGGGAATATTACTTAGGCTCTGTTGGCCTCACTTTTTTCATCTGTAAAATGGGGATAAAATTGTACCCCTTTGTTTTGGGGTAAGAATTAGAGGAGATAACATGTATTATGAAATAACACAGGGTCTCAGCAGATGTTCTTTTATTTACCTTCCCCTTTAAGTACCAACTGTGTAATTCTTGACCCCTTGAGAAGCCTTGGAAAAGCAAAACGTGGTAGGCTGCAGGGACATTCTATGCACTCTATAATTTGCCACATTTATTGTACTGAATAATCCATTCAAGTCTTTTTCTTTTCCACTGAAGGGTAGGTTCCTTGAAACCCGGATCGTTTTATCCATTTTTTATGTCCCCAGTGTCAAACTCAGTGTCTGGAACACAATAGAAATTCAATCAACGTAGAGCTGCTGAACCACCGGGAAAGGCTTTTGAGTATGGCTGATCAACGGTGCCTTCAGAAAAGCCAAGAGATGTGTGGGTTACAGCACACAGAGCAAATGTCCCAGTATTTCCTGGACTTGTTTCACCTGGGATACATGTTTACCAGGACCCCAAAGGGAATGTTTATGTGAACATATCCTCTTACTGGCTGGAGGCAGCATAGGGAAAAAGAGGTGGTTACACTGCCTCGGCTTGGATCTTTACTCTAGTACCTATTTGCTTCTGAACATTTGGGGCAAGCCTCTTCATATATTTGCGCCTTGGTTACCTCATGTTTAAAATGGGACCCCAGTGATACCAAGCACATAGGGCTGTTAAGAGAATTATACGAGATAATAGGAAAACAAACAAACAAACAACCCCAAACACGGCCATTACATACTACGTGCCCCACATTACTTCTGGTAGAATAAAAGCTACTGCCCGGAAGTATCAGAACATGATTTAGGCTATGGGAAGGGGCGTGCTCTGAGGCCACAGGGCTTGCTTGGGAGTCATTGTGTTTGTAGGAGTACAGGCTTAGCTGCTGTAACAAAGACATTCCCAAGTACCAAGGCAGAAGGTAGAAGTTGCTTCCTTTTTCATGTAACAATGCCGAGGTCAGCAGTTCAGGACTGCCAGCTCAGCATCCTCAGTAAGTACTTTCCATCTCTGTCTCTGGGGAGACTGCGTCGGTTCTTGTCATCTCCTTTTGGCCATGGTAAGGAGGAAAGGGGGCTGAAAGGGGGCTATACTTCCAATTTATTGAGGGCAAGATCAAGGTGGGCCCCCGTTGCTTCTGTTAACATTACCCAGTCATGTGACCACATCTGCCGCAAAGGAGGCTGGGAAATGTAGTCTTGAGCAAGGCAGTCATGTTGGCAGCTAAAATGTTATATAGGATAGCAGGGTAGAAGAACAGAACTTGGGGAGACAACGGGCAGCCTGCCCTAGCCACTCAGGGCCTCCTAAAAAAATACAACAGCGGTAGTTATGTCTCAAAAGGGCTCTTTGCTGGATTCCCGCAGCAGCAATGCATTGTGTGAAGCCAACTCCCCATGAACTAGAGGGGAGTGTAGGAAATGATTCAGGCTCCCTGGCTGACTCAGACACTGAGCATCCTGGAGAGAAAAGTAGCCATACACCCATTTGGGGCTTCGGGCTTAGTTTATAATAATAATAATGACTTTGGCATAGAAAACTTCCTGAGGGTTAATGAATGACTGGCTGGATTAATAGCCCAAATCGCTGCCTGAAGTCTATCAACTCCTTCCAGCTTCATATTAATCTACAGGAAATTCTTTGTACACCCAGCTATTACGGCTTCGAGCGCGCAAAATAAAAATGAATGGATGCTTCACTGAGACTTGGAAAAAAAAAAAAACCTCGTCACCATTGTGTGTGGCCACCATGCTATTATTATTTTTTTCAGGCACATTTCCTGCATTTTCTTTGGTTCTTTCTCTGGCTTCAATTTGCTGCAGTGGGCAGCGGCTACTCCAGCAGCTGGCCCTTTAGATTAGCTTTAATCCCCTTGCTATTTATAGGGCCCTCAGCAAACTTCATTACATATGCAATACCCTATTTAAATTTATCTTCCCAGCTAGACTGGGAGCTCCATGAGGTGAGACAACCAGTAGATTCTGGGCTCTGCAGAGCCTGGCCACAGTGCCGCTCAGCAACTGTCTGTCGACTTCAACCCAATGGAATAGCTGCTGAATTTTAAGTAGGTTACCATCAGTCCAGTGGATTCCTCAAAGCAAACCTGGAGATCTCTGCATTTAGCTGGGTTTAAGGGAGTGTGTACTTTCAGCTCATCAAAATTTGATCAGAGTTTCCCAAGAGACCACTGTGAAACAGAAAGGCAAGGATGTAGAAGATGATGTCTAATGCCATCAAACTGTCGCCTGTGAAAAGAAACCAGGGGCGTGCTGAAGTAACTGGTGGCTTCTCTCGCTTGTAGGGACTCCCACTGCTTCCTGAGGCTGAGAGTTCTCCGTCAGGGGATGTCAGTGATGAAATAAGCAAGTTTCCCTCGGCAAAGTCCCCTGGTTTGGGGAATTAGACTTTATGAATGGCTCCAGATTTCCTCCGCCATGCTAATTAAACTCCTACCTTCTTGTCTGTGGGGCATATGGCCGGTGTCTGTGAGGACTTGCCGAGTGAAAAGTACAGGCCCTGAGCGAAGATCTCGCAGGAACATCTTGTCATTGAGGCTCAGTGAGCTGAGCGATGTGACAGCATCCTCAGGACCCTGTCTTGGTGGAGGATGGCTGCCGATGCCATAAATACTCTTACTTTGATTTCTCACTGGTACCCCGATGTGGGCTTCAGATGGCCCTCCTCAAACCCCCTCATTAAAACAAGCCAAATGAGTCCCGGCTACAGAGAATCCCTGGCATCAGGGAAAGTGCTGGTAGCTTTTAAACCAGGGGTGAAAATTGAGTTAAAGAGACAGGAAGCCTGGCACAGTGAGGGAGGTTAGGTAGGAATAGAATTAAGGGCTTAGAAAATGCTTGTTTCCTTCTGTTGTAGTTATGGGAGCTGATAAGGGGATTTTGGAGTTTGGGGGTGGAGGAGCCTTGGAAAAGAATGAGGGAGTTTAATCAACTAGAGGGACCTTCCCAACTTATATTTCCCAGTGCTTGTGGCATGAGAACTTTGCCTAAGGTAAAGGTGGCCAAAACACAAAGAAAACTCTCCAACATTAAGCTTTGATGTGCCTTCATCTTCTGACTAGGGATCTTTGCTTTTATTTTTCTCTTTTCAACCCAGGATAGCAAGTGTGCTGTGACCCCTCAAATAATACAAAGGCATTACATCCAAGCAGTATGTATCTCACTAGACATGCATTTATATGTCAACATATTGATTATTAAAGCAAGCTAAGGTCAACTGTATTTTCTGTATTAAAGAGAATAGGATCTAGTGGAGTTTTCATATGTAAAAAACAAAAAAACATTGCATAGTAACAGACTGTCAAGATAAGTTGCTTTCTCAGACGATGATAAGGGACAGGTATTTATAGCTCTTCCATCAAGAGTTTTAAGAAAGTAAGAAAAGCTGGGGCGCCTGGGCGGCTCACTTGGTTGGGCGTCTGACTTCAGCTCAGGTCATGATCTCATGGTTCTTTGGTTCGAGCCCCACGTTGGGCTCTGTGCTGACAGCTTAGAGCCTGGAGCCTGCTATGGCTTCTGTGTCTCCCTCTCTCTCTGCTCCCCTCCCTGCCCCACCTCACTAGCACTCTTTCTCAAAAATAAATAAACATTAAAAAAAGAAAAGAAAGTAAGAAAAGCTTCCCTCACCCCTTCAAGTCATAATGACTCATCAGGTTTTGTAACCAGCAGCCCTTGAGCCATCCCTTAACCTCTCCGAGCCTCAGATTCTTTGTTAAATTAAGGAAGATCCCTTCCTAGTCTACCTTTCTAGGGTTTTCGGAGGAGCTAAAACAGAAAGGGAAAATTAAACATGTGCCAGGCGAACAGGTCTCAGGAACGAGCTCTATCACAAGGGGAGTGTCATCTCTTAAGGATGTGCTGGCCTTCAGGTCTCCTTTTAGAAAAGGCATCCCCTGAACTTCAAGACCAGAGCCCTGGATTGTAATGCCCTGGATTACATCTACTCCACTCATATTCTGTTAATTAGCGGGGCTCCCAAGGGACACTGCCCTGGTTTTCTTTCACATCTTCCAGTAAGTCCGGCGCTCTAGGGGAACAGGTGGGCAAAACCAGATCGGCACTCCATACTGCAGTGTGAAGACCACGAAGTGTCCAGAGAAAACAAAGCAAAAACTGCGTTTAATGACATCTTTATTTAAAAAAATTTTTTTAAATGTCTTATTTATTTCTGAGAGAGAGAGAGAGAAGCAGAGTGAGCAGGGGAGGGTCAGAGCGAGAGGGAGATACAAAATCCAAAGCAGGCTCCAGGCTCTGAGCTGGCTGTCAGCACAGAGCCCGACATGGGGCTCGAACCCACGAACTGTGAGATCACGACCTGAGTCGAAGTCAGACGCTTAACCGACTGAGCCACCCAGGCGCCCCTAATGACATCCTTAGCTATTTTTTTAAAAAATATTTTTATTTATTTCTAGGAGAGAGAGAGAGAGACAGCGTGAGCAGGGGAGGGTCAGAGAGAGAGGGAGTCACAGCCTCTGAAACAGGCTCCAGGCTCTGAGCTGGCAGTCAGCACAGAGTCCGACCCGGGCTCGAACCCACGAACGGCGAGATCATGACCTAAGCGAAAGTCGGACGCTTAACCAACTAAGCCACCGAGGCGCCCCCCTAATGACATCTTTAAAAATGACTGTCTTAGTCCAATTTTTATTTGGTGCTTCTCAATTTTCCAACAGAGAGTTCAAGTCAGGGATACAATTCAACGATCCGTCTCTTTCTCACACTTCTCTCTCCTACTAATTTCAAATGGGGAATGGTTACATCCTGAACTGTGGCAGTCTCAGAAGCCACGTGGTGTAACAGAAACCATGTGGGGTTTAGAAAAGCCCGGGTATGCACTCCAGCTCCACTCACCTGCTGAGCGGCATGGAGCAAGTCAGAGAAAACCTCTGGTGCTCAATTTATTAGCTTCCTGTTACCACAAACTTGCTTAAAACAATACACATTTATTCTCTTATAATTCTAGAGGTTAGAAGTCCGAAATCAACTTCACTGGGCCAAAATTGTGGCGAGGCTGTGATTGCTCTGGGGACTGTAGGGTGAGCCTGGGTCCTTGGCTTTTCCAGCTTCCCTTGCTGCATTCTTTCTATTTCTTGGTTCTTGGCCCCTGTCTTGAAAGCCAGCAGCATAGCGTCTTGCATCAGCGGTCATGTTGCCTTCCTTCCCTCTGCCTCCCTCTTGTAAGAACATTCGTGATTGAATTCAGAGCCCATCTGCATACTTCAGAATAAGGATTCATTTGAAGATCTTTAATCACATCTGCAAAGTCTGTTTTGCCATATAAAGTGACATTTGCATCTGCCAGGGGCTAAGGCATGGACTTCTTTGGGAGCCATTATTCTGCCTACCATATTCCTCTATTAAGCAAAGAGTGTAATTCCCATGGTAAAGGACACAAGAATTGGAACAGGTAACATTTACGATTGTGCACAGAGTGGAAGTCAATAAATGTCACTGAGTCTGGAAAAGGGAGGGGTTGACCTCCCGTTGGTAGATTTCTACCACCGATGGACCCAATGAAGAGTGACAGAGCCAGAACTGACATGGGCAGGGACACGCTCAGGGGCTGATGTGGCTATAGGTGCCAGCGGCCCTGGACATAGGATCCCTCCAGGACCTTCAGAGGAAGGCAGAAAGTGCTTTAAGAAAGGGGCTCGGATGCTCATAACCAGGGAAGACCAGGCTTTATGACCTCTCTTGGCGCATGATATGGATTTGTGTCTCCTAAGTGGGAAGCTAATTATTTTTACTGCTTAGAGATCTGATAGTGCCTGGTTACCCCACTCATAATGCTAGGGTGTGGCCGGCCAAACTCCCCCATCAAGAGTCTTAAATCATTTGGGGCCCAACCTGCAACCAGAGCTGCGAATATCATCTTCCTTTTGCTCCAGCTGGATGATCACCAGGCAACTGTGATGTTACACAGGAAGAGGAGACACACAGACACCTTTTGTTTTCTAGAAGGTGGTATGGCTACGTGCCCAGTGGGCTGTTAATCTTTACTTAATTGCTTTGCCCGCTTCCCTGGAAGTGCAGCCACTTCCCTGGAACCATCACTATCCCTCTGGGCTCCGGAGGAGAGCTACCGTGCCCGGGGGTGAAGGTGTCCTCCTGGCCTGGCGGAAGAAGCCAGGAGACGGGCAAGGCCTAAAGAAGGGCTCTCTCTTNAGGGACGCACCTGTGCATTCACACCGCAGGAGCACGATGCTTATATTATTTGTAGATTTGCTTGAGCCCAACTAACACTCTTTCATTCACGGTTAAAGAGTAATATGAAGCAACTGTCACAGTCCACCTCTCCTTGCCTTTCCAGGTGCTGTCCGAGACTTCCCTCTGAGTTGCCTAGTAATTCGGGAGGTGGCTGAGATGTAACATAAGAGGACTTACTCTCTACTCTACAGGAAGAGGGCCCAGAGAGTTTGAGAGGCTTCTCGGTCACACGGCACAGGCAGCCAGCCTACATCCTCTGTTCATGACACCAGGAACTGGGAACTTTCCGGCTTCTCACCCTCTCTTATGAGTTTATTCATTCTGAAGACAGTGCTTTTCTGTTCCTCAGCACCATCCTCTTGAGGTATTTGGTGACCAGCCACCCCAGTTTGCTCTGGACTGAGTGGTTTCCTGAGCTGGGGATTTCCAGTTCTGAAACTGGGAATGCCCTGGGGAAATTAGGATGAGTTGGTCACCCTATGTAAGGCCTTCCAGTGACACACAGTCACCTGTTCAGAGGGGACCTGATGTGGGGGGAGGCATGGCTGTTTCTGGGCTTCTCCAGTGACTGTATAGCCCTGTGTTCCATCGATGTCCATTTGGGAAAGTAGAGTCCCTGCAAGTTAAAAAAAGTTTTTAATGTTTATTTTTGAGAGAGAGACAGAGACAGAGCATGAGTGGGGGAGGGGCATAGAGAGAGGGAAACACAGAATAGGAAGCAGGTTCCAGGCTCTGAGCTGTCAGCACAGAGCCCGATGCAGGGCTCAAACCTACTAACTATGTGATCATGGCCCCAGCCGAAGTTGGATGCTCAACTGTCTGAGCCACCCAGGCACCCTGGATCCCTGTAAGTTTTTAAAACTGAGGGAATAAAATGCAGGGGATTGGGCAGGGAAAACTGAGAAGCCAAATAGAGACCATTAAACAACTTAGAGATTAGCAACAATAAACACCGTGAGCACCTCTTGGCCGCCAGGACAAAGGACCCAGAGATGGAGGTCACCGGCAGAAGCTGGAGCCGTGAAAGACTCGGCCACCAGGAGAGGCAGGGCTACTGAACAGAGGGAAGGAAATGCATAGGCTTGTGCCTACCTCTCGCCCTCTGCTCCCCTCCTGGGAGCTTCTCTTCTTCTTTGGAAGACCCCGGGGGGAGGGGACTGGAAGCTAATGCCTGTCTCACCAGCTGGACTGGAGAACTTTCTATTGCATGGGTTTCTGCCCTGAGAAGAGAAAGGGCTTCTTCACATGTTGGCTTCATTGCTGACACACGAATTTGGAATCAATCCCCTGTGACAATCAGCACTTCGATCAAAGAAGCTCAGAATCATCAGACATTTCAGCTGAAAGGCATATCCAAGATCATCCATTCAGAGGGGGACCAGAAGCCTGGACCGCTGACGGATGGATGGTGGTGCCAGTGTCAGGACCAGAACGGGTCCTTCTGGGGGTGCCTGGGTGACACAGTTGGTTAAGCATCTCACTCTTGATTTTGGCTCAGGTCGTGATCTCATGGTTGTGAGACTGAGCCCCTTATCGGGTTCAGTGCCGATCATGGTGCCTGCTTGGGATGTCTCTCTTTCCTTTCTCTCTGCCTCTCTCCACTCCCTCAAAATAAATAAACTTATATGAAGAAGAAGAAGAAGAAGAAGAAGAAGAAGAAGAAGAAGAAGAAGAAGAAGAAGAAGAAGAAGAAGAAGAAGAAGAAGAAGGGGAAGAAGGGGAAGAAGGGGAAGAAGGGGAAGAAGAAGAAGAAGATTGGGTCCTTCTGCTGCTCAGGCCGAGGCAGCTTCCACTGCAGGTGGCCTGTGCCCTCAGGCCCCAGGGCCAGGAGGCCATGGTCCCTCTGCACAGGGCTGATGGAGTGAGCCAGACCCAGACCTCCACTGGGGACCGTGGGGACATCAGCGGGCATCAGCATGAGAGGCTTGCCGCTGGAGGCCAATGGCTGTCCCTGAAAATGCTTATTGCAAGAGAAGGAAAGCTTTTTCTCAGGAAAACAAATATGGGTGGATGTTCTGATTCTGCCTTTACCCAGAATGATGACAGGACGGAACACCGAAAAACTCAGTGCTTTGATTTCATGGAATGGTGGGACTGAAGTTTAGATATAAATCTAAACATTATTTGTCTGTTTTGCTGTCCAATAACGTTACGTCGCTTTAACAAATATGTATAGATACAATATAACGCATGTGATATGTGTGCTTATGCAACAAATATTTGTTGTGTTCCTACCATTCAGTTGTTCTGTAAATGTTTATCAGATGCTTAATATTGAGGGAGACAGGCAAGGCTGGCGTTCTCTCCAAGCTCACCATCTGTGTACCAGGAACCGGAGTGGGCATGCCATCTCCCTCAGCCTTCGCTCTCTCCGCACCCCCTTCCTTGATTCCCAAGCCCCACCAGCCTAGGAGGTGCGTACCATGCTGCGAATACTGACGATGGTTATCTCTTCTGCTTTTGTCTCTATGTCCTCTCGCAGAATCTCCAGCCAAAGCAAAGCTCACCTCCTGTTGTTTATTTTATTTTAATTTTTTTAATGTTTTATTTATTTCTGAGACAGAGAGATAGCGTGAGCAGGGGAGGGTCAGAGAAAGAGGGAGATACAGAATCTGAAGCAGGGTCCAGGCTCTGAGCTAGCCATCAGCGAACCCACGAACAGTGAGATCATGACCTGAGCCGAAGTCAGACGCTTAACTGACTGAGCCACCCAGGTGCCCCTCCTGTTGTTTATTTATACATCACAACAAGTAGAACTCATTTTATTCCTCCTTAGCTGACTTCAATTCCCATTTTAAAAAAATGTTTATTTATTTTGAGAGCAAGAAAGCACGCAAGCAGGCAAGGGGCAGAGAGAGAGGGTGAGAGACAATCCCAAGCAGGCTCTTGCTGTCAGTGCAGAGCCAGATGCTGGTCTCGATCCGGCATACCATGAGATCATGAACTCAGTAGAGATCAAGAGTTGGACACTCAACCTACCAAGCCACGAAGGCACCCCTTAACTCCTATTTGAATCCCCATCTTTCCATGTCATGTTAAGGTTCCCATATTTTCCCTGGGATTATATATACTCCAGGGGCTTTGATGTGCCAAGATATGTGGAGGGAGGGGCATCCGATTCTCACTGATATCCGTGGAGATTCTGTGGTTGTTGGTCCACACAGGTTGCCAAGCACCTCTCTCCTGCTGGAGGTTCTGTGCAGCCCATCTACTGGATGTTTCCTGTCCACATTTAGGTGAGCAGGAGCCAGCTACTGCCTACGGCTTCTGCCCCTCGGTGGGGGCCAAAGGCCCCTTCACCCGGCAGTTCTTCCTCCTCTGGGGTCTGGGTTCCCCTTTTTGGGTGCTACCCGGGGAAAGAGGCCCAGAACTTCACCGCTATCAGATCCCACAAGGACGTTTGTCCCAAGGTCGGGGGAGTAGGACCCTTCTCCTTGGGACCCACCAACATCTAAGACCATCTGCTTCCCTTTGTCCTTTTTCTTTCCGCATCTCCAGGGGGATTTACCTAGATGGGTGCACCTGTTCATTGGATGTTCTTCCATATCTGTCATCTGGGGATGACCTGGCTCTTTCCATGTCTCTTGGGAACTCAAAAACACGAAGATTTCCTTTTATTGCATGCTTTCGCTGAGGCAATGGGCCCCAAATGCTACCTCTAAAGTTTGAAGGGAAGGGACAGCCAAGAGTGCAAGGATATATATAGTGAGTAAGCCATTGGCTCTCATTTCAGTAATACTTTCCTGCCATCTGATATATATAATCTCAATAATTAATTCTAGAAGGCATAAACATTTAATTATAAATGAGGATCTCTGTTGATAGATTATGGAAGATTTTTATTTTCTTCTTTTAATTGGCTATATCTTAAAATTCTACACATTTTTTAGATGATCTCATCCATATTGGTGCCTTTAAATACTATCCGTAATATGCCAGTAATGCCCACATTTAAGTCTACAGCCTAAACCTCATTTCTGAGTTTTAACTGCAGGTATAAGTATCTGGACTTGGAGGTCTCCCTGGAGTCACTGATGTAAAACTTTAAGTGGAAATCTTGAATCTGTGTTCTCCCCACCCCGTCCAAAAAAAATTTTTAAGTGCTCTTTGTCTTTAAAAGTTTTTTAATGTTTATTTATTTTGAGAGAGAATGAGTGAGCGGGGGGAGAGAGAGAGAGCGAGAGCGAGAGAGAGAGAAAGAGAGAGAGAGAATATAAGCAGGGGAGGGGCAGAGAGAGAGGGAGAGAGAGAATCCCAAGCCGGCTCCATGCTGTCAGTGCAGAACCCAATGCAGGGCTCGAACCCACAAACCGTGAGATCATGACCTAAGCCAAAATCAAGAGTCGGATGCTTAACTGACTAAACTACCCAGGCGCCCCTGAAAAAGTGCATTTGTCTTTTTCATCTCAGTAAAAGTCAACTCAAGTCTCTCAAGTTGTATTTTTTGAGTACTCCTTGATCTGTCCCCACGGCTGTCTACCCATTTGTTTCCCTCTGAAATACACATGGCTGCTCCTCTCCCCATGAAGCTGCCTCCCTCCTCCACGCCAGCCTCATCTCCCACTTGCATGCATGCATGGACTTCTTTTTCCCTTTGGGTGGAGTTTTCTTCACTGATTACTGGGAGATGAGGTGATTATGAACAATGTTGAATAAACAGACGCCCGAGGTTTCCCACCCTGCGGCACAATGGATGGCGCCCTGAGAGCATCGCCTTCGTTACAAACCAGAGCCTGCAATTGGAGATGTCCCCGTGACTTTTAGTTTTTGGTTCATATCTGGAAACCCAGGTGGCTTTCTCTGCATCTTCCCGGATATGTTCCTCCTCTCCTGGTCCATCACCGCATGGGCCTCGCTGGGTCAGCTCAGCTGCCCTGGGAGATGGCTTCTCCTTGAGGTCTGCCCAAGCCTCCTCCAAGTCAACTGCTCATGTGTGAGCGAGACTGAGCTTAGGTGGCTCCAAATACACTTCTGACGTGATGAAAAATCCAGCCACTTTTTCACATGAAAATACTCATCTGTCTTCAGTTCTCATTCCTTCCTGCACTTCTTCCATCTGGGATTATTTGACTTTTGCTTCTTGATACTGATTTGCTGGAGGTGAATACTCTTGCTTTTTGTTTATTTTCACGTCCCCAAATATCTGTACTTCACTGTCATTTTTTAAAAAAAATTTTTTTTAATGTTTTATTTCTAGGAGAGAGAGAGGGAGAGCAGCGTGAGCAGGGGAGGGTCAGAGAGAGAGGGAGTGACAGACTCTGAAACAGGCTCCAGGCCCTGAGCTGGCAGTCAGCACAGAGCCTGACTCGGGGCCCGAACCCACGAACCGCGAGATCATGACCTAAGCGAAAGTCGGATGCTCAACCGACTAAGCCACCCAGGCGCCCCTTCACTGTCATTTTTGAAGGACATTTTCCATAGATAGAGGATCTATGTTTTTCTTTTGGCACATTGGTCATTACACAAATGTCTGGCTTCCATTGGGGCTTTGGAGAAGTCAGTTGTCTGAATCCATGGCTTCTTTAAAAGCAGCACTCTCTTTAGTTCTCAGACTTTCTTTCCCTCCTTCCCTCCCTCCCTGCTTCCCTCCCTCCCTCCCTTCTACCTTTCTTCCTCTGTTCTGAACATAAGGATTTCTTTTTCATTGTCCTGCTTGGTTGGGATTAATTGGTCTTCTTGATTCTGTGGATTCTTGAGTGTCTCTCATCAGTTCTGGATAATTAGCCCATTATATATTCAGTCTTTTTTTCTGTGACTTTCTGTTTTTTTACACCTTCTAATACTTCAGTTAAATGTATATTAGGTTTATTCACTGTATATATTCTATTACCCTCTCTTCTGTCTTTTTCATCTTTTTGTCTCCCCATGGGAGACTATCCTTGATAGTTTCTTCTGCTTTAGCCTTAGCATACAAATTCTCTTCTGCTATGCCTAACGTGTGGTCAAACTACCCACTGGGTGTCTAATTTTAACTAATGCATTTTTCACCTCTAGACGTGCTTCTGAGTCTTTTTTATATCAATTGTGACCTTTTAAAAATTTCCTTGCAGAAATTTTCAAATTTTTAAATTATTTCTTTGAGTATTGTGGCCAGCATTGTTTTGGGTTGTATCTACTCATTCAAATATCTAAAATCTCTGTGGGTATTTCTTTTGTTTCTTGGATCACATTCATAGTATCATGTTTCCTTGTGTGTCTGGTCTCTAAGCAGGGCCAGCTCCCGTGATCTGTGGGCTTGCCCGGAGAGCACGGCACGTGGGTTCATGAACGTGGCCTTTCCACAATGATCCACCAGGTGCTTTCTCTCCTGTCCTGATGGCCCTTACTTGCATTCAAGGGAAGGCCTCTGTTATCTACAGAACTGTGTGAAATCATCTCATTTGTGTGTTTGTTGTGCCAAAATGCTAGGGGGTTCTCAGAGGGCCAGAGTGATTCTGCATCTCCTGAGGCTCTCAGAAAACTGAGGTCACACAGACATCTGTGCAAGGTGGTGGCAGTGGTGGTGGCAGACACGGGCCCCTAAGCTGCTTCGACCCATGTTTTATATTTTGGATGAAAACAACTCTTTTTATTTTCACTTGTAGTGCCTGTGGCTTATCCCATAGGGATAAATTCCGGTCACAAGGAGCAGAGTAGACTGTAAATATAATGTTTTCTATTTTATATAAATATATTTTTATTTTTATACAACTTTTATATTTTATAATATGAAACTCCTTTGATGATGGGAGTGATTTATTTTTTGAAGGGGTGGCTTGTCGGCCTAACTCTCTCTTTGTTTCAGGTACTCACCTGAGCTGTTCGGTCCACACAGATTAGCCCCTGGGGGCCCATATCATTCTCTGCCAGGTGGACTCAGACACGCAAGGACAGGGAGAGCCACAGCTTGTCTTTCTAAACCACCAGGAACCTGCTACACGCACACACGCACACACACACGCACGCACACACGCATGTGCGTGCATGCACTCACACTCACACACACACTCATCTATTTTTAGCTTACATGCCTTCAGGCTCTTTTTCGGGAAAGCCCATGAACTCTCGAGTCCCCANGCCTGGGCGCCCGGGCCTGCCTTCTCTGCTTCCTGTTTCACTTCAGTGGCTCGTGAGTCAGCTGCCAGCTTTTGGGGGGGGAGGGCTCAGAGTCCCCCACAGCACCCTTTCCGACCCTGGGCGCTTTATGCCCCAATCCCAGGAACTGCTCCCAGAAGAGTTTCAGTCTCTGTGCCCTTGCCTTGAGACCCAGGCACGGCCTTCCCCAAGATGGAGATACTCCTGTTTTATCGACAGGATGGGACTCCATCATTCTAGTATCATCTGAATGCCTGAGCGATTACATCTTACGCCCTCGTGAGAAACACAGCCACTTGTCATGATGGTGCCGAGAAGAATAAGGAGTTGTAACTTACCAGTAAATTTCCTTAGTCTTCTAAGGAAATTAGAAGACTCCTCCCCTCCCCTGTTAAATTTAGGTTTAGCAAGTCATGAATCATTGTGGTTTTACTCCTGGGTAGAATGGGCCTTCTTTCTTTTTCTTCTTTTCTTTCTTTCTTTTTTTTTTTTTGCCATCGTTTCATTGCCAACTGATGAAAGAATTTAAAAGGAATCTGATTCATTAGCAGCTTGACATGGACTTAAAAATCTCAAAAATCTTGAAGACAAGATGAACTACAACGATTCAAATTTGTTAGAATGTTCAAGTAGGAAAGGACCCGTGGGACATCAGCCTGGTCCTTTTACACGACCAGAAAAATATATCTGAGGCCCAGAGAGGGAAAGTGGTTTGCCTGAGGTCACACAGCATGCAACTGGTGGGCTGGTTCTAGAGTCCAGGTGTCCTGACCCCAGACCGGCAGCCTCACTTGTGCTTGGAGAAGATGTAAGAACAGCTTGTATTTGAATTTCTGTATCTGCCGGGACAAAGATCTTTATTCTGAGAACATTTAGTCTTGCTGCGTGCCGGTTGTTTCGCATTTCGTAATTATTTCCTCTAAGAGCTCCCAGGATCTTACACATAGGATTCCACTTTTTGCCGTCTCAATCTTTGAGACTTCTGAAGGGATCCCATTGTCTAGGGAAGAAACGGGATGTATTGGCAGTAAGGGGGTGATTCAAGGCTCCGGGGACCCTACCGTTGTCTTTTGATGCATTGTAAGGCTCACATTCGCTGTTTTAAGGCACTCCACAGACACGGTATTTACTGAGCACCTACTATGTGCCAAGAGCTGGAGACAGAGTGGTGAGTGAAGCTGGGAAAGCCCCCGCCCTCCCAAAAGGGAGAGAAACAATAGACAAACAATTGTACTTGCAATATGTAATACAGTGTGGGAAGAGCCACAAAGTAAAATAAAATGCGAGAAAGAGGCTGCTGTTTTAGAAAGGGTAGTTAGAGTTAGTCTCAGTCGGTGGGTAAGCCCTGAGCACATTGGGAGGAAAAACATTCCAGGTGGAAGGAGCCGTGTCAGCTGGAAGGCCAGAAGGACTAGAGCGAGGGAGGAGGGGGCAGGGCGCAAGGGAATGAGGTCAGAGGTGGGCTTGGGCCAGATCAGGTTGGTGAGCAGAGAACACGGGAGGGGTTGGATTTGAAACACATATCACATAAAACTTAGCATCTCAACCATTGAAACCATTTTTTTAATGTTTATTCATTTTTAAGAGACAGGGAGAAACAGAGCATGAGTGGGGAAGGGGCAGAGAGAGAAGGAGACACAGAATCGGAAGCAGGTGGGGAGCCTGGGTGGCTTGGTCAGTTAAGCGTCCGACTTTCGCTTAGGTCATGATCTCGCGGTTCGTGGGTTCGAGCCCCGCGTCGGGCTCTGTGCTGACTGCCAGCTCAGAGCCTGGAGCCTGTTTCAGAGTCTGTGACTCCCTCTCTCTCTGACCCTCCCCTGCTCATGCTGTCTCTCTCTCTCCTAGAAATAAATAAAAATATTAAAAAAAGAAATAAAAAATAAAAATAAGCTCTGAGCTGTCAGCACAGAGCCCGATGCAGGGGTGGGACCCACACACTGTGAGATCATGACCTGAGCTGAAGTCAGACGCTTATCTGACTGAGCCACCCAGGTACCTCTCATCTTAACCCTTTCTAAGTGTACAGTTTGGTAGTGTTTAAAAAAAATTTTTTAACATTTATTTACTTAAAAAATGTTTAATGTTTATTTTCATTTTTGAGAGAGAGACAGACAGAGCGTGAGCAGGGGAGGGGCAGAGAGAGAGGGAGACACAGACTCTGAAATAGGCTCCAGGCTCTGAGCTATCAGCACAGAGCCCCACTTGGGGCTCAAACCCACGAACTGTGAGATCATGACCTGACTGAACTGAAGTCGGAAGCTTAACTGACTGAGCCACCCAGGCTTCCCTGGAAATTTTTTTTTAAAGAATAATTTGGGGGCTCCTGGGTCGCTCACTTGGTTAAACATCCGACTCTTGATTTTGGCTCAGGTCATGATCTCACGGTTCGTGAATTTGAGCCCTGCATCAGGCTCTGCACTGTCAGCTGGGATTCTGTCTCTGTCTCTTCCTGTCTCTCAGCCCCTCTCGCCCGCCCCCCCTCTCAAAATAGATAAATAAACACAAAAATAAAAGAATAATATTTTGTGACACATGCAAATGATATAGAATTCAAAATTCAGTGTCCACAAATAAGGTTTTCTAAGAACCCAGCTATGCTGATTCTTTTATGCATTGTCTCTGGCTGCTTTCTTGTCCTAAGCAGCGAGGAAGGGAGGGAAGAGGGAGAAGAGGTGCCAGCATCGAGGCCTGGGCAGGACCTATCAAGCTAATGGCCCTGGAGTCCGGGATGTGAAGACGGTGCCTGCTCGGTGAGCAGCCGAGCGCAGGGGTGCGGTAGGCCGGCAGAGCTTGCTTCCCGTCCCCAGGCCAGCGTGGCACCGTGTGGATGGTGGAGCTGGGGGACCCTTAGTAGGCACATCCATTAGATGGAGCCGTTTAAACCGGTGGAAGTTCAACCCTATTTTCCTTACCATGTTAATTTCCTGGGCCCGCTGTAGCTGTAACAAATTACCACAGACTGGGTGTCAAACAATGGCTATTTATTCTCTCATTGTTCGGGAGGATGTAAGTCTGAAGTCAGCAGGGCCACACTCCAGACAAAGGCTCTAGGGGAAGGATTGTTCTTTGCCTCTTCCCGGTTTTCTTTTCTTTTCTTTTTTTTTTTTAAAATAGTTTATTGTCAAGTTGGTTTCCACATAACACCCAGTGCTCATCCCCACAAGTGCCCTCCTCCAAGCCCATCTCCCCCTCCCCCCCACACCCATCAGTCCTCAGTTCTCAGCATTCAACAGTCTCTCATGGTTTGCCTCCCTCCCTCTCCCCCACCATTTCCCCCCTTCTTCTCCCCCATGGTCCTCCGTTAAGTTCCTCCTAATCCTCCTATACGTGCAAACATATGATATTTGTCCTTCTCTGCCTGACTTATTTCGCTCAGCATAACACCCTCAAGGTCCATCCATGTTGCTACACATGGCCAGATTTCATTGTTTCTCATTGCCATGTAGTATTCCATTGTGTAGATAAACCACATCTTCTTGATCCATTCATCTGTTGATGGACACTTAGGCTCTTTCCATGTTTAGCTATTGTGGAGAGTGCTGCTGTGAACATTGGGGTCCATGTACCCCTGTGCGTCAGCACTCCTGTGTCCCTTGGGTAAACTCCTAGCAGTGCTATTGCTGGGTCGTAGGGGAGTTCTGTTGTTAATTTTTTGAGGAATCTCCACACTGTTTTCCAGAGGGGCTGCACCAGTTTGCATTCCCACCAACAGTGTAGGAGGGTGCCCCGTCTTTGCACCCTGGACTCCAGGGCCATTAGCTTGATAGGCCCTGCCCAGGCCCCTTCCCAGTTTCTGATGGCTGGCTGCCATCTTTGTCGTCCTATTGCTTATTACCTGCATCACTCCAGCCTCTGCCTCTGTCTGCCCGTGCCTTCTTCCTGTGTCTAGATGTCCCTCCTCTTCTGAGGACACCAGCCATTGGGTGAGGGCCCAACCTAATCAAGTATGACCCCATTTTAACTGGATGGCATTTGCAAAGACCCTATTTCCAAATCACCTGTCACATTCACAGCTTCAGGGGTTTGGACTTAGGACTTCTCTCTCTCTCTATATATATATATGTTAATTTTTTATTGCTTATTTTTGAGAAACGGAGAAAGAGAAGAGAGTAGAGCATGAGCAGGGGAGGGGCAGAGACAGAGGAAGACATAGAATACAAAGCAGGCTCCAGGCTCTGAGCTGTCAGCCCAGAGCCCAACATGGGGCTCGAACTCACAAACTCCAAGATTATGACCTGAGTCGAAGTCAGACACTTAACCAACTGAGCCACCCAGGCGCCCCTTGTACTTGAATATATTTTTAGGGGAGACAAAATCTGTCCATGCACTGGCACACACAGATATCACCTGGTTCAATCTAAGAGCCCTTGGGTTCTTGAGTTTTGTTTTGTTTTTATAATTTTAAAAAATTAGTTTTTTTTTGAGAGACGGAGTGAGGGTAAGTGGGGGAGGGGCAGAGAGAGAGGGAGGCAGATGATCCAAAGGAGGCTCTTCGCTGACAGCAGAGAGCCCGTAGGACCCTTAAACAACTGAGCCACCCAGGTGTCCCGGGGTTATTTGGAGAGGACACATCCAAGCGACTAGCTTGGGGAAAGAAAAAAGAAACAAATCCCCGTATTGGTTTTAAGATCCTGAGCTGTACTTTACTTCCTAGCACTCCCCCACTGCCTGTGGGCGGGACTGTTCCCTCCCCAGGGGCAGATTTGGAGATAGAGAAACAGCAGTTCCTCTGAAGTCACCACTGAGCTCAGGCAGCCCGCTGTGGGCCGTGGAGTGCTGTGTGTGTGTGTGTGTGTGTGTGTGTGTGTGTGTGTGTGTGTGTGTGCGCGCGCGCGCGCACTTTGGGCAGATGTTCTCTGCCAGGGATTTGGAGGCAAGGGGACTGAGATGCCACGTCAAGAGACTGTGTGACCTTTGACACGTCAGCGCCCCTTGTCCCTCTGAGTCACGTTCTTCTATAGGAGGGTAGAGCGATGGCCCTGTCTCTTACAGGGAGCATGCACAAACGAGAGGAAACTGAGAACACCCGAGCACTTGAACCTGGCCAAGCTAAGGGATTTTCCTGGATTATAATTCGGTTGAAGCTCACGGCCGCTGTCCTGCTTTGGCTGCAGTCTCTCCAGAGTGGAGCCTAAAAACGTGATGCTGTTTCCCTGATGAGGCAAGTCTGACATCACATAATGACTCACCGCTTGAAACTTAGCATTTAACCGGTTGTGGATCAAGTTTTGTGAATTTGGAAAATGGCTATATAACTTTTTTTCTTGTCTCTCTCTCTCTTTTTTTTTTCTTTCCTGTTCCCAGTTGTGGTGAAATACACCACAAAGTGTGTGGATAAGTCAGTGGCATTAAGTGCACTTTTCTTTAACATTTCTTTTTTTATTTAGTGTTTATTTATTTTTGAGAGAGAGACAGAATGTGAACAGGGGAGGGGCCGAGAGAGGGAGACACAGAATCTGAAGCAAGCTCCAGGCTCTGAGCTAGCTGTCAGCACAGAGCCCAATGCGGGGCTCGAACCCACGAACCGCGAGATCATGACCAGAGCCGAAGTCCGGCGGTTAACCAACTGAGCCACCCAGGTACCCCAACATTAAGTACACTCTTAACGTGTACTTGATTTTTCAGAATTTTTCATCACCCATAACAGAAGCGCTATACCTACCGTCAAGCAGTAGTAACTCACCGTTTCTGCCACCCACAGCCTCAGGCACCGCAAAGCTTTCTGTCTCTGTGGACATTACATATAAATGGAATCATAAACATGTTGTCTTTTGTATCTGGCTTCTTTCACTTCGCAAAATGATTTCAAGGTTCATTCATATCATATCGCATATCGGTACTTCAATCCCCTTTATGGCCAAACAATATTCCATTGTGTGGATATGCCACATCTTATTTATCTATTCAGTTGTTGATGGACCTTTGGGCTATTTCCACCTTTTGGCTGTTTTGAATACTGCTACTATGAACGATCCCGTATAAATTTTTGTTCAAATGCCCACTTTCAATTCTTTTGGGTATAAACCTCAGAGTGGAATTGCTGGGTTGTATGGTAACTCTGTGTTTAACTTGATGAACTGCCGATCATTTTCCACAGCGGCTGCACATGTTTGCGTCCCTAGCTGCACCGTATGGGGCTTTCACTTTCTCCTGAAAAACATTTTCACACTTGGTTTATTAGATGCAATAACCCCTCCCGGGTCAGTTCTGGAGCGACCTGGGCCAGCTGGTGGCTTGCTGTCTGTCTTTTTGCTGTGGCTGGAGACCCTTCGAGCAGGCAGCCGGCCACCCACCCTGATCCCCTCAGAGTGGATCACTCTGATGGGTCACTCATGGCCATTTGTTCAGGAAGGTCTTCCAGAACCATAGGGCTGACCCTGGCAGTGAGGACACTGGGTGAGGCTGTCCAGACCCTCTGGGGCACTCATGGGGGCAGAGGACGACAGGGGTGATAGTCCCCATGTTTCCTGGACTTCGACCTGAATCAGGTGTCCTTGATTTCACTGCCTCCTGCCTGACCCTGCTGGCAGTCAAGTTGAGGAGTCAGTTGGGGCTCTGTGTGCTCCCACACATCTGGCGACTCCGTACTCTGCTGTGATGGGCCTATTGATCCCACCGGGTTGGATTTTCCCTTGTCCTAGACACCTTCATCCCTGTCCCTCACCCCCAGTGTCTGCCACCCTACTCTGCTGTGCATGGCAGGCTCTTATAACTCTTTGGTTTTTGCATTGTTTTTAAGACAAAAATTTTTGCTTTAGTTTATTAATTTATTTTGAGAGAGAGAGAGAGCATGAGCAGGGGAGGGACAGAGAGAGAGGCAGACAGAGAATCCTGAGCAGGCTGCACGCTGTCAGCGCAGAGCCGGATGCGGGGTTTGAACTCATGAACTGTGAGATCATGACCTGAGCCGGAACCAGGAGTTGGACTCAACCAAGGGAGCGACCCAGGTGCCCCATAGCTCTTTGGTTTTTAAGGAACCTTCCGCTGCACCTTCGGGGAGAAGAAGAGGCATCCCAGTTTATAGCCAATCGGCCGTGAATTCGTAACTTACAGGTCACCCGCAGTAACTCATGTATATGCAAACAACTGGATCGAATTATCTAAGTAACTATATCATTTATTCTCAATGTTCTAGCGTTACGGAAAGAATGTGAGGTCAAAGGACCCCTGGGTCTGGTGGTTGACCTTGGGCCCTCATCTGCATTTCCTCTCCTCTTACCCAGTAGAATTGCACTTCTGGATCATCCTGAGGGAGTCCGAGAGAATTCGTACCTGGATGCCTTCTTAACAGGCAGCATTTTTATCCCTGAGGACGAAGGACCACCCTGACCACGGTTGCCTTGGGTGACCAAGCAGCCCACTGCCCTTCGAGGTGGGATGTCCTTTGAAGAACGCCATCCATTCTGGAAGTGGAGGCCTGGCCCAAAGCACCTTTGGGGCTGGGGGCCTGCCTCAGGGAGAGGCTGAGGAGACAGTGATGCATGACAAGAATCATCTGGGACTGGGGAACGCGGCGGGAGAGTGTTTCTGGTGCCTGGATGCGTTCCACTTTGGGTTTTTCATTCTTCACAAGCTATTTCAGGAAACGATGTTTTCAAAAACAAAGTTGTCCCTGGCCCAGCGGCACCAGGTCATTCCATGCAAACAGTCCATGGGCCGAGGGAAGGCCCAAAATATGCAGGTGCATGAGCGATACCAGTCGGCACGTGACGCTGCATAACTTTTGCGGGCCCTTGCCTAGAAGTTCTGGTACGAGCGTGGCTGTCTGCTCAGGAAGCAGCCTCCAGGCCTGGCTTTCGGCGCTTTCGTCCCCGCTGGGGTCTGTGCTGAGCTCAAGATTCCGAAGGCAAAGGACACATTGCTAGTGCCACTCAGATCCCCAAAATGTGTGCACATCATTTTTGTGTCAATTCTGTTTCTATCTCTGAAGCCTCGTTCTGGGCTCGGCAGGGACTCCATACAGAATTTTTTATTTAAAGAGATTAATCTAGGGAAGGGAAGAGGCATAAATAATGGAAGGGTCAGTGTAATAGTCTGTTTTTACTTTTCGCGTGTGTGGTCTAGTCTCGCCAACTTTTGTTTTCGGCCAGCGAAGAAGACGGATATCTAGTTTTTGCTGTGTGGCCCAGAACTGAACTGCTTGCTAAAGAAATGGCGGCTCACCTCAACCTCAAGGTTGACATTTGGCATTGGAGTTTAGGGGTGGGAGGAGAGGCGAAAGGTAATGAAGAGGGACCTAGGAAGGATGGATATTGTTTCCCTTCTGTCTCCTTAGTTCTCTGCTCTAGGCTAATGGGAAGGTAAATAAAATGAGTCTGCCTTGATGGGCCCTGGGTGGAAGGCAGGTAGGGGAAGTTTCTGGGCTCCGAGCTTGCCCAGCCTACAAGCCCCCTTCGCTGCTCCTGATCCTGCCCCTGACACCCACAGTACACACCCTACCTGCATGTCACACACCATACTACACACACACATACACACACACACACTCGCACACCCCATATACAAACCACACACCACATATACACCACACGCACACCATACCACATATAACCCATACACCACACACACACACACACACACACACACTCACACAATATACTACACTTACACTTCACAGACACACCCTGCAACATCACATGCAATACCACATACACCACTCACACCGTCACTCACACACACACACACACACACACCTATACACAACCGCACACCATAACACATACACATACCACACACCATATACCAAACCACACACTCATCATATGTCCTATACCACACACACACATCACAGGCACACTCCGCATACCACACACCACAGCAACACACCACACACAGACCGCACACACACTCCACATACCCTGTGGGGTTGTGTAGGGAGTTCTTCAGGAGAGCTCTCGCTCCTGGAAGAACAGCCTGGTTATGTGTTTCCCTCACCCAGTCACCAGTGAACATTTCTGGCAAATATGGTGAACCCTGGAGCAGGATTTACGAGCTACCTCAGTTCGCCAGGGCTGTGTGACAAACTGAGAGGCTAAAACAACAGAAGTTGATGATCTCAGTTCTAGGGGCCAGAGGTCTGAGATCAGGACGTCAGCCGCTTGGTTCCTTCTGAGGCTGTGAGGGAGCATCAGTTCCCAGGCTCTCCTCCGGCTTCGGGTGGTTGGCCGGCCAACCTCGGAGTCCCTTGGCTTGTAAACCCATCACCCCAGTCCCTGCCCTCATCGTCACATGCTTTGCTCTCAGTGTGCACGTCTGCATCCAAACTTCCCCTTTTTATAAGGACACAAGTCATATCGGATCAGGGCTGGCCCTCGTCGAGGGTGACCTCATTCTAACCAACTGCATCTGTAATGACCCTATTTCCAAACAAGGTCACATTCTGAGGCCCTGGGGGTTAGAAACTCCAACCCATGAATGTGAGGGGGAGGGGACCTTATTCAGCCTGGAATATCCGGCTTATAGGTGCTTACCTGCTGAGGAGGACTCACTGCCCTCTGGGGCTTGGGGCTCTAGAATCAAGACTCAGGGCCTTTTGACGACTTGCCTTGGGGACCAAATAAGCTGCCTAGGATTTTGAGCTGGTTGGGTGCTCATCATTATGAGGAATGCAAAGACAAGCAAAAACCTGTGTGTCCCTGGGCCCTCAAGAAATGTATAGCCTGGTCATAACAAAACCTGACAATCGCCCAAGGCATCCTAGCTGGCAGAGCATCGAGATGCTTGTTATCCATTCAAAGCCTCACAACTAACAGCCTTGAGAGGCAGGTCTGGCAAGAGTTCTTGTCCCCACGTCCAAAAAGAAGCAACTTGTGCAAAAATCATGCTATTAGCTGGAATCAGAAGTTGGGTCCTCAGAACACTCTCTGCTTGGCTCTCTCAGGAGGTGGGGCTAGGCATATGGGGGTGAAGGTGCTCATGCGGTTCACTTTTGGGGAACCCAGAAAGACTTCATGAAGGATGTGGCCTCTGAAAAGGCCTTAGCTATAATCTG
This sequence comes from Crocuta crocuta, assembly GCF_008692635.1. Classification (NCBI taxonomy): domain Eukaryota; kingdom Metazoa; phylum Chordata; class Mammalia; order Carnivora; family Hyaenidae; genus Crocuta; species Crocuta crocuta. The sequence goes on along the minus strand of NW_027530213.1, from coordinate 6,509,553 downwards.
AGGGAGAATTAGAAGCTTTCTACTTGCAGGAGATGATCATGTGCAAAGGGCTGTTAACTAGAAGTGTCCCTGAGCCCAGGGTGCCCCAAAGCTGCACAGTCATTGGGTGACATGGTTTTCTCACCAGATCTGTGTCACCCATCACCATAGTCTGAATGTTTGTGCCGCTCCCAAATTTATATGCTCAAATGCTATCGGCCAATTTGATGGCAATGGGAGGTGGGGCCTTAGGCAGGTGATTAGGTCATGAAAATGGAGTCTTCATGAATGGGATTGGTGCCTTTACATGAGAGACCCCAGTGGTCTCCCTTGCCCTTTCCACTGAGAAGTCTACAACCCACCAGAGAGCCCTCACCTGACCGTGTTCGCACCCTGACCTTGGCCTCCATCCCCCATAACTGTGAGAAAAAAGTCTCGGTTGGTCTGTTGTTTACGAGTATGGTATTTTGTCACACTAGCCCAAATGGATTAAGACAAGCATTGTCACCTGTGTCTTACTCATTTTCTCCAGCTTCACGCCATCTATTCAAAAATAGAAACGCTTACAGCTTTCTCTCCACTGGGGCTCAAATCCAGCCCTTGAGGCCAGGAGAATGAATCCTCTACACTCTCCTCCCTCAACAAAATTCTCCCCACAGCCTTGGCGTGTATCGATTAATGCAATTACACGCAGCGGATGACACCAAGCTGGACTCAATCCACTTTGGGTTCTATTAGGACACCCTCTCCTCCCCGCCATGGCCCAACCCCTCTCTGGATCCTGGCACATCTGAGCAGGGTTCCCATCTGTATCTGTCCAACCCTTGGAGGAAAGGGAGCTGCAGCTGTGTCTGCAGGCCAGGCTGGTTCTGTCTGGTCCTTGAGGACACGTCCCACAGCAGAGCAAGCCAGGTTCTTCTCCGTGCACAACCCAGGGCCCCAGCCCTCTGCTGCTCACCTCTCCAGGCCAAGATATGGGCCTTGTAGGACAGGTGGGACCTTGGCAAAGTCCACAAGAAGAACCCTGTGGAAGGAGAAGGGAGGCTGCAAACTTGAAGAGCTTAGTGCTGCTCCCCATCGCTTTCCCACGCTTCATCTCATCTGCTTCTGAGAAGAGCTTCCTTCTGGACCAGGAAGATCCCATTGTTGCCATTTCAGAGCTGTGGAGAGAAGCCAGTGGGACTTGCCCAAGGCCCCACAGTTGGCAAGCCTGAGTAAGACAACGCGACTATCCTGCATTCAAGCTCAGGTCTCACTTTCCTGTGTGATGTGGCCTCTGGACAGAGGTCACTTCTCAAGAGATTATGCATCCACTGTCCTTGCGAAAGAACCCTCCATGGAGGCCACATGATTTGCAGAATGACAGGGAGAGGGCTGGCCTTGCAAAGAACATGGGAATTTCCAGGAGGATAAGGATCTGCATTTCTTCCAGGAGTGATTTTTCTGGGGGAAAAAGTGGTGTCTGCTGTTTAACCTCGGATGAGATGTTTGTGTCTTGTATTTAAAACCGAGAAGGGGCGCTTTGCTGGCACAATCGGTTAAGGGTCCGACTTCGGCTCAGGTCCTGATCTCATGGACCATGAGTTCAAGGTCTGTGTCGGGCTCTGTGCTGTCAGGGCAGAGCTTGCTTTGGATCCTCTGTCTCCCTCTCTCTCTGCCTCTCCCCACCACCCCACCTCAAAAAATAAATAAACATTTAAAAAAAAAACAAGAAACCCAGCCCCATTGGGCTTTTACGGCAAGCCAACCTCAGAAAGCTAAACAGAAGGCTTCAAACTATGGCCAGAACCCCGGGCGACCACTGCTCACCCAGTCTGGACACTGGTCCTGCCGCCTCCGACTCTGAGGATGCCCTCAGTGGCTGCTTCACGGCTTCCTGTGGTGCCTGCTTCTCACCATTGTTGCTCCTGAGTCAGACCCTGGACGGGCTCAGCCCAGGCCATGTGCCTGAGCCCTCACAGAAAGATTGACTGGGAAAAGGAAGTGGTCAGCATTTTTTAGCTCCTGCACTGGAACATTCTAGACTGCTCCCATGAGATCCGTGTATAAGATGGAGCATTCCTCAAGTGCAGGGGTGCTGGGTAGCCAAAATAATCACAAATGGCCTCTACAATTGGGAAGTCTATGTGTGTGGGTGTGCCCGTGAATACCTACAGACTGGGGCCGGAGATGACCTCAGAGGAGTGCGGAGCTAAGAGACTGAATTTAGGGAGTCACACAGATGGGTCTGAGTATCAGCAACCTTACTTGTTAACTTTCAACCCTAACAATATACAACCTGCTTGAGCTTCAGGTTTCTTATCTATAAAACGTGGGTAATAATGCCGACTTCATAAAATGATAGGCATTAGTAGTAGTAGTAGTAGAAATATCATGATAGTCATGTTGTGATAGATCTATCCTGGACTCCAAGCCTAACTACAAGGTCTGATTAGATTGACCTTGCAGTATTTTACTTGTCTCCCGGCCCACAGGTGGTCAAATCATCTTTTTCACCTGTGTTCTGACAGACCCCTCAGAATGCAGCTACCTTCAAGAGGATTAACCTAATCTCCAAGCATAAGCTTTTTATTGCTGTTTTATCCTATGTCATGATGGTCCGCTAGGGCTTCTTGGCTAGCCCCCAAGTCCTTTATGGCTCTAACCTTCAGAAAAAGAAATAGAAGGAGGAGGAAACTAAATGCTAACATAAAATAAAACAATGGAGTTTCCCACTGGAATTTGCAAGGAGGTGGAGTTTATGAGCGGGAGGGCCAGCGGGGTGGTTCAGTGGCTGGTTTTTTATTAGCAAACAGGCCAGTTATGAGGGGTCACTGGAGTTTGTTGACATGAAATCATTACGGGGTGGACACCAAGACACAGACTGACCCAATGTGGGTGGAGGGACGGTGTGTGCCCAGGTGACACACACAGCACCCTTTCAAATGGGTTTTTTTAACCGCAGTACCTCTATACCTTTCATAAAAAGATATTGCTGCTGATAGTGATCCTGGGGCCACGTAACCATCAAAGAAATATTGGATCCTGTTCAAGAGATTTTTTACTGTGAAGTGCATTTCATTGTGTTCTAATTCTTGGAAACGTACAGAGGGATGAGTGATGTAAACAGCAATTCTCTATCAACCACAGTGTTTAAGAGAGCAGAATACCCTGTACTTGTACCTACCCAAATGGTTACCTGAAGAAGAAGAAGAATAACTAATAGCTACCCATAACATTAGTACGGGGGACTCCAATTTTTAAATTTTTTATTNCTAGGGTAAAAATAAGTACATGTTCAATTTCTGGATTGCATCACAGTGGGAAGCATTTACCTAAGCTCCAGACGAGTATATTTGTGCCAAAATTCCTAATCAAGATAGGATGATGTGGTGAATAGATATTTATAGAAGGTGGCTTTCATTCCGGCACCCGCCTTGGTCTTCTTGAGCAGTAGGCCAAAGGATCATCAGATCATATCTACTTTTGGGCAGGAAGCTCCTGAAATGATTGATTTATCCAGATGTGGGTTTTCGGGCCCTCCTGCTTCTTCCCTTATGTTTGACTTAGTCATGCCATGGAGATGTTTAAGTAGGAGGAGAAGACAGTCTTTGGGGACATGGAGAGAGCTGGGCAGAGGAGGTGGATTTAGAGCAATAAGCTTGAAGGATTGATCCACATAGATCTCCACTGAGCATCTGCCAGGGGATATACAACAAGACACAGAATGGACACCACCCCTGCCCTCATGGTAAGTATGTGGTTTTCAGGTCATTCTAGGCCAAAGAAGGAAGCTTCAGAAAGATGGAGGAGAGACCAGGTTGTGTTAAATGGGTTTTTCTCATTTGTACATTTATTCGATTTGTCCAACATATGTTGATCACTCACCATGGGCAGGTTTTGAGCAAGACACTGGGGGTACAGACATGACCAGCCACTATCTTTGGCACTTGAGAAGTTGGAAGGAGGTGTGGATATTCCAGGGCAATATGTCTGAGCTCTGGCAGAGGCAGGCTTAGGGGAAGAAGATGCAAACCCTGCTAGAGAAGGTTCAGAACAATTCCTGGAAAGGGGAGAGGGTAGAGGTCTCCATCTTAAAGGCTGAACGAGAGCTTGCCAGATGGCACAGGGAGGAGAGGAAGATTCCAGGAAGAGGGAGAGGAAGCCATGAATGTGGGAGGGGCCCAAGTAGAAGGTTCTTAGGTGGGGGAGGGCAGATGGTGGAGAGCCTTGATGGGAAACCTGGTTTTAATTTACATCTGAGACATGATAGGGGCCACAGCCAGGTTTAAGGAGTGACTCAATGGAAATTACATATGAGGTTGATGATGTCTATGTGCTTGTTCATGATCATGTCCTTAAACAGGGAACGCCTGTTAGCAAAATAATTAAGGCTCTTAAGAGGCAGGACCATATTTGTTGGATTTTGGAAGACTTAGAGGGTGGAGAACAATAGCATAATGAAAATATCAACTGAATTTAGAGTTGCCAAGAAATTCAAGAGTCTACACCTCACTGATAAAAGTGAAATGAAAATACATTCTTTTTTGAAGAAAACTAACACTAAGACAGGGATGGCTATAACTCATCAGAAATCCTTTATTCACAGACCGTTCTGGCTGATAGTAAGAGATTAAACATTGTCATAATTGGGAAGGAAATTATTAATAGCTGCTACTTATTTGTTGTGATTTATTGCCAGTCTCTGGGGAGGAGGTGGGGGAGGGAGGAAGACTCAGAGAGGGGCAGGTGCAATGGCTTTGACGGGCATCAGCGATACCTCCTCTTTCTCTTTTCTCTTGCCTCCCTTGCTTTTTCCAAACTGAGAAACTGGACCCCACACCCAGGTGGGCTAAGGGAGGAGCAGGGAGCTGTGGGAGATGTGGAAATAGGACAGGAACAGCAGTTCAAATCTTTATGTGAACACTGTGTGTTGGTATTGTTTTACTCCTGTCTTACTCTTTTACACCATATGATTGAGTGAGCTCGGAGCGCAGAAGCATCTGTGGGAGGGGCGCCTGGGTGGCTCAGTCGGTTAAGCATCCGACTTCAGCTCAGGTCACGATCTCACAGTTTGTGGGTTCGAGCCCCGCATCAGGCTCTGTGCTGATGGCTCAGCCTGTTTCAGATTCTGTGCCTCCCTCTCTCTCTGCCCCTTCCCCACTCATTCTCTGTCTCTCAAATCTGAATAAATGCTAAAAAAAAATTAAAAAAAAAAAGCATCTGTGGGTGATTGCCTCACAGCCCTGGTTCTCAGCCTCAGCAGGCATCAGAATCCCCCAAACAAGAGCTTGAAAATTGCACATTCCTAGCCCCATGCTGCCCCCTTTCCTGGTTATTCTGTTTGCCTAGATGTGAAGTGGAAATACAAAATCTGTATTTTGTAAAGTCCCATGGGCGTTTGGATGGCTTACCTGGGCTGAGGCATTGACTGGGGGCTCATTTGTGTTCTCTGGGGTTCTATTTTATTTATTTTTTAAAATGTTTATTTATTTTTGAGAGAGAGTGAGAGCATGCGCACATGGGGTAGGGTGAGAGAGAGGGAGACAGCGGATCCCAAGTGGCTTTGTTCTGACAGCAGAGACCCTGATGCAAGGCTTGAACTCACAAATTATGAGATCATGACCTGAGCCAAAGGCCAAGACTTAAGCGACTGAGCTACCCAGGTGCCCCTGGGATTCTGTTTTAAAGACTTTTTAATTTTATATTTTTCAAAGTTTTTTTTAATGTTTATTTAGCGTTGAGAGAGAGAGATAGAGACAATGTGGGTGAGGGTCAGAGAGAGAAGGGGGGACAGAGGATCAGAAGCAGGCTCTGCACTGACAGCAGACAGCCTGACGTGGGGCTTGAACTCACGAACCATGAAATCATGACCTGAGACGAAGTTTGACACAGACTGAGCCAAGCAGGCACCCCTGGAGCTCTATTTTAAATTGTAAATAGCCCTGGGAAGGTGGAGTTGCTCTGGACTTTTCATGGCTTTGGATGAACTGCTTTGACTAGGTTGCCTTGCCAGATACACAGTAGGACTGGTGTGCCTTTATGGCGTGGGGTGTGGGAGTTCAGAGGAAGACTCTTGAAGATTGCTTTAGAAGAGTTTTGGAGCATGGCCGCATTGGGTGCCTTGAGGCAATTAAGAAGGGGACAAGGTAGAGAAGACCTAGGTGGTAAGAGAGGCTTCCAGAAGAGAGAAAAGGCAGGAACGCCCTCAGCTGCTGTGGGTTTGCTGTGCACGACCAAGCTCCTGCGTGGAGCTCGCTTATCTCAAGCCTCTCCCCTTCCCTGTGGTGGGTGGGGTATACAGAGCCTGCTGAGGAAATAACTAGAAAAGACCTATGGGGCAACTGTTAAGCCTGGTACTTTTCCATTCCATATGTTGATGTTTGCTTCTAAGATTCCCGACACGTACCCCTACATGGTCTTGAGGAGTGCTGGGGCTCCCCAGAGGGACGTTCAAGCTCTGGCTGCATCCCACACTGGTGGCTCTTTGACTCTGCAGTGGTCACCACAGAAGGGTTTCTTTGTCCTTTGCCATCGCCATTTCTCCTCAGTCTAATGTCTGCTCCTTGGGCAATTTCTGACGGTGGGATATGTTTTCCACTGGGGCCTACGCTTGCCACCTGCCTCCCAATTTTCCTGTCGCCTTCAGAAACTAGTTATTTTTACAAAGGAGCTCTCCTCCCTCCAACCCAATCTTAAATACAGTTTTGGCACAAGGAGCCTGCCTCCTCTAAGGTAACGGCCACTCTTCCTGTACCAGCCGCTGTCACTTCCTTCACATGAGTGGACACGTGTTTCCTCTCCTGGTTCCTCTTTATTTCTCTGCTCTGCCCCGTCCGTGGGGATGAGGGCGGGCAGGGCTCTTCACATCAGGTGCTGCATGTCTGATCAGCGCCCCACAACTGACGGGCGGAAGATTCTGACCGGGTCTTCCTACAAAGTCTCCACCAGCATCTGCAGGTTTTGGCTGCAAGACAAAGGCAGGTTCCCCATGTGTTTGCCTTATCAACGTCTTTTCTGGGGGTCAGGCTGGTATACATTGCTTTAGTTTTGGTCAATTCCAGACACAGTCTGTGGGGTCATGTGCTAGGGGTCATGAGGGAGACAAAAGCCAAAGAGATTCACCACTTCAGGAAGAGATTTAAACAAGATAAAATTTTTTCTTTCTCATGGAATTATCTGAGAATAAGCAGTCTAACAGCCCTTAGTGTCAGGGACGGAACCCAAGACGTGGCCTCCCCGAAGCCTGAGGCCTGGCCCTGTTGCCAGACCATCTCCTCGGTCGGCACTGTTGGCTGCTCTCTCAGCCTCAGTTTCAAGCCCTGTCAGCTCACCCTGACCTGAGTCCTAGACATTTTGTGCCTGCTCCTTCTCTAGGCTAGGATGCCCTTAAAAGAGGTCACCACAGCGCTCTGCTTTCCTTCTGGCCCCTTCCCCCATCCATCCCCAGTGGAAGCCATTGGCGAACCTCGAGAAGCCTAAGTGACGTTACTCACATTATTCACATCACTCCCCTGCTCTGTGCCCTCCCGTGGCTTTGCCTGAGGCTTACAGTAAAATCCCTACTTGTCGCTGTAGGGCCCCTAATGACTCCCAACATCATTACTTCCTAGATCCCCCCCCCCGGCCCCCACCATGCTCCACCATGTTGGCCTCTTCCATCCCGCCAAGTTCATTCCGCCTTGGCTGTTCCTTCTGCTTAACACACTCTTCCCTGGACCTCCATGTGGCCGGCTGCTCCTTGTTATTCATTCCACAGCCCCAATGTTACCTCTTCTGAAAAGCCCTCCAGATCACCTTTCTAAATGGACTTCCCCATCCCAGCCTAATTATGTGCCCTGTTACCCTGTTTGAATGTCTTCACAGGACTTACGATTATTAGAACGATCTGTTTGATTTGTTTTCCTGTTTGTTTTCTGTCCGTTCATTACCCACCCCCACCTCCCAACCACTAGATTGTAAACTCTACAAGACACTCTATGACTGAGTCACTCTGTGACCTGTGTCCAGTACCAAGAACCCCAGCGTGCAGGGACGGGAGGTACTTGGCTATGAACTGGGTGAATCCTGACTGTTTCCTAGCACTAAGCTCAGTTTTCTCATTTAACAAAGCTTTTAAAATGATTCTTATTTCAACCAAAATGTGAATACAATTTTGGCTGTTCTCCAGAAAAACCAATTCGCAGAGCAGCATTGCAGAAACATGACACGCTTGACAGAAATAGCATGAGAGACTCAGCTGGACCCCAGGTCGCATGTGTAGGGGCACATGTGGGGTCCTGAGCAATGGAATGTTTGCCAGTCCAATTTAAGGGGTGCATAAAAAGTGCAGAAGAAGCTTTTGCTGGTACCCCCTGTACCAACGTCTTCCCTGGTGCCTAGTGGCCAGCCAGCAAGAAGCAGCCTGTGAGGGCCTGGGGCAGAGAGCATCAGTCCTGGATTTCTGGCTTGCTCCAGGTTCCTAATACCCCTGAGAAGATAGCAGCTCTCAGCACCTGGCCCAGGCTCTCCATGAAATCCTGGCATGGTAACCAGATGTGGGATGCCAGGCCGCCACACAGGGAGGTGAGAATGCTTCAGTGGAGGAGGCCGGTGCTGACAGAGGGGGATAGAATCACGCCAGGGACCAGCTGGAGCCTGGGCCGGAGGCAGCGGGGAGCAGATCTGCATCTCCATCAAGGTTTCAAGCCATCCTCTGACATCTCTCGTCAGGGATTTTTACCACTCTCCCAGGTCTGGATGACTCACCCCCATCCAGCTGGCAAGGTGAAGGGGCAATGAGGTGTTTCCCTGGTACTGCATCTTCACCAGGCTTACAGGGTGGTCCGGGGGCTCCTCTGGGTGGTCTTGGGTGGGTGGAGGTTAGCATCCAAGTCACAAGTCAGACTGAATCTACTTTCAAGGTGCCTTTTCCACCAATGGTTTACATTTCCATTAAAAAGTCCTAAGCGAGCTTTGAAACAGAGCCAGAATGAAGGTTATTCACCCAGACACAAACTCCTAAGATATATTTTGTGTACTAGGAAATGAGCAGCCCCCAAAGGCAACTCAGGAGCTCAGCATGTAGGTGGTTTTTGTGGTTTTGGCTTCACCAAAAGTTCCAGAGATGGAGAGGTTTGGCGATGACTATGAGGGCATCTGGTGTGCATCACTCTTTTGGTTCAGTTGAATTTAATCCACCAAGTAGGAGCCATGTCCTCACTCTGTGCCAAATACCATGTTAGGTGTTGTTGATGCAGTAGCAGACAGGGGGCGTATCAAGGTCTCTATCTTCTTGGACCTTATTATTTGGTACAGATGCAATCGAGAGCTGCCCTGACAGGAAGCAGCCTATGAGGGCATGGGGCAGAGAGCATCATTCCTGAATTTCTGGCTTGCTCCAGCTGCCTCTTTCTCATCCAGATCCAGAGATTTAGAGTCCCAAAACGCAGTTCAAGTTCCCAACCCACCAGCCTCTAGCTGTTGGACTTTGGGCCAATTATTTAATATTTTTAAGCCTTAGCTTTCTCAGCTGTAATATTAGGAAACAACATCTGCCCTGTCCCCCATCATGGGTTGTTAGGAGGGTCTGATGAGATAATTTATCTGAAAGTCTTTCTGAGTTCATAAGGAGACCTTTGAATTGTTATTGGACTACCAAGAACTTGGTTTTGGACTTTTTCAACGCTATTCTCTCACTGTTCACTGTTACATTATTAACACTATTTATTATCAGTAGGATATGAAAATCTGAAAAAAGCTATCAACACTCCTATTGTTCAAGATAGGAGCCACTGGCCACATGTGGCCTTTGAGCACCTTAAATAAGGCAAGTCTGAATTGAGACACACACTAGAGTGTGAACTTGGTAAAAAAAGAGAAAAGAATGTAAACTATCTCACAATTTTTTATATTGATTACTGGTTCACACGATAATATTTTGGATACATTGGGTTAAATAAAATAAGCTATTAGAATTAATTCCTTTTTTAGTGCAGCTACTAGAACATTTTAAATGACATACATGGCTCACATTATATTTTTACAGGAAGTGCAGCTATCTTTGGAAGGCTCTCTTGGAAACTTTGTTCTACACACAAGTACACATGGGTATTCATATAATTTCAGAGGTGGTGTAGATACCCTTAAAGTCCCATCTATGACTATGTTAAAGATTCCTTTTTATTTACACCGAAAATGCATATAGGAACCGTGTCTGTAAAATTAGGTCACAGTCAGTGGGAACCAAGAGACTTACATTCCTCTGTGCAGGAAACAGTTTCATCATCACTGCCATCAAAGACCCTGCATGGAAGGTCAGCTCTGTACTCTGTGCAGAGCCCTCCGATCGAGATCGTTAGATCTCTGCAGATAGGCGGCTAACCTGTCACTACAAATGCGGGTAGAAGGAAGACACCCTAAAGTTTCACGAATGAAGAGATTTTCTGAGGACCAAGCCAACAACCACACTTCCTTCCCATCCCTGAATCTGTCCCCTCCCACGGGAAAAAGACAAAATGAAAAGGAAGAGCCATCCTTTTGAGCCCTTTTACTTTGCCTCTCTCACTGAGTTCACCTTCACATTCTCTGAGGAATTATCTATGCCTATTTTATCAGTTGAGAAAAAGAGGCTCAGAACAGCCCAGAAACTCGCCAGCCGTCACATGGGTAGAAGCAAACTGAGAAGCAAATGCTTTCCAGAGTTGGTCTGTGTTTGTGATGTAGCTGCTGCCAGAGAAAGGAAGAGAGAGGAAGAAGAGGGGGAGTCAGCGCGCCTAGGGCCTCCTCAGATCTCAGGGGAGGCAGACACTGGCCATGCTCCACTCCCTTACGTTGACTTGACTTGAAGTTTGAAGTTGGTTTGACTTTAAGGAAACTGATGTTTGAAAATCCATCATGGACCAGTTGCAAAGGATTCCCTATGGTTCTTGGGGAGCTACCTTTTCGTGGAGGAAAACGGTGAGGTGCTTAACACTGAAAACAACCCCCCCATAAACAAACAAACACGCAAAAGACCATCTGTAGAACTCATGCAGTTTGGGTTAGATATAATTCCTTGGCACAAGAACCCAGTGAAGCAGATCATTTCTATCCACAGAAGATGGGCTTGGAATGTGGTCTGCCTTTAAACATGGTGCTCCTGTGGGCTTCGGAGTTGACTGTGACCCAACGACACTCAAGGAGTCTGCTCTCTGGCCTGGTCCCCAGGCAGAAGCAGATCACTGCCCAACTTCTACGTGTGGGACGGCCAGTGGCAATATAAAGGGCAAACCAACAAGAAAGTCTTTCTTTCTGAGAATGTTTCCACTGCAGCTAGGTTAGAAAATGATCCAGGGAAGATATAAACCAGTTCTTTCATTTAGCAAAATAAAATGCCTATCCACTTGGTAATCTGTGTGGTGGAAGTCCCAGCCAGAATCTTGTGTTTTAAAGGTTTTGTTTAATTTGCCACCCCCACACCTCTCCTCCCACTACCTAGCATCAGGCTGGACAAGAAGAAAGGGGACAGTGGCCTGGCAGATGCCTCCACATGGTATGTCCTTGTAGAATAGCTTCAGCGGCATTTATATCAAATAACCAGGGGAGAAAGGTGAAGTGGCAGTGATGAGAAGTGTCTGCGCTTCCCGGGGTATTGCTCCAGTTTTAATGAATATGGATAATGCATGGAATGTCTCCATTTTCAGAGCTGTGTTTTTTCATTAAACACGGCCGTTCTTCGTGGGGAAGGAACGAGACATTCCTGACACATGATTTGGCAGGTCTCAATCATAAATGATCCAATATTGGCTTTCAGAAACCCATTCCAGATCTGGCCCAGACTCCAAACCCTGTCCAGGCACCAGCTGGACGACCACCTCTGGGCCTGGGCAGAGGGCCAGCCACACTCTGAAGAACATTTGCTGGATGTCTCCAGGGATTCTGATAAGGAAGGCAAGTGAGTTGTTCTCCGGATGACCTCTCCCTCCTTGGAAAAGAGCACACAGAATGAAAGTGCATGAAGTATGTCAGGTGTCCCCACATGAGTTTCGTACAAGCAAAGACACTGAGGAGCCATCATGCATGCATGGACCATGTGAAGAACATTTCGTCCCAGCCCTAAGGTACTTGCCCTCAATGAGCTAATCCCACTATGCTATAGCTGGTGGCACCCATCAAGTTAAAAGTGAAATATGCCAAGGGCCGCCTGGGTGGCTTAGTCGGTTGAGCGTCCGACTTTCGCTTAGGTCATGATCTCGCGGTTCGTGGGTTCGAGCCCCGCATCGGGCTCTGTGCTGACTGCCAGCTCAGAGCCTGGAGCCTGTTTCAGTCTGTGACTCCCTCTCTCTCTGACCCTCCCCTGCTCACGCTCTCTCTCTCTCTCTCCTCGAAATTAAAAAAAAAAAAAACATTAAAAAAAAACCCCATAAGCTAGAACCTTTTCTGCATTAGCATCAAGGGGATCTAGTTCAATGGTGGATTTTTGGTCTCCTAATCACCCATCAAGTATCAGGTGAACGAGAACCAGCCACCTGCATGGCAATCCTGATACACCTCAAAGTTGCGAGCCATTGGATATAAAAAATCCTTCACATATTTTCAATCCAACACAGTACATCGTGGCGGTGGAGAATGAGATTGGTTTCCTTTTGCTAATGGCCGTGTGAATGTGTTTTGCTGTGTGTCTATTTATTGCAGGGAAAGTTTGAACCGCCAACGGCAGGGGCTCCTTTAAGCCTTCGCTCTTGCTCATTGATACATGTATCTTGTCCTTTTGCAGCTATGCTTATCATCTGCCCACTAACAGTATTTCTAAGAAGTTGCTTCTCTGTGTGTGTGTCTTCTGGGAAGAATTTGTCCTTCAATATATGTGATGGCAGTCTGTTGATAAAAGCAACAGAAAAACAATAAAACCCACTTTGTTGAACTTCTCGTTTTTCTGCAGCAGTTTTTAAGTGATAAACAAGCAATTTAGTGAAACTGTTTATGATCTCCCATGAATATATACGTACTTGTGTATTCATATACTGATTCCTGCGTACTTGATCACTCCAGAGTTGCCTGGTCCTCAATGATAATGCTTTCTGGAATTTACACTATGCATAAATCTAGATTGATGTTTGTTGCTGAAAGGGCAGATGTTAGATCAATGTAGCAAGGAGTCAAATAGAGCGCTGAACGTTTTCGGATAAATTTGGGTGGATCCAAATTGCTTTATTTTAGGATCAAGTGAAGTTTTTAGTTTTAAACTTTCTCGTTTAAAATGACCTGGTTAGTCTCCCTTCCTCTCCCTGACTATTCCCCCCCACCCCTCCATTTCTTGAATTCTGAGAACAAACTGAGGACTGATGGGGGTGGTGTGAAAGGGGAAGGGGGGTGATGGGCATGGAGGAGGGCACTTGTGGGGATGGGCACTGGGTGTTCTATGGAAACCAACTTGACAATAAACTATTTAAAAAATAAATAAAACGATCTGGTTAACGAGGCAAAATCTATTACGTTGGACAGCAATAAAAGCAAACCCACCCCCAAAGTAATAAATGGACCTTAAACCAAATAGTCCTTAATTACTGTAAAACCACCCTAGCTCTCTAAATATCCTAAACCACTGCATCTAGGGACTACATGGAGTCAGACCCCAGATGAAGATGCCAATATATATATATTTTTAATATTTTTATTTATTTCTAGGAGAGAGAGAGAGAGAGAGACAGCGTGAGCAGGGGACGGTCAGAGAGAGAGGGAGTCACAGACTGAAACAGGCTCCAGGCTCCGAGCTGGCAGTCAGCACAGAGCCCGACGCGGGGCTCGAACCCACGAACCTTGAGATCATGACCTGAGCGAAAGTCGGACGCTTAACCGACTAAGCCACCCAGGCGCCCCTGAAGATGCCAATATTAATCGACAGCCACAATATCTTTCTTTTTGTAACAGTGGAATCTTTAGCCATCAAGGAAGCTCCCTTTGCAGTTCATCTAGTAAACCTAGAGATACGAGGATGACCCCATGACACATCATAGCAAGCAAAGGTGATTGCTTCTTTCACTGTGTCGGCATAGAGAGTCTTGAAAGCGTGTAGCCAAAAAATATGTTAGTTTTAGAGGAGATTCATATAATGATTTTGCTGTCAGTCCTGAAGGTCATATGAAGTTCAGCTGAGCTTCTCTGGATCATCCTCTCAGGTCCCCTTATGACTTCCCTACTTGATCATAGAGATAGGGATCCACCTTGCTCAGCAACTTGCTCCTAATAAACACTAACTGTTATGATATAAAACAAGGAAGAAAGATGCAAAGTGCTTTCAAAGCATACATGTGTACGTGTGAGGGGATGCATGTGTGTGTCCTTTGCTTGATCTGGCTGGGAATGAAAACAACTCAGGTCTTAAGACATTGCAGAGTTTAATCCAGAAATCAAAATCCACTCAAAGTATTTTAAATAGAGGATATTTAATAGAGGAAATTGGGTAAGCAGCTGATGAAATCTCTGAGAAGCCAGAAAGAGGGCAGCAAAGGAATCCAGAAGTCAGCAACAGCAGGAGGCAACTAGTTCTTAGGCTGGGTAGCCAGAGGGAGGAGAGGTGTTACCAGAGCTGAGAATTTGGTCACCCTGCAACCCTGATGGGCCTGTCTGGTGGGAACTGGGAGCCAAGCAGGAGATTCAGCCCTTGCTGATATGCCCTGTGAGGCAGAGAGAGAAGGGGAGAGATACTCTGACTTCTCCCTTCTTCCCACTCTTCGCTCTCCTGCCAAGGCTGTCCCTTGGCTAAACTCTCCTGGAAGTTAGAAAACACAATCTGTAGGGGTCAGTTTCACTGTAATCAGTGCAAGGCAAGGAGGAGTGATGGGTTTCACCCACACACTGCCCCATTAGTAGTATGGTAGGACTGACTCCTTGCCATCAAATATGGAACTCACGGAAGTATGGAAATTCTGGCCGATTGCCTTAGCCACCTACTGTAGGGCATCTTTTCAACTGAAATCTATAGTTGCTTGAGTGTGATAAGCCATGATCATCAAAACATAGATAAGGCAACTGTAGACCTTTATTGGAAACCCTCATGCTTAGCCATCTACTGTTGTGACTGCCTGGGGCAGTGTAGTGATTCTGAAAGAGGTTAGAAATGGAACTAGAAGCCCTCTGAGAGCCACTATGGAGGGGACGACACCTTCCAGAAATCCTCCTCTGGTATGGTCTTGTGAAACTGGATGGAGACTCTTTATTAAGCTATCCTGGTTCTTTCTAAGGAAAAATCCATGCTTTTGGATAGTTGTGCTATCCTATACCATGCAGCTAATAGAATGACTCAATATGGCCAAGAGAATATAGCAATCATTAGAATAACAATCTATGAATAAAATGCATCCTTAATGGGAAGACCATTCATGTTGAGAATTGTAAATAGCTTTGTTGTGCTTTCCATTTTCTATATGGCTCCCCTCATCTGCCTACATACAGTAATCAATCTGGAATCCCACCTACTTAATGGCATGATTTGGCCTTTTAAAAACATAAACTTTAAAATTTTAAAGTAGTTTTAGATTTACGGAGACATTGCAAAGATTGGACAGAGAGTTCCTGTATACCCCACACCCACTTCTGTCTCTTACTAACATCTTTTGTTAATATGATACATTTGTTACAATTAATAAACCAATACGGATAAAGTTTTACTAGTTAAAGCCTATACTTTATTAAGATTTTCTGTTTTTGTTTTCTGATGTCTTTTTTCTGTTCCAGGATTCTATACCGGATACCATATTTAGTCATTGTGTCTCCCTAGGCTCCCCTTGGCTGTGACAGTTTCTTGAACTTCCTTAGTTTTTGATGACCTTGACAGTTTTGAGAATAGTGGTCTGTTATTTTGTAGAATGCCTGTCAACTGGAATTTACCTGATGTCTTTTCTCATGATTAGACTCAGATTGTAGGCTTTAGGGAGGAAGAGCAGAAAGGCAAAGTGTCATTTTTCCCAAGTCATATCCAGGGCACGTAGCATTGACTTGATTTATCATTCATTGTTGGTGTTGACCTCAATCACCTGGCTCAGAGAGTGTTTGTCAGATATCACTATACAGTTATTTTTTCCCTCTCTTTCCATATTGTCCTCTCTGGAAGGAAGTTACTATGTGGAGCCCACTCTTAAGGAGTAGAAAGTTATGCCCTACAGCCTTGAGAGTTGGAATATCCACACAATTGATATGAGATTCTTCTGCTTTGGAGATTTGTCTGTTCTTTCTATTTATTTATTCTATCAGTTATTAATATCACTATGAGCTCATGGATAGTGATTTTACTTTTTGGATTACAATCCAATACTACTTTATTTTGTTGCTGAAATTGTTCCAGTTTTAGTCAATGGAAACTCTTCCCATTGGTTCCTGTATCC
The DNA here is from genome assembly GCF_008692635.1 of Crocuta crocuta. Lineage (NCBI taxonomy): Eukaryota > Metazoa > Chordata > Mammalia > Carnivora > Hyaenidae > Crocuta > Crocuta crocuta. Next base: position 6,493,252 of record NW_027530213.1, on the reverse strand, counting down.
CTTTGACAAACCCCCATCATTGTGAAGTTGTTCTTCTTCTTTTCCGGGGGAGCACTTCCTTCGTTTCTAGCACTATAATAAGTCTCATATTATTTATTTTCTTCTTCAGTCCTAGAATCAGCCATTTCTCTGAGGATCACTGGATCCTTATATTCGAGTACAGCTTAAGAAACCAAGATCTATGTGCTAGATATGCTCAGTTTGACTGCTTTTCATCCATCCACTCTTTTCCTAAACACACTTTTTCCCAGTGCCAACTTTGGACAAGACTCTGGATCAGATAAGACAAGTTAAATACAAATAATTCTGTTAATCTGTGGTCCAAAAGAAGTGCTGCTTATGGGGTATGAATACAGCTCCATGATAATTGGAAGGTGGAGACACTTCCAACTGGACGTAGGTATCACAAAGTCTTTGTTCTTGATTCTAGACTTTATCTCCTGTCTTTGAGGTCCATATTTTAGTAGCTCTGCTCATATCTACCCTTCTATATGAGAGTCTGTAATATTAGCCTGACTGAGTTTGAATTCTGCCTCTGCCATTTAGTAGCTGCATGACCTGAAGCAAGTGTCTCAACTGCACTGAACTTCAACCTCAGTATCTTCATCTGTAAATTGGGGATGGTGCTGTTAACAAGAAGAGGCCTTTGGGAAGACTAAGGAGAAGACATGTGGCACAGTCAGGTCCAGCAGATGCTGGCAAACAACATAGTAATGACAGCTAGTGTCCTTCTTAGGGCAACATTGCCTTGGGGTAGCAGCTGGTTCCTAGGACAAAGGTGCAAAAGAGGCTGTATTTAATGTAACTTGTAAAGGTAGAACCAAAGAAGTAGCTCTGGAATGGCCTGACTCTTGGGGTAGTAAGTCTGTCCTGCAGATGACATTGCTTTTGAGAAGTAAATCATAAACAATCAGGTTCTTGGGGTCACCTGGTATTTGGTAGCTCAGCACAAGCTCTACATGAGGAGGCATCTGCTGCTGCTGCAAAAAAACATGAGTCATGCTCATCAAAATGCATTAGCACAGCCTCCGACAACAACATCTGCCTGATGTTCCAGAAGGAATCTTCATGCTAGGCTTCCCCGTTATAGAGCTGCTCCCTTAGACAGCGACAATGTACTTAACAAATGGCTTTCTGTTCCGTTCTCCTGCAGGATTTAAACTAAGCCCCTTCAGAGAGGCTTGAGATCTTTTAAGAGCAGACAAAACATAGCTCCTATGAACTTTGCCTTGGGTTAGGTGTATCTCAGAAGTCCTAAAACGGAGCCTAATAAATATGGAGGTTGTAGTTGTCCTGTTTGGTGTTTTTTGATGCCCAAGGCAGGTGTGGCAATCCCATTTGATATTTTTCTTCCACCCGAGAAGCAGCGATTCTCCAGGTGTGGTCCCTGGACCAACAGCAGCAGCAGCATCCAGAAACTTGTTAGAAACACAAATTCTTGGGTCGCATCCCAGAAGTACTGAATCAGAAACTCTGGAGGTGAGCCCTGCCTCCCTCCTTTGCCCGTTAATATCAATGTTTTAACGAGCTCTCCAAGTGATTCGGATGCCAACTAGAGTTTAAGAACTATTGATCAAAAAGATGCGGAACTTTTCAAAACTTTCCACTTTAAAGCTACAGGTATTCTCAACTCTAAGCAACTTAAGAGACTGTCTCTGTGTATGGCATTAATTAGGTGCAGATTAAATATTTATTGGGTGAACAAGTTAAAAACTACTGACATTGACGGCACCAAGTGCTGACCAGAATGTGGAGCGATAGAAACTCTCATTCTTTGCTGATTGCACTGAAAAATGGTACAGCAGTTTTGGAAGTCAGTTTGACAGTTTCTTATAAAACGACTATACCCTTACCATATAACCCAGAAATTACCCTCCTTGGTGTTTCCCCAGAGAAGTTGAAAACTTATGTCCACACAATAACCTGCACACGGGTGTTTATAGCAGCTTTATTCCTAATTGCCAAGAGGAAAAGCAAGCAAGATATCCTTCAGTAGTTGAATGGATAAGTAAACTGTGGCGCATACAGACAGTAGAACATAGCCAGCGGTAAGAAGAAATTAGCTCTCAAGCCATGAAAAGACATGGAAAAAACTTAAATGCGTATTGCTAAGTCAAGAAAGTCAATCTGAGGTTACATACTGTATGACTCCAACTGTATGACATTCTGGAAAAAGCAAAACTAGGAAGACAGTAAAATGGTGGTCAAGGGTTTGGGGGAGGGAGGAGTCTGATGGAGCACAGATTTTTAGGGCAGTTGAACTACTCTGTATGATACTATAATGGTGGATATGTGTCATTATACATTTGTCCAAGCCTACGCTCCTTCAGCAGCACATATACATTTGTCCAAACCCATAGAATGTACTACACAAAGAATGTGTAAATGATGGACTCCAGTTAATAATAATGTATAAATAGGGGCGCCTGGGTGGCTTAGTCGGTTAAGCGTCCGACCTTCGCTTAGGTCATGATCTCGCGGTTGGTGGGTTCGAGCCCCGCGTCGGGCTCTGTGCTGACTGCCAGCCCAGAGCCTGGAGCCTGTTTCAGAGTCTGTGACTCCCTCTCTCTCTGACCCTCCCCTGCTCACGCTGTCTCTCTCTCTCCTAGAAATAAATAAAACATTAAAAAAAAATTAAAAAAAATAATGTATAAATATTGACTCATCAATCAGAACAAATGTACCACCCGAATGCAAGATGCTACCACTCAGCCTTATTAACCCAGACATTGGGGTCAGCCCACCAGGTACAAATGTAAACTGATTTAAAAGCAACTTGTTTCCTTGGAAGCATAAACTCCTTTTTTCCTTCTTGAAAGAAGAGGGGTCTTCTTCCAAAGAAGAAAGAAGAAAAAGAGGGGTCTTTCTAGCTCCTACATATAGTGGTGCAAAGAGTTCTGGATGGAATTGTTACTGTCCCCTTTGTGAAATTCCAGATCCTTGAGGACTGGCTGGGGAAATCGGTGGATACATTTTGATAGTTGGATTGTTTTGGCAGATGAAAGCCTTGGATGCTTCTCCTTGTGGAATGAATCAGTTGTTCTGAAGAAGTTTGGTGTTTCCCTTAAGACGATAAGGAGAAGTTTCTCTGTGACATAACCACACTTCACATGCATAGAAACATTCCAGTAATATTACCCATGCAGCTCTTCTAATCTTTTTTTTTCCCTGCTTAACAAATATTTACTTATTTATTTAAAAAATTTTACATGTATTTATTTTTGAAAGAGAGCGAGACAGAGCACGAGTGGGGGAGGGGCAGAGAGGGAGACGCAGAAGCCGAAGCAGGCTTCAGGCTCTGAGCTGTCAGCACAGAACCCGATGCAGGGCTTGAACCCACGAACCGCGAGATCATGACCTGAGCCAAAGTCAGACGCTCAACCAACTGAGCCACCCAGGTGCCCCAACAAATATTTATTGAATGTCAGAAGTGTGAGTGCCTAGATCTGATCCCCAACTCCTATGATAATTGAGATATTTGTTCTTTGATTCCTTAGGTTTTCTAATGATGAGAAGGTTCCATGAGATTCTAACTGTACCTGTTATGTTACAAAGATCTATTCAGAGTAGGACGGGCACGCAGGGGGAGCTGACAAAGGAACATGGGCACAGGCCAGTGGTGCCTCCCAGAGGTGCATGTATTGATGGCACAAAGAAAATGGCCTTTATACAAGTGTACAGCAATGCTCATTCCCATCTCACTGAGCTGGCCCGACATTTACAGCCAGGCTGACTCTCCATCTGACATGCACTCCAGGTAAAGCTGGTTAATGGTGACCATGAGCAGGTGCATGACTTAAAGCTTTCAAAGCTTTGCTTCTTTAGAAAGGAAGGGCCAACATGGTGGAGAAGTAGGGGGATCTGTTCTTCCCGAGTCTCTCAATTAAAGCTTTACGTCTTTTATCAGCAGTCTTGATTTTAAAAGCAACAAAGCCCATCAATCCCATTCCTCCCCAAATCTCCTCATAAACTTGGATATAATAGGGCTTCATGGGAATCCAAACATTTTAAGTAAGACTTTGAAACATGTCAGCAGAAGACCACGGGCTCAGGCCACCTGAACATATATGGCCAATGACTCGGAAAGCTGGCTCTTCTAATCTTAAAGAATGCGTATTGCCTTAGCAATATTGGCCAAGAGGTCTGCTAGAGAAACAGTGGAAAGTGTGGAGTCTTTTTTTTTTTAGGATTGAAATGGATCTAGCCAAAATTCTATATTTTTAGCCTGAGGTGACCCTACAGCACCCTACACTCTACGGCAGTTCTGGCTAATGAGAGGAAAGTAGATGTGGTGAGATTGGGCTTCCAGGAAAGCTCTTTAAAAGAAGACAGAAAAAAAAGGTGGAGTGAAGGGAATACATTGGCAGGCACTTTGCCCTTTGTCCTCCTCTGTTTTCTGCGTGGAATGCTGATGCAATGCTGGGGGTAGCGTTGCCGTCTTGTAGCCAAAAGGTAACAATGAACCAAGGATAGGCAAGCAGAAAGCTAGAAGAAACGGTAGTTCTAGATGGTGTAGTGCAGTTATCTACCAGTCCTGAACTGCTTACCACTGGATCTTTCACACTAGAAAAAAAACTCCCCCCTAATTTGTTTAAGTCGATATTTTGGGAGTTTCTGTTACTTGCAGTCAAATGCGACATCTAACTGAATCACGGGTATTTTCAGTCTATCCCAGTGGTAGAGGCTGGCAGCCCCAGTGATATTTTCCACTCCATGGCTTTGGGTATACAGCCTTACAAACTTTGGATACAACAAGAGTTCCTACCGAAGTATTGTTTTAAGGATTACTTGAAATAATACATTTTAGCATAGTGCCTTGTACACATTAAGAACCTAAGAGATGGTAGTGCAAAACTAGATTGCCTCTCACTACAGACACAGAGCTCATGGTCATGTGCAAGAACTTTTTATCATACTTCTGGATTTCACTGTCACATCAAAGTCAAGGTCACTTCGGGCACCTGGGTGGCATCTGACTTTGGCTTGTGAGTTTGAGCCCTGCATCAGGCTCTGTGCTGACAGCTCAGAGCCTAGAGCCTGCTTCGGCTTCTCTCTCTGCCCCTCCCCCACTCACCCCCCTCAAATAAAAATAAAAATAAAAATAAAAATAAAAAAAAGTCATGACCACCTGATACCAAGTGAATCTGGCCAGGTCTAACCACAGACCATTATTCATGCCTCAACCCCCTTGTAGGGGTGATGCCCACAGATCACTCTAGGGAAACTACCCTCACTCAACATACAGTCCCTTATAGAACCAAACAGTTATACAGACAGAATAGACTATGATTTGGGGCCTGACAGCCATCCCCTTAGACTCAGACGATTGCACCAGAAGTAGACAAACAACCAGAAGGGACTTATTTCATAGGCTGGCCAGAGGACTAGCCTAGGCTCCTCGTGGGAAAGTTCTTCCCAGGAGGGGCAGTAGCTGGAGAAAGACACCAGCCTGCTGGCTGGTCACCTCCCAAAAGGGACCTCAGCACTGCCTGGCATGCTGATTCTGTGTCGCAGATCACTACGCTCTCCCTCCCTTTGAGATGACCGTTTTGAATGTTCTTATCTCTTCTCAGAACTTCCTCCCCTTCTCATTATCATCTGCAGATAGTGCTTCTGATTTGAGTGGGAGGAAAAGAAAGTACCGCCTCATTCTCCTGGAACTGAATTTGTATCCTTAGCTCTATCTTCTTTCCTGTTCCCAGGGGGTGAGCTGCACCTTCTCTTGGCAGAGGCCTGCCCTCAGCCGGGCACTGGGGACCCTGTCCCCTTGACACTCTGGAACGTCGCTCTAGAACAACTTCTCCTTCTCTCTTGTGTCATAACATCCCACTGTCCCTCTCTTCTAGATCATTCTCTGTGCAGACATGCTTGGATCTCCTCATTTTTATTTTTTTATTTTTATTTTTTTAATAGTTTATTGTCAAGTCGCTTTCCATACAATAGCTCCTCATTTTTAGAACAGCAGCAGCAACAACTTGACCCTGAGTCCCAGTCCCCTCCACCTACCACTTTGCTTCTGTGTTTCTCCTCCTTCCCTGTCCACACTGTTCCCACCCCCTTGCCTCCTGTCTGTCTTGAATTCACTTAAGTCAGACTTCCATCCCCACCATTCCATGGAACCTGCTTTTCTCACCTGATGACCTCTTTGCTGCCAAATCCAATGACCAATTCTCAGTCCTTAGCTTATCCAAACTGTTAGCAGCATCTCACACAATTGATCACTCCTTTTTTGGAAAACTGTCTTTACTGGGTCTCTTCATCATGGGAAATACACAGTAACAAATGCTTTTATAATGTGATTTGAGCTTGGTTTTGGCAAGGGCTTTGTTTCATGGACAGCTGTATCCCCAGCACTTAGAATGATGCCTGTCACATATGAGGTGCATAGTGTGTATTTGTTGAGTGGATGGATTAAGATCAGGGGGTCAGCAAAGTAATAGCTCACAGGACAATTCCAGCCTACTGCCCGTCTTTGTAAATAAAGTTTTATTGGAACACAGCCATACTCATCCATTTACAAATTGTCTCAGACTGCTTTCACACTACGACTGCAGAGTTGAGTAGTTGTGACCGACATCGTATGGCTGGCAAAACCAAAAGTATTTACTATCTGGTATATAAAAAGCTTTGTGACCGCTGATTTAGATAATTGTTTTGACTTCTACTGTGTGTTGTGTGTTTAGGACCCTGACCACAGATGATCAAAGATACGGAGAGAATATAGCAATATTTCTCATTCATAAGTATTATCAGGGTTTGCCTGTGGTCAAGGCTGAGAAGGATTCTCCACGGGAAATAATGAAGTGGTGGTGGTCAGGGGTGGGGGGTGAGGTGGGAGGGGAGGAGCTGAAAGTCAAAGAAAAAAGAAAATTAACCATTATTAATAAGAAAAACATTTCCTGGGCAATTATTTTACACCATGCACTTCGCATATTTTATTTCACTCATTCATAGAATCCCGTGAGGCAGTCACTGCTGTCTTCTTTTTACAGACGGGGAAACTGATGCACATATAAGTTCAGGATTTTGCTGAAGGTCACACAGAGCTATGAAGTATCAGAAGGGAGTTGTTGATTCCAGTAGCTGGGATAGGCCCTGGCCCAGGTAGCAGCAATGATAACTGCAAACACACACTTATGATGTACAGACACTGTTCTCAGTCCATTCCATCAACTGGGGAAACTAAGGAAGGGGAAGACTGACTGACTAGTCCAAGGGTTCATGGCCCTGGGGAAGAGCAGGGCCAGACTTGACCTGGTAGTCTGGCTCTAGTCTCTGAATCTCACCACTTTACTATAATGCATAGCAGGCCCTCAATGAATAGTTACCAAGCTAATGGATTTGTCCCAGATCTCCTGAATCCCAGCCTTTGCCGCTGTCCCACAGCATCCCCACTTTTGAGGCCTGTGCGGCAATTTGCTTAGAGTAGGGCTGGCAAGGAGGCAGAACCATGGCCATCTACCTCATTTCCACAGAAATTACTAGAATGTTTCAGGATTTACTCATCCTCTGTCTAAATTTTTATCTCTCTAGGGACACTGCTGACTCCCTAGGGGAAACTATGTTAATAACTGATGATGACATCTGTCTTCAGGCTTGTGAATCTTTTGCAGAAATGCTTGTCAAGAGAGCACTGAGCCTTTTAGTTTCAAGGAGTTTTTTGTTTTTGTTTTCCCACAAAAGTCATTGATGTAGATTTCTTACTCAAACCTGCCTAAAGGTTTGAATTATGCAGCAAAACATATTCCCCAACTAACTGGTGGGCAGAGCATGCCTCTCCAATGAGAAAAGGTTTTTCCCCATGTGGAAGTTACTTAACCTGAAAAATGGGATCGGATGCATTTCTTTCAAAATCAGGTGAAACTATTATTCATTTTATGAACACTTGACCATCTCTCAAGACCAGGACAGGGCATTTTCTGTCCTTGAAGGCATGTTTTCAAATTTTCTGGCCATAGGGAAGAAAAAAGTGGCATCTTATTCTCTGTCTTCATCATTTCAGGCTCCTACAACCAAGTACTACAATTTGGGTGGCTTAAACAACAACAAAAATGATTTCTCAGTTCTGGAGGCTGGGAGTTCCAAGAGTCAGGTGCTGGCTGATTCTGTTTCTGGTGAGAACTCTCTTCCTGGCTTGTGGATGGCAGCCTCCTTGCTCTGTCTTCACATGGCTTTTCAACTTCAAATTCCTTAGTGCCATTGAAGAAAGAGATCTCTTGCTCTTCTTCTTAGAAGATTGACTGATCCTTATCAGATTAGGACCCTGCCCTTATGACTTAATTTATTTTGCCTCCTAAAAGCTGTGTCTCTGAATATACTTACACTGGAGGGGTAGGGCTTCCACATACAAATTGGGGGAGGGAGTGGACAAAATCCAGTCCCCGGTACTCTCTCCCCATCCCTGAGCACCGTGCTATGTGACCTGACACCATGAAAGTTTGCCAGCGGATTTTGTGAGTACTGTTTAATCTGGTTTTTAGCCCAGGTTAAACATGCTTCCGCATGGGAATACCTTGAACTACATCCTTTAGCATCAAGTCTTTGCACATACGGGGAAAAATCGTGTGTGCTATGCAGCAGGTAGTCTTTTTCTGACTATCCCGTACAGTAGTAATAATGGTGCTTGCCTTTAACAATGAATGGCTTAAAAGGCACCACTGTGCCAACACTAAGCAATTTGTATCTCTAGGCATTTTATCTTTTAATCTGCTCAACATGTTGTGATAGATGAGGCAGTATTATTATTATTCCCGTTCTATAGATGAGAGAACTCAGCATAGAGAAGTTGAGTAATTTGTCCAAAGCATGCTGGACTAGGAAATGACTCAGCCTGGATTTGAATCCAGGGTGCAAATCTAAGGCATTCTGCCCCCCGCCCCCCCCCGCTCCCCAATTCCCTTGGGGAGGACACGTACACTTCCAGAGACTTTGGTTGACAATCACCAGGAATGATGGTTCAGTACAACCCTTGAGATTAATCTCTCGCTGAGAAGGTCAGTAATTCACTTTACTCCACTTTTTTCTTTCACTTAGATTTATCTTGGGGCACCTGGGTGGCTCAGTCAGTTAAGCAGTTAAGCGTCTGACTCCGGCTCAGGTCATAATCTCACGGTTTGTGGGTTCGAGCCCTGGGTTGGGCTCTGTGCTGACAGCTAGCTCAGAGCCTGGAGCCTGCTTCCGATTCTGTGTCTTCCTCTCTCTCTGACCCTCCCCTGCTTACACTGTCTATCTCTCTCTCTCAAAAATAAATAAAACATTAAAAAAAGATTTATCTCATTCACGTGCTTTTTTGTTAGCCACACTTGAGGCTAAGAGATACCTTCCTGAAAAGCCACTCATATCTTAAAACGTTTTGCTTTTATTAGATGTTTAAAAAGTTTCCGGCGGGGCGGAGGGGCCTCTTGAAATGAAACAGCAGAGAATCATAACGGCTTCTCATTCTGTAATTTATTTTACTTTAATGGCTGTCTTCCCTCATCTATGTTGGGTGCATCCTCAGACAACTTTATGGCTTTTTTTTTTTTTAAGTGAAAGCTTCCCTCCTTTCAGAAACTCAAAGGAAAAATGATCACAGAAAATATTTTTCTTGTCTCTCAGCTCTGTTTGCAAGTTATATGTTTTCGTCATGATGAAAGTAATTTTTTTCAAAGGCGTCCAGCTGTTGGAGCGATCTGCATCGGAAGTGGGAGAGGAATTGAAGGGTTACATCCTCCTCCTTGAGAGGGAACAGGAGTGGAACTAAGCAGCAGGAACCTTCCACAAGGGCAGGGGTGAAGGTGAGAACATGGGAGCCATTCAGTTCTCCTTAGTTACTAGAATTAGGGCACTTGTCTCTGTTTTTCCCTGAATGACTGCACTTATAGAAGAATTTTCCAGCTTTCCTGAGAGAAGCATTTTCCCCTAGAAAGATGAGTGTTTATCCTTCGTACTGTCTATTCAACTGCAAGGAAGTAGTACAGGGCGGAAATAATAAGCCCTTCAATGACAAAGCGGCTCATTTCAAAGCACCCCGGCTCCCTCTTGTGTGTGCCTACTCATCCTGGGATCCGTTTCTCAAACAGTTAACTCTCCCCCACACCCCACGGCCCTTGAGAATGAGAGGGTGGAAGGAAACCATCAGTGCACAATCACGTGGCAACGACAACCGTTTGGCCTGTTTCGAGGTGCTTATGCAGAAAGAGGCACAAGAAAACAAAAGGGAAGAGTATGTGAACTTGTAACCCTCATCTCCACATGCCACTGGGTTGGTGGGTGGCATGAGCAAGCGTTCAAGTTCCCCGAAGTGGGCGTTTTTTTATGGGGCCAAGTGACAAAGAACCAAAGAGGGTAAGAACTTGTGAGCAGCAAGTGGAAAACTACCAAGAACTATCCCCACCTCCTGCCTGCAGCTCCCATCACCACGTGGAAGGGGGCGGGGAGCTTGCATTCCCTTCCCCACTAGGTGATCCTTCAGTCTTTCCAGACTCAACCACTGCTCTTCGGGGCCCGCCCTACTCTGAGTGTAGAGTTTGGGTTAAACGGTGATTTTTGTTGCCCAATCCCCTTCTCTTTTCCTTGTGTCCAAATGGAGTGTCACATTATCAGTTGGGGGGCAGGCCATGGATAGAGGCCATGAATTATTGCTAATTGACTCCTGCCTGCAATTCTGCCTGCAGCGTTTATGAACCCCACATGTTTTAATTAACACATTGAAAAGGCGACGTCAGCTCCAAAGTGCCAGAGAAGAGACTACTTCAATTGATCCCCGCTCTGTGGTTGTCCAAATGGATCTGCTAAATGTGCACTTGGAGAAGGACAGTGAACATTCTGGAAAACAGTGTGAGACTGGGGTATGCCAGGCAGTGGCTACATAAAGGAATCCGAAGAGGGTTTTACCCCCGGGTTCACGGGTTGGCTTTGGCCATTTGGCGAAAGTTTTCCAGGGAGATGGGACTCTGGGAACCCAGAGAGGAGCAGAGACCTTTTCATGATAAAAATTGAGTGTACATTGCCGAGGACGGTTAACGCACTTAAATTGGTGGCTTGTGTCTTTGCAGAACATGATTCAGGAATGCAGCTGTTTTCGTTTTTGTTTTCCTGGAAAGCCCATTGGTTCTAGAGATGTAAGAGGTGAGATTGAACTGGACCTTCCTCTTATTGTGGCACCTTGGGTAAGAAACGTAATCGTCCTGAGTGTCTGCTAAAAGGCGACAAGGACAGTGATACCTGCCTGTCTGAAATGAGACTGCGGGTAAGAGGGCGCTTTGTCAAACACAACATGACTATAAATACTATGTAAATTCGTCACAGGACTTGTAAATAATGTGATTGTCAGTTCATTTATTGGCTCAATACACATATAATGAACATCCACAAGGAGCTGATGATATACGACATATACAGACTCATTCTCTGCCCCTACACTTTGCAGTTGACACTCCCAAGTCAATAGGAAGATATAGCATGTTAAGTGCTGTGATGGAGCTAGCGACTGCATGGAAGCTCATAAAAGTGGCACTTAACCTGGACTTGGAAAATTTCCAGAAGGCTTACTGGAGGAAGCGAGGACCATGCAGAACTTAAAAGTTGTCTTCTTGGTGAGGACTCTCATGCCCACCTTATTTAAAAACCTAACCCCCACCCTCTTATACAGCCTATCTCCACAGCCTGCTTAATTGTTTTTAGAGCACTTATCACCATCTGACACACTCTGTATGTTTGCCTGTTTATGCTTCATGTCTGTTTCCCTCAACCATAAATTTAGATTCTTTCTCTTTTTTTCCTACTATACCTTCAGTGCCTAAATAGTTCGTGGCACATAGTAGGTACTCAGTAGAGATTTACTGAATGAATAGGAAACATTAAGTGTGGTATGGGCAGCCAAAAGGGCAGGAGAGAATATTCCATGTGAGGAATAAGCATAAACAAAGACCAGGGGGCAAAATGCAGATGGTTTGGAGTCTTTGTCCGTTCAGGCTGCTTTAATAGAATATCATAGATTGGGTGGTGAGCAAAAACGCAGACATTTATTTTTCACAGTTCTGGTAGCTGGAAGTCCAAGATCAAGGTGCTTGCACTTTTGGTGAATGGCGAGTATGGCTTCCTGGTTCATGGCTGGCTGTCTTCTTGTGGTGTCCTCACATGGCCGCGGGGCAGGGAGCACTCTGGGGTCCCTTTTACGAGGGCACTAATCCCATCGATAAGGGCTCCAGCTTCATGACCTCATCACCTCCTAAAAGCTCCACATCCAAGCACCATCACATTGGGGATGAGGTATAAACATAGGACTTTGGTATTGGGAGGGACATAAACATTCAGTCTATGGCATTTGTATTGGCTAGAGTATTAATGTATGAGAATGGAATATGGAGAGATCAATCTAGGGATAGGTCAGGACATATTATGAAGGGACTTGTAAGGCAAATTAAAGAGTTTGGAATTTATTCTGAGGGTTATAAGGACAATCAAAGTATTTAATGTGAAAGTACTGGTAAGAGCTGAGGATAGGGAGACTATGAGAAATCTCTTAAAATAGTCAGGGAGCAAGATGACGGTGACCTGAAGCAGGGCCATTGCTGCGCAGGGAAAGTTATTTGGGACATAGAATTGACAGACCTTGAAGGTTGGTTGGCAGTGGAGATTGAAACAGGGGGGAAGGCTCAGTGATCAGGAATGGAGGCCCATTCAAGAGGCTTCATGCATGGTGGTGCCAGTTGGATGAAAATAATGCGTTTTTGGTGAGGGACCTTCAACTGAACAAGTTTTGGCTTTGTGAGCATTTGTATACGTGGGTCAGTCTATAAGTGATCATTGGAGCCAGAGGATTGGTTGGGATTTTCCAGATAAGTGAGAAAAGGAGGGGGGCCATGGAAAGCCCTGAGAGACGCCGATGTTAGAAGGATGGACAGAGGGAGAGAAGACCAAGAAGGAATGTGAGAAACAGATTTCAGAGAGGTCCAAGGAAGACCAGGAATAGATGGTGTCTCAAGGCGAGAAGGAATGTGGCCAGGTCAAGTTAGATATGAAAGTCCTGTGGGTTTTAATTGTGCCCTCCCCCCCCTGAAATATCTTGAGGCCTTAAGTCCCTGTGAATTGACTTTATATGGAAGTAGAGTCTTTGTAGATGTCGTCAGGTTAATATTAGTTCCTACTAGATTTTAAGGTGGGCCCTAATCCAATAAGTGTCCTTATAAGAAGAGGGAAATTTGTGCACAAAGAAACATAAGGAAGGCTGTATGAAGACAGAGACAGAGATTGGAGTGATGCAGCTACTAGCCAAGCACCATAAAGTGCTGGCAACCACCAGAAGCTAGAAGGGACAAGGAAGGACCTTTTTCTAGAGCCTTTGGAAGAGCCTGGCCCTGCTGATGTTTTGACTTTGGACTTCTAGCTTCCAGGACTGTGAGAGACTAAATTCCCATTGTTTTAAGACACACGTCATTTGCGGCAATTTGTTACAGCAGCCCTACAAAACTAATACAGGAAGGGAATGTGTCCACTGGATTTAGTGACAAGGCAGTCATAAGAAATCGTGGTGACAGAAATCAGGTTGCATATAACAGGAATGAGGTCCTAGGCTGCAGGGGGCAGTGGATCTAATGACAGGAGGGAGTGGAGACTGAGCACAGGCAACTCTTTCAAAAAATCTAGTATAGAAGGAAGGGACAAAGAGTGCAGTGGCTACAAGTTGTTCATGAGATTTTATTTTTAATGAGAATGTGATCATATTTAAGAGCTGATGGAAACAGTCATTAGTGAGGAATCCTGCTTCTGAAAATACAGGAAAGGGAAGATTTTGTCAGGGCAGGGTCTCTAAAAGGGGGAATTACCGGATCCAGGATGGAGGGCCAGTGAGCTCGGTGAAGACATGGGTGGGGCTGCAGGTTTGGCTGCAGGAAGCTGAGCGAGTCTGCGAGGCAGCCCTCTGGGGGCCAGAGTGCAGGGTCATCCTGAGGGTGGGCAGGCAGGGCCAATGAGAGGTTTGAGAAGTGAGAACAAGGCTGGCAATAGTCAGTGGGCACACCCAGAGGGCTGACGAGGGACTCAGGGAATTCTTAGGTACCATAAAAAGCCCGGCTGGAAGTGGAGTCTAGCAGAGGTTGTGATTGTTTCTCCCACTCACCCCCTTTTCCTCGCTGACTGAGCCCCTATGTCAGGAACCATCACTCAGGGAAGATGCCCCCTTTGTCCTTCTGCCGGATATTACTAAGTCTGCAGGAAGATTAGGGTAGTTCCTACAATGAACCAGTCCAAGACTTCAGTGGCCTAACCTCATATACTTTACAACTTTTTAGCAAGTCAGAGGCTCTCCTCAAGTGTAGGCTAAGGGGTCCAGGTTCCTTCCACCTTGTGATGCTGCCACATCTATTCTTTGGAGAAGGGGAAGCAAGAGGGTGGGCGATTGCACAAGCTCAGCCCCTTGGTCCATATCCCATTGGCCGGAATCCAGTCACACGCCCTTAACTAACAACAAGGGAAGCTGGGAAATGTAGTCTTTCTGTGAACCCAGCTAGGAAAATGCAACTGGTCCTCACATAGCAAGTCCCTGCACCAGTGTGTGATGCCTGGAATTATGACACCCATGCTACATCCGTGAGGGCCATTAGTTGGACATGTTGAGATAAAAAGGAGGAAGATATAAAGAATTTAGGTGCTTGATGACATCATGAAGAGGCCAATTGAATCAGCCTGGGTGGAGCTGTGCTTTCTCTGGATATTTTTCTACACGAGAGATGATAAATGTTTCCTATTGTCAAACATTTTTGAATTGGTGATATGGGTTTTTTGTTCCTTATAACCAAAAACTCCCCATTCAGAAACCATGAATTTAATTACATTGTTTAAACAAGTTATCACCTTTAGATGATTATAATTCATTTCAGGCAAGGAGCTGGAACACAACAAGCTGGCCTAGGTTTCAGGAAAGTCACTTGACTTAATCTTTTTTTTTTTTTTTTTTGGTCTCAGGACTAGAGTAGGGCTGAAGAGTTGCATGAAATTCACATTCTGTAAGAAACAATCAGGAATGTAACCATGCCAGTTGGCCTTTAAACAGTCTATCATTGACGTAAGGATGTGAGCTGCCTCTCTAGGAGGCTTCATTCCCTCATTTATCAAATATTTATGTATGACCTACTATGTGTGATTCATCCCCTGTGCTAGAATTGTCTAATAACCGTGAGTGAAATTTCTCTTATTCATTTTCATGCCCTTGTTACCTAGCAAATAGGAATTGATAAGTGGAAGGCACATAAATAAATATTTGTTGAATAAAATTTGATCTCATTTTCCTGGTAGAGTTGAAAACACGTGGGTTTCCACTTCAGACCGTGCTGGAATGGAATCTTGACTTTGATCTAACTGGGTGACCTTGGGAAAGTTACTTAATCCAGCCGAGCCTCAGATGCCTATTTAGTGGGGATAAAAACGCATGAGGGAAAATGTGTGAAGTCTAGTTTATTGCCTGGCACAGAATAGGCACATTGTAAATAGCCATTCTCCCTTTCTTCCTCCTCCTTCTAGTATAATTAAGCCACTCTCTGTGTTCCAATTGATGAATATTCTAGAAACAAGTTTTATGGTAAACATAATTAAGGTGAATCCGCTGCCAGAAAATTATGTAAAATACTTGCAAATTATTTTTGCATTAGTTTCTATGTTGTATGATCTGTGGCAGGGTTTTCTGCTATTAGTACAGTAACAGAAAGCCAACAACCTTTTATTTTAACTGCCATGTGCCTAGAGCATCTCCCAAAAGCAAAGAAAATTATTTTCCCTCCATTTTTCAGGGGTATTTCTCTCTCTCTCTTTTTTTTTTCCACTGAGTTAAAAGGTAGCTTAAATGCTGAGCTCATGCTAATGCTATAGGCGTTGACAAACTGTTCTTTATTTGTTTGTTACTTCCGTCATGGTTGACCCGGGAGACAATTTTATGACAAGTTTAGACAGGAAAAAATTTGTCCCTGTTGGTACTTGCTGTGTAGGTAGAACAGAGTGGAGCTTGTACTTACTTGGTTTAAACTGAAAAGCGCTGCATGTGGTCAGAAGCCCTGAGTTTGAGTCTCTGCTCTGTGACTTAGCTGCAGTGTGGCATTGGCATTTCATTTGCACTGGCCTCGCTCAGTTTTCCCTTCTGTAAAACTAGGATTTTAGATCAGATAATTCTGGAGGTTCCTCAAGCTCTAAATCCTGGGCTAGTGGTTTCTTTGCTGTTCCTTGCTCTTCTTCTTGATTTCTTATTTCAATATTCACTTCTTAAATAATTCAAAAGAAGAACGAAGGCAGTCAGTGCTCTATTATTTTTCCGCAGGAAAAAAATGAAAAAGCCTAAATGTTCAATAAGAAAGAAAAGGCTAAGTGAATTCTTTGGTGAAAACTTAACCAACTCAGTGAAAAATTGTCATTCAATGATCAAAAGGTATGCTTATTGAAGCCTCTCTAGCAAAGGGAGAAGATGTTCTTGTATGATGTTAAATGAAAAAAGACAGAAGATAAGTGATTCCTCTGCTATGAGAACAACAATGTGAAAGATGTACAGGAATCTGTACAAATTCTAGAAGGGAGTGCAAAAGGTGAAGGCAGTTGATATGTAAAAAATATGGTTACTTTCTCACTTCCTATGAGAGGAGGGAAGCGTTCAATATATTTTGGATTTTCCATGTGGTGTCTTGACTTACAAGGCTTTCTAAAGTAGACTAATGGCTTTGGGTGCCAAAAATGCTTAGAAGGAGCTGGATGGTGGCTGACCTCTCTCCTCTGTGTCCCAGCTCTTTTCCATGTCCACCAGGGAGCTTGTCCTGGGTGATAATGAGGGAAAAAAATGTGTTCCCTATATAGACCAAGCTTTGCTTGTCTGTCCCTGTTTGCCTTCTTTTTTTTTTGTTCCTTGCTGTTATCTACTTTCCCTCAATACTCTTTTCTTTTGAAGAACAATTGAGATTCAATTAAATGCACAGATCTGAAGTGTACAGTTCCGTGCACTTTGATAAATGCATATATCCATGTAATCAACTCTCCAGTCAAGATATGGAACATTTTCATCGCCCCAGAAAGTTCTCTGTGTCCATTTCCTCTTGCCTCCCGGTGACCATTCTTCTGATATCTATCAACATGGATTAGTTTTGCCTGTTCTAGAACTTCATGAAATGGAAGCATACAGATGTTCTCTCTCTCTCTCTCTCTCGTTTCTTTTATCCAATGGACTTATTTCAAGATCCATCCATGTTGTATCAGCAGCTCATCCCTTTTTATATCTAGGTGGTATAGCCCTGTGATAGACTGAGTAATGGCCTCCAACATATTCATGTCCTAATCTCCAAAACCTATGAATCTTATTTTATGTTGCAGAAGAGGCTTTTCCATTGTGATTAAGCTGAGGATCTTGAGATGAGAGTATTAGCTTGGATGATTCCGGTGGATCATAACATAATCACAGAAAAATGGACAAGGAGAGGACTCACCACAGAGGAGGAAAAGGCAACATGATAGAGGCATAGATCAAAGTGGTGCACTTTGAAAGGGTCTTCAGCCACAGAACACAGGAGGCCACCGGCAACTGCAAAGGCAAAGAAACAGATTCTCTCCTAGAGCCTCCAGGAGGAGCCAGCCCTACCCACACCTTGACTTGAGCCCAAGAGATCTGATTTTAGCCCTCTGCCCTCCAGAACTGTAAACGGATAAATGTGTGCTGTTTTAAGCTACTACATTTGTGGCAGTTTGTTACAGTGACGCTAGGAAACTCCTGTAATTCCATCATATGGCTATACCACAATTTGTTTATCCATTCGCCTCTTGATGAATTTGGGTTGTTTGTTGTTTGAGTCTATTCTGAATAAAGCTGCTAGGAACATTCTTACATAAACCCTTGTGTGGACATATGTTTTTATTTATCTTGGGTAAGTATACCTAGGCATGGAATTGTTGGCAAATAGAGTTGCTGTGTGTTCAAGTTTATAAGAAACTTCCAGTTTTCTCAAGTGATTTGTACCATTTTACACCAATAAAGCATGAGACCTTGTCTTCTTTAAACAAACAAACAAACAAACAAGGCCAAAGTCACCCACCCCAAATGGTAAGGGATTGGTGGGTGCAATTCCTGGGTCCTTTCTGGATGGTTCCAGACCCTGATTGTATTTCCAAGGTCCTCACAATGAGCTCTAATTCAGATTTATATGCCTGTATTTTCTTTCTTTATTGTCTTTTCTTGAAAAAGAAATAGTTCACCTGCCTAATTGCCCCCATTTTCTCTTCCGTCTGTCCCTGTGCTCCCCATTAGCACGCGCTGTACTTTCTCTGTGGGTGGGAGTCACAACCCCGGAGGCCTGGACAACGCAGGGAGTGGGAGCCAGCAAGTCTAGACCTCAGGGTCCTGAGAAGGACACAGGAAACAAGAACGCAGCATGCCGAATGCCTTTCCCGTTGGGGCAGTCAACCATATTATTCTTCAGTTAATGGAATTTTCTTACTCCTGTAAGTAGAAAAACACTGGTAGCCCAGATGCCACCCACTCTAGTAGTTGATAAAACACTCAAAGAAAAGGGATCAGGGAAGAGGAGGGAAAAAGGGAAAACCCTGCCAGACCTGTTGCCGGGTTTTATCTGGGGACATGGTTGCGGAGGGAGCTGTTTTGTTATTTTTTTTCCCTCTGTTTTCTTTTCACCTAAGGAAAATGTGCCAGGCCCACTGCCAACCCTGATCCTTCTAGATTCCAGAAGGCTTCTGAGGTTTAGCTCAAGAACAAAGAGGTGGTTGTTTTCCAGATACAGTCTTGAAGAGCCAAATTTTGACACTTGAAAGAGGACCTGGAATTTGGGGTTCATCTGGTTTATCCCCATGATCTTCATACTTGTACAGATCATGGATCTTTAAAAAATGGTTCGTCAGCTTGCTAAAACTCTCTCATCTCTTCTCATTTGCAATACCCACATAGTGACACTGCATAGCACATAAACTTCCAAACACACACCTTCCATGTGAGCTCATGTTGTGTGCTAGCATCTCATTGGAACTGCTGAGTTTATATCTGCATAAATCCTGGTCTGCTAGCCATACTGAGAATATTGAATAGTCAAGACCCTGGCTATCATTTGTGACCCTTTGAGGGCCAAGGAGAGTCTTGTATATAATAATATCAGTGGGGTAGACCCATCCCAAATGTTAGTCCTGGAGCTCAGAGATGGTCCCTTGGCAGTAACTGGTTATGATGTCAGGCTTGGCTAGTTGTTGGCCTGGAAGCCCTCTTTGCATATGGTGGTACAAGGCCTCTCCCTACCATGCAGTTGTAATAGCTCTGGAATGTGAGACCAGCATATGGTATGGGCATGAATTTGCACAGAAGCAGAGGCCCCATGGGAGGTGTGGTGCACAGCCTTGCCAAGGAAAGTATTTGGACAGGCTTCCAGCCTTAATGCCAAGGGAGAGGTGGAACCACTCAGCAAACTCACCTTGGCATGGGAAGTGCTACACAGGGTTTTGATGAGACTTTCCTCCCAGAGCATCTTCTATATTAGACTCATAACATCAACCACTTATTGTGCCAGACGTAACAATACATGCTTGACCTATGTCATCTCTTTGCGTTCTCACCCTACCTGGAAGTTAGGTACAGAAACAGTTGAGCGACTCCTTCCAGCTGCCTTCATTTCACCATCTCCTTCCTCATGCAATTTATTGACTACTTGTACTCAAAGTGAAAAGGTGGTTGTCTGTGTATCAGTTGCTGACCCTTGGGATTGTGATCACGTGGCTGCTGTTGGCCAGCATCATAAGAGAGGATGGGCCTGCATATTCCTAATCTGGTAAAAAGAGCAAAATTCAAAATTTGAAGTATGGTGTCTACTGAATGCATTTTGCTTTTGCACCATCATAAAGCCAAAAAATGGTTAAGTCAAACCATCTTAACTTGGAGACTGTCTGTACTTGTCTTTGGCAGAAAATGGCACTCAATGAGATCAGCACCGGGAGAACAGGGTGGTACCCAGGAGAGAGGTTAGTACTTAGGGAGAAACGTGTACCTGGTCAGGTACTGAGAAGGTCCTTACTCAGAGAGGGCATGATACCCAGGGGGTGGTGGGACCCAATGGGGAGATTTGGGCCTTGGAGATGCTCCTCGCCTGATTTAGGTTATAAATAGGGGCCTGATGGCCAAGGTCATATGAGATGCAAAGAGATGGCTTGTGCACTTCTTTATATCTTTTTGTATTGAAATAAAGAGCGACAGTGCGTCCTAAACCTTAAGTGCTCTGCCCACGCATAGGTGTTTTAGAACATCCATTTGTCCACAATGGTTTTAGGTTTCTGCCCAAGGAACACTAGTTAAAATTAAAGTCAACATTATTGTGATCAAACTGATCTCATATTTCTCCTGCCTGGAAATACCTACAATTCCTTAAAACAATGTTTCAATTTACCACAAGTCCGGTGGCATTTTAAAGTGTAATAAAAAACCCACCCTCCTTTTCCTGTCTCCCACTCCTGGTGTTTTGGAGACGGCAGCACACACACGGACTTTCAATCAAGGGGAGGCTGTTGGTCATTTATTCTGTGCACCTCTATCTTTGCTGAAGCGAAGTGCTGTGATAAACCTACAGACGCTGGTGACTCAGGTTGGACCATGGGAAGGAAGTGGGTGAGTCCTAGTTGAATGACTTTGCCGTGTGCTTTCATATCCACCCGACGTGTTCCGGAGATTGAGTGAGAAGGATCATTAAGTCAGCTTGGATTAGGAGCTCTTCATTCACCTAGTAAGCTCCATGACCTGTCTTGCTTCCATTGTGCCTGCATTCTCACTTGTGGTCAGGTGCAATTTCAATTTGGCAGGTACATCTCAATCTGTTAAATTAGTGAACTACTTTCATGCTAGTTGCCACATAACCACTACCTGGACACTTCCCAACCTCCCCAAAGGCCTGTGTCTAATTGGTCGGTGCCTGTTATTACATGGATTGTCCAATAGCTGTCACTTCCGCTTATAGGGCAATTAAAATAAATTCCCGCCCACATAGGTGGTGGAAGGTGCCATGCCTTCCCTTGTCTGCAAATGTTTCCATGGTTCTTTCAGGATGAAAAGATTTTTGTTTAGGTGATTGAGAAAACCAAATTTAGAGAAGATATTCCATCCTCATGATGCAAGGACCTGAATCTATGTCTGCTGCTTTTTTCTTTTTTTGGTTCTAAAAAAAGTCACTAGAATAATTCAACCAGATAAAATAAGCAGACATGTGGCCTAAAATAAGATGAAGTTTGTACAACGAGGCAGATGCCATCTGGCCCAGTAGCAATTCAGTGAAGGTGGGTTCATTCTCTTTAATGTCGGAACTACCTGGGGCTGTTGTCTATCTGAAGAATCTTGGGGTATGTTGGAGGCAAAATTAAGAAAGCCATTCTAATTCAGATCTGAATCTTGTACCACAGTTGATCACCAGAGGGCACGCCCATATGGGAAATCTGCCCTTAATTTTCATATATTTATCCCTTCCATTTCCTGGTAATACACAATCATTGTAAAAACAATTAGAATACCTAAAAGTATGTATTTTCCCCCATTCCAATCACTGCTAACCATTCCCTTCCCCTTACAAAGAGTCTCTCTTAATGTTTTTTTTTAAACTTTATTTATTTATTTGAGAGAAAGAGAGAGAGAGTGGGGAGGGGCAGAGAAAGCAGGGGGTGAGTGGGAGAGAATCCCAAGCAGGCTCCATGCTGTGAGCATACAGACCAATATGGGGCTCCTTCTCATGAGCCAAGAGATCATGACCCAAGAGGAAATCAAGACTAAGATGCTTAACCGACTGAGCCATCTAGGTGCCCCTCTCTTAATGGTTTGATGTATACCTTTCCTAACCTTTCTTTTTTCTTTTTTTTTTTAAAACTGTTTATTTATTTTTGAGAGAAAGAGATGGAGTGTGAGCAGGAGAGGGGCAGAGAGAGAGGGAGACACAGAATTAGAAGCAGGCACCAGGCTCTGAGCTGTCAGTGCAGAGCCTGACACTGGGATCAAACTCATGAGTGGTGAGACCATGACCTGAGCTGAAGTCGGACACTTAACCAGCTGAGCCACGCAGGCTTTTGTAAATAAACATATATTTAATGTTTAGCATATCAAGCATTCTATCTATAACCCACTTGTTTTTCACTTAATATAGTGGATGGAATGGTTTACTCCCCAGATCCTGTCTCAGAGTTGAGGCACTCATTTCCCTGGTTGTCAGGAAGTTGATTGGTGACAGATCGTAGCCGAGTCCTTCCTTAAGCTTTGCCTTGATCCCAGGGGGCAGCTCCCATCCAGGGGTCCATCAGTGCAGGGTAAAGAGGCTCAGCCTTCACTCTGAAAAGCCTTCCCAGCTTCAGAGTTTCATGTGGGATCAGCTGGGACTGCTGTTCCAAACACGTCTCAGTTTAACTTCTTCTGTTCCTTCCGACTTAGGTGCCTCCTACACATGTGTTGTACCTGAGGGCATTTCCCAGTAAAACTCCAGCCTTCAAACCTCCATCCAAGAGGAGAGCTCCCAGGGACAACATTCCGTCTTCCCAATATCTGTAGAACATTCTACTAGAATCTAACAAATAGGTTTAGTCTCATTCTATTTAATATGGTTTATATTTTCTGTTTATTATTCTTTCTTACTGTTTCCTTCTAATTTTTAATATATTTTGTTTTATTTTACTAGATTCATATGAGTGCTTTGTACTTTTCTTCCTTCTAGATAAACACAGTCTGACAAAAATATCATGAGAGCCACGTATGCAATTTTCTAGCAGCCACAGAGGTATGACACTGAGGGTCATCTTAGAATCTTGACAACCACACACATTAAAAAAGATTTTTAAACAGTGAAATTATTTTTAATAAAAATGGTATTTAATCCAAGATCACTGAAATATTATCAACATATATTCAAAGTAAACATTATGAGGAAAATGTTTAAATTTGTTATTGTTGTATTGTCTTTCAGTTCCAGTATGTCTTTTACATGTACAGCACATCTCAATTTGCAGGAGCTGTGTTTCAAAGGATCAGTAACCACATGTAGCTGGAACACTTCTAGAGGTTTGAAAATCTTCATCAAAATTATATCCGAGGACATTAGTAAAAACGTAAAGAGTCTCCGAAAATTCCCTCTTCCAGAAAAGCAACAAGAACATTGGCAAATAATTTCAGAATTGACTTTTTCAGAACTCTGGAAATTAACCAAAGCCTTGCAGCAAGTTGCAGAGCATGCATTCAAGAAAAACAGCTGAATCTTAGTATGAACAATGAGCTTTGTGTCACTTTAACTCGCCCTCTTCCCATGTCCCCTCCCCAGCACTGCCACAGCCTGGAAATCCAAGAGCCTGCAGTCACAGTGAACTCTAGCAGCCTGGTTGCCCCTGGGGAGTGGGGGGTGCAGAATGGGGCTGGAGCTCCTTCAAAGCCCCGTGCTCAGAGAATTGTCATTATTTGACCTGTCTGATGGTTCCTTGGAAGACCTCATTTGCAAAGCTGTCTTTATTTGATCTGACTCAGAGCCCATCTAGCACAAACAGCCTTTTCCCCAGGGGTGTGTGTTGAAAAGAATCAGAGGCAATTATTGAACATCACAGCTCCTTGAGGTGGCAGAAAACAGTTGGGACAAACAATAGGCTAACCAAAAGGCTTAAAAGGAAAAGCCGAAGAAAGGATGTCCATAGGGGGCTTTGAAAATCTCCAACATATCCCTGGGAACGTAGAAGGCCATGCAAATGTGTAGGACTATGTGCCTGCACAGGGCTGTTATGTGTGTTTAGGAAAGACCTGAGAGGTCCCTAGCTCTCCGCACTGGCTAAGATGGAGCTGTGGGTGTTTGGCTAAATGTCTTGGCAAGGACTGGGGGCATTATTGGTTCTAGTCATCTAAAGAAGTCCCTGTTGTATCATTAACGGATCACTAAGTTAACTGATCAGAGACTTTAGTGGCCTCATGCAGTAAAGAATACACATTTTACAGAATTAGTGCAGAAAATTCAATAAATAAACCAACACAAAACAAACAAGAAGCCTGGGATGAGATCTGATTAGCAAAGTCGCTACATTATATTTTTCAAAATGTTCAGTCTTCAACAAAAAATTATGAGACAGGCAAAGAAACAAGAAAGTAGGTCCCATGTGGGGCGGCTGGGTGGCTCAATCGATTGAGCGTCCAACTTTGGCTCAGGTCATGATCTCGCGGTTCATGGGTTCGGGCCCCGCGTCGGGCTCTGTGCTGACTGCCAGCTCAGAGCCTGGAGCCTGTTTCAGATTCTGTATCTCCCTCTCTCTCTGACCCTCCCCTGCTCACACTCTCTCTCACTCTCAGAAATGAATAAAACGCTAAAAAAAAAAGAAAGAAAGAAAGTAGGTCCCTTTCACAAGAAAAAAAGAGTCACTAGAAATAGTCTCTAAGGAGATACAGAAATTGAATTTCTCATACAAAGTAAATCGGTTTTTTTGTTAAATATCTTTATAAAGATGCAACTAAAGGGAACCATGACTAAAGAAATAGATGGGGAAAAAGTCATACATATAAAATCTTCAGGAATTCCCAAAAAAGAAAAGATCAGTATAAAAAAATCAATTGCACTTCTACACACTGGCAATGGACAATCCAAAAATGAAATTAAGAAAATAATTCCATGTACAATAGCACCCACAAAAATACTTAAGAATAAATTTCACAGGAAAAGCACAAGGCTTGCATGCTGAAAACTGTAAAACATCAGGGTAAGAATCCACAGAAGAGTTACACAATGGAAAGATGTCCTGTGTTCTGGATCAGAGAAAGGCAATACCACCTAAATTGATTTTTAGGTTCACCACAATCCCTATCAAAATTCCAGCTGCTGCTCTTTGCAGAAATTGACAAGTCGATCCTAAAACTCATATAGAAATGCAAGGGATGAGTAAAAGCTAAAGCAATTCTGAAAAAAAAAAAAATAAAAGAAGAAAGTTTGAGGATTCACATTTCCCAATTTCAAAACTTAAAGCTGCGTAATCATGATGGTGTGGTGCTGGCATAGGGATAGACTAGACAATGGAACAGAACTGAAAATCCAAGAATAAACCCATACATTTAGGGACATGCATTTATTTTCAATAAGACTGAAGACAATTCAGTGGGGAAAAGTAATCTTTTCAACAAATGGTGCTGGGACAACTGGATATCCATATGTATAAAAAACGAAAGTGGATGCCCTAGCTCATACCACTTTTAAAAATTTAACTCAAAATGAATCAAAGACTAAATGTAAGAGCTAAATCTATAAAGCTCTTAGAAGAAAACATAGGTATGAAAGAATATCATACTGCATATTGCTAGTCCAGGAAAAGATTAAAATTAGAAATCTGAGATATGGTTTCTATTGAATGCATATTGCTTTCATACCATTGTAAAGTCAAAAAATCATAAATCAAGCCATTGTAAGTTGGGGACCGTTTGTACATTAGCAAGATATGGTATCCAGAATATATAAAGAACTATCATTAGTCAACAATGAAAAGACAACCCAATTTAAAAATGGGCAAAGAATTGAATAGACATTTCTCCAATGAAAATATGTAAATAGGTAACAAGCACATGAAAATATGCTCAATATTATTAGTCATTAGGGAAATGCAAATCAAAACCACAATGAAATGCTACTTTACACCCACTAGGATGGCTATAATTAAAGACAGATAATAACACGTGTTGACAGGGATGTGGAAAAACTGACCCCTATACATTACTGATAGGAATATAAAATCAATTGTGCAGTTACTCTGGAAAAAAGTTTGACAGTTTCTCAAAAAGTTAAACACAGAGTTTCCATATGACCCAGAAATTTCTCTCCCAGGTACATACCCAAGAAATGATAACATATGTTCACACAAAAACCTGTACGTGAATGCTCATAGCATCATTATTCATAGTTTCCAGAAAAGTGAAAACAGCACAAACTCTATCAATTGATGAGCTGATGCACAAAATGTGGTATATCCATATAATGGACTATTACTCAGCTTTTAAACTGAGTGAAGTACTGATTTGAGGTACAACATGGATAAATCTTAACAACATCATGAGTAATGAAAGAGGTCAGATATCAAAGGCCACAAATTGTTTGATTCCATTAGTATGAAATGTCCAGAGGAGGCAAATCTGTAGAGATAGAAAGTACACTTGTGGCTGCTGGGGGCTGGGGTTGGGGAAGGGAGAAATAGAGCATGGTTGTTAATGGACATAGAGATTCCTTTGGGGCAATTGTTGCTCAACATTATGAATATACTAAAATATAATAAATTGAACATTTTACAAAGGTGAATTTTCTGCATTGTAAACTATGTCTTAATTTAAAAAATAAGAGTAAGTTTAAGAAAAAAGATGCAAGAAAAAATCATTCTATTAGATATTCTTACAATTAAAATTTTTTTTAATGTTTTTATTTATTTCTGAGAGAGAGAGAGAGAGCGTGAGCAGGAGAGGGTCAGAGAGAGAGGGAGACACAGAATCTGAAACAGGCTCCAGGCTCTGAGCTGGCAGTCAGCACAGAGCCCAATGAGGGACTCGAACCCACAAACCGTGAGATCATGACCTGAGCTGAAGTCGGCCAGGCGCCCCTAGATATTCTTACATTTTTAACAAACCTATTTTAACCTACATTTATCAATCAACATCAAGAATTAAATAGCATTTATTACTCCTCTTCTTTTCTATTATCTCCACAACCTGAGAAATTTGCTTTACTCTTGCTCTCCCTACTCAACTCTCTATATCCTAGATTTTGTTGTTGATGATGATAATGGAAATAATATAATTATTACTTGTTGAGTGCTAAGTGCCTAGTACCATATTTATATGTGTCATCTCATGTTTCCCAAGCTCTTAACTACTGCCTCAAAGTACCTTTCAGACTGTTTAGGAATATTTTTTTAACATTGTTTTCCTCCAACATTTTTTAACATTATTTTAAGCCTCCTTTAAACAATTTAAAATTAAATCATGTAAGTACACTATAATTATTTTTGCATTAGTTTCTTTTTTTAACATTTATTTTTTATTTTTTAAAATATAATTTATTGTCAAATTGGCTAACATACACTGTGTAAAGTGTGCTCTTGGTTTTGGGGGTAGATTCCGTGGTTCATCACTTACATACAACACCCAGTGCTCATCCCAACAAGTGCCCTCCTCAATGCCCATCACTCATTTTCTCCTCTCCCCCACCCCCCCAATCCACCCTCAGTTTGTTCTCTGTATTTAAGAGTCTTTTAGGGGCGCCTGGGTGGTTTAGTCAGTTAAGCGTCCGACTTTCGCTTAGGTCATGGTCTCACGGTTCGTGGGTTCGAGCCCCGCGTCAGGCTCTGTGCTGACTGCCAGCTCAGAGCCTGGAGCCTGTTTCAGAGTCTGTGTCTCCCTCTCTCTCTGACCCTCCCCTGTTCACGCTCTCTCTCTCTATCCTAGAAATAAATAAAAATAAAAAAATAAAAAATAAAAGAGTCTTTTATAGTTTCCCTCCCTCTCTGTTTGTAACTGTTTTTTTCCTCCTTCCCTTCCCCCATGGTCTTCTGTTAAGTTTCTCAAGATCCACATATGAGTGAAAACATATGATACCTGTCTTTCTCTGACTGACTTATTTCACTCAGCAGGATACCTTCCAGTTCCATCCACATTGCTATGAATGGTATAACATTTATTAATTTTTGAAAGACAGAGACAGAGCATGAGTTGGGGAGGGGCAGAGAGAGAGAGGGAGACACAGAATCTGAAGCAGGCTCCAGGCTCCAAGTCGTCAGCACAGAGGCTGATGCAGGGCTTGAACCCATAGGCCATGGACTCACAGACCGTGAGATCATGACCTGAGTCAAAGTCGGACGCTTAACCAACTGAGCCACCCAGGCGCCCCAGCATTGGTTTCTTAAAGCTATTTTCCTTCTGTGGCTTCTATGATAGTACATACTCCCTGTGTTCTCTTATCTCTAGGAGACTCCCTCTCATTTTCTTTTTCCTGACTCTTACATATTGGAGTACCCCAAGACTGAGTCCTCAGACTTCCATCTTCACTTACCTCATACCTTAGGTGATCTCATTTGGTCCCATGTCTTTACACACCGTCTTTCACAGATAATTCTAGCTTTGTACCTCCAATCTTGACCTCTCAACACCACTCACCAGGGGCGCGTGGATGACTTAGTCGGTTAAGCGGCCGACTTTCGCTTGGGTCATGATCTCGCGGTTTGTGGGTTCGAGCCCCGCGTCGGGCTCTGTGCTGACTGCCAGCTCAGAGCCTGGAGCCTGTTTCAGTCTGTGACTCCCTCTCTCTCTGACCCTCCCCTGCTCACGCTGTCTCTCTCTCTCTCTCCTAGAAATAAATAAAACATTTAAAAAGAAAAAAATAAACTCCACTCACCAATTTGACATGTCCAGTAGGGATATCAAAAGCTAACATGTCTACAAAACTAAACTCTTAATTCTTTCCCCAGATTTGGTCTTCTTCTGGTGTTCTCCACCTCCTTGAATGGCACCCTGTTAATCCTCTTACTCAGGTCAATCACGTCCAAATCAAACTCAATTCCCTGCTTTCTCTCATACTCCCACATTCGATTCCATAGTAAATTCTGTTAGTTCTATCTTCAAAGCAAATCTCCAGTTCCTCTATTAATATCATTCTGGTCCAAAGCAACATCACGTCTCTCCTGGATTATCATAATAGATTCTTTTTTTTTTTTTTTTAATATTTTTAATTATTTCCGAAAGAGACCGTGTGAACAGGGGAGGGTCAGAGAGAGAGGGAGACACAGAATCCGAAACAGGCTCCAGGCTCTGAGCTGTCAGAAGAGAGCCCGACGTGGGGCTCGAACCCACGAACCGCGAGATCATGACCCAAGCCGAAGTCAGAGGCTTAACCAACTGAGCCACCCAGGTGCCCCATCATAATAGATTCTTAACTGTCCTGATTCTTTCCCTTTTGCCTTTCTACAATCTTGTCTCCAAATCAAAGAAAGAGTGAATTTTTTCCCTATTGTTTCTCATCACACTAGAATATAATCTAAAGTCCTTCCCATGGTCTACAGATCTTAGGTGATCTGGTTTCTTGGTACCTCTGTCCTTCTACCTCCTACTATTCTCCTTACATTCACTTGACTCCAGCCACACTGCCTCCTATTGTTTCTTAAGTTTTCCAAGACCACATCTGCTGTTATGGTGCTTGGAACACTTCCCCCACACATCCTCATGGCAGCCTTCCTCACCTCATTTGGTCTTTGATCCAGTGTCTCCTCAGAGATGCCATCTCTGACCACCACCATCAATAATAGAAGCTTTTCCCATTCACTCTTTGTTCTACATTGTTTTTCTTCATAGCACAGGTACGTTCATTGACTTTGTGCTGACAAGAGTGCAGATATGATAAGGATATATACTTTGTTTTATTTACTCCTATATGTTTAGCATCTAGAATAACCAAATAGGTGGTTTTATTGTTTACTATCAAAGTAAAAAAGATGGGTAAGAGCAGTGGCTGTATAGTCAACCTCACGGGTCCAAAGATTAGCTTTGCCAAAAGGCTGTACAACCTTGAGCAATTTATTCTTATGTCATGATTTCTTCATCTATATAATGGAGCTAATATATGTCATATCCATGGTTATAGTGGGGCAGTTAAATGAGATATTATATGTAAAGTTGTTTAGAATAGTATTGGAGACAGAGTAAGCCTTTAATAAACTTTGACTATTATTATTATTACACACTTGGCTTTTTGTCTTGATGTCTTTATTTGGATTCTTCTTTATTATTTGGTTAGGTATAGTCTTCAGTAATTTTCTCAGAAAAAGTAAGGGGATGTGATTGCTCTATTTTTATGCATTCCAAAAATCTCTTCCTTTGATTATCATGTTTGACCCATATTAAGTGCTGAATAACATATACAAAATCTTTCCTTTCTTATCATCCTTATTCTGATCCATTCTCTCTGGATTAAGAAAACTTCTTTAGACAAGTTCTTCAGAAAGATTATGGGGTGATATGTAATTTGAATCTTTGTATGTCCAAACCTGTCTTTTTCTGATCACAAGAATCCTAGTTGGGCTGGGAACAGAATTCTAGAATTCCCTCTGCATTCTGTCAGTGTTGTTTTGCTCTTCCAGGCTTTGAAAACTGCAGATGAGACTTTCAACGTTGGTCTTCAGTAAGTAGTCTTCTGTTTTTGTTTGGAAGTGTGTAAGATTTTTATCTTTAGCTCTGTGACAATATAGATGGAACTGGAGAATGCTATGCTAAGTGAGATAAGCCAGACACAGAAAGATGAATACTGTGTGATCTCACTTATATGTGGAAATTTTTAGAAGTTAAATTCACAAAATGGTGGTTGACAGGAGTTGGGAGGTGGGAAAAATGGGAGATGTTGGCCAAAGGGTACAAAATTTCAGTTGTAAGATGAATAAGTTCTGGGGACCTAATGTATAGCATGGTGACTGTAGAACTAATATAGTTAATAATACTGTACTGTTATAGTTGAAATGCGCTAAGAGAGTAGATCTTAAATGTTTTCATCAAAAACAAGTGAACAGGAAAAGGTAACTGTGTGAGGTAGTGGGTGTGTTAATTAGCTTGATTGTGGTCATCACTTCACAATGTGTATGCATATCAGGTTCTAATATTTTATGCCTTAAACATATGGGGAAATATATTCTTTGGTATTTGAGGAATAAAAAATGGGGAAAATAAATCTCACCATGGCAGGGTTCATTGTTTTCTTTAATATTCCTGCTACATGTATTTGGTGGGTCCCTTTTGATATAAAAATCCAACTCTTTCTTTAAGGGAGTGTTTCTAAAAAAATTATGTAATGGATTATGGTTCTCCTTTCAAGTGAATTATCATCTATTGGAACTCATTTAAGTGGCTGACTCTCTTAGATTTCTACTCATATTTTATATCTTAATCTTAAAATGTCCATCTCCTGGTTTTCTTTTATTTTTTAGTTGCACATACACTGAATTTGTTTTTGCTATTTAGCACCCCCATTAAGATTATTCTGATGTACTTAAAATTTTTTTTAATGTTTTATTTATTTCTGAGAGACAGAGAGAGAGAGTGAGTGAGTGAGCAGGGGAGGATCAGAGAGAGAGGGAGACACAGAATCTGAAACAGCCTCTGGGCTCTGAGCTAGCTGTCAACACAGAGCCCGACGCGGGGCTCGAACTCACGAACTGCGAGATCATGACCTGAGCTGAAGTCAGATGCTCAACCGACTGAGCCACCCAGGTGCCCCTGTACTATTTTTTTAAACTTCCAAATATCTTCTCTATTTTTATAGTAGTTTGCCTTATGGATCTAAATTTTTAACAAATATCAGTGAATGCTATAGACTAAATGTATATGTCACCCCACAATTCATATGTTGAAACCTAATCCCCAATGTGATGGTATTGCAAGTGGTGCCTTCTGAGGATGATTAGATCATGAGGGTGGAGCTCGGTTGAATGGGATTTTTTTTCTTTTATAGTTTATTGTCAAGTTGGTTTCCATATAACACCCAGTGCTCATCCCAAAAAGTGCCCTCCTCCATGCCCATCACCCCGTTTCCCCTCTCCCCTTCCTGCATCAGCCCTCAGTTTATTCTCAGTATTCAAAAGTCTATCATGGTTTGCCTCCCTCCTTCTTCCCAACTATTTTTTTACCCTTCCCCTCCTCCATGGTCCTCTGTTAAGTTTCTCCTGTTCCACTTATAAGTAAAAACATATGGTATCTGTCTTTCTCTACCTGACTTATTTCACTCAGCATAACACCCTCAAGTTCCATCCACATTGTTACAAATGGCCAGATTTCATTCTTTCTCATTGCCATGTAGTATTCCATGGTATAGATAAACCACATCTTCTTGATCCATTCATCAGTTGATGGACATTTAGGTTGTTTCTGTGATTTGGCTATTGTTGAGAGTGCTGCTATGAACATTGGGGTCCATGTGCCCCTATGCATCAGCACTCCTGTGTCCTTTGGGTAAGTTCCTAGCAGTGCTATTACTGGATCATAGGGGAGTTCTATTGTTAATTTTTTGAGGAACCTCCACACTGTTTTCCAGAGGGGCTCCATCAGTTTACATTCCCACCAACAGTGTAGGAGGGTGCCTGTTTCTCCACATCCTTGCCAGCATCTAGAGTCTCCTGATTTGTCCATTTTAGCCACTCTGAACAGTGAGAGGTTGTATCTCAGTGTGGTTTTGATTTGTGTTTCCCTGATGATGAATGATGCTGAGCATTGTTTCATGTGTCTGTTGGCCATCTGGATGTCCTTATAGAGGAGTGTGGAGTTTGGTGAGCTCCTTATAGATTTTGGATACTAGCACTTTATCCAGCATGTCATTTGCAACTATCTTTTCTCATTCTGTCAGTTGCCTGTTAGTTTTATTGATTGTTTCCTTTGCCGTGCAGAAGCTTTTAATCTTGATGAGGTCCCAATAGTTCATTTTTGCTCTTGATTCCCTTGCCTTTGGGGATGTGTCAAGTAAGAAATTGCTGTGGTTGAGGTCAAGAAAGTTGTTTCCTGCTTTTTCCTCTAGGGTTTTGATGGTTTCCTGTCTCACATTCAGGTTCTTCATCCATTTTGAGTTTATTCCTTGTGTATGGTGTAAGAAAGTGATCTAGTCTCATTCTTAGGCATGTTGCTGTCCAGTTTTCCCAGCACCATCTGTTAAAGAGGCTGTCTTTTTTCCATTGGATGCTCTTTCCTGCTTTGTCAAAGATTAGTTGGCTGTACATTTGTGGGTCCAATTCTGGGTTCTCTATTCTATTCCATTGGTCTATGTGTCTGTTTTTGTGCCAATACCATACTGTTTTGATGATTACAACTTTGTAGAAGAGGCTAAAGTCTGGGATTGTGGTGTCTCCCATTTTGGTTTGCTTCTTCAGTATTACTTTGGCTGTTCAGGGAGGGGAGGGACCCCCCCCCTCTGCAGATGGGATTAACGTTCTTGTACAAGAGATCCCAGAGAACTTCCTTGACCTTTTTACCACATGACTTCAGCAAGAAGTCAGCTTTTTGTGAACCAGAGAGAGTGCCCTCCGCAGGCACTGAATCTGCTGGCACCTTGATCTTGAACTTCCCAAGAGCTGTGAGAAATAATTCCTATTGTTCATAAGCCACTCAATCTACAGTACTTTTGTTATAGCAGCCTGAACAGCCTGAGACAAGGATGAAAACTCAAATTTCTTATAAAGGTCTCCCATGGTTTTGTAGTATTCCCAATGCCTTCGTGGTTTTCCTTCTCTGATGAATCTCCAAATGGGTTTACCTGAACCATTGTACGAGGCTAATACACTGTGGAATTGCATGGTGACTTCTGGAGTTGTCTTTCCCCTTCATCCCCATTGTATCATATCTGGATAATATTAATCAGAGTGTGTAATAAAAGGATAGGGCTTTTCTTAGTTCCAGTTAGAAGTAGTTTTCTTCCTTATTTTAGTTTTATTTTGCTTATTTGCTTCTCAACATTTTAAAAAATAAATCGTAGCTTCATTGTTTAGCTTTCATATGTAAGCTTATTAAGTTCAGATTTTAATATTTATGACAATAGAGACAGTGAAGGCTGGTGTAAAAGGGTGATGCTCTTTTATTATTGAAGAGCTGGAATATGAACGGTTTTAGTCGTGCTTTTATTTTTCCTATCCTTAGTATGTTATTTTACTGTTTCATCAATCAAACAGTGATGCTGCGATATTGTGACTTTTTTGGTGATACTTCTGTATTATTGAGTTTGTAGGACTATATGATTAGTCTCTCAGTCAGTATTCTTTTTTAACTGGGCCCTTCTGTATAATTATCACCATCTGAGTGCTATGGGAAATTTGAAAATGTCTTTGTTCTTACCTTCAGAACAGACAGTTTGATTAGAGGGCACAAAACAATAAAACAGAAAAAGTGTATGATTAGGAACAAATTGGAGATAAAAAGAGATTAGAGATAAAAATATATAGATGTCCTGAGAAGAAAGAAACTAGTGCAGGATGAGATAGTCATCAAATTCTACACGAAACTTGTATGGAGTCTTAATGGATGAGCATCATTTGAAAAGCCAGGGAAGTGAAGTCTGGCTTTCCAGGTGAGAGGAACAACAAAGGAAACNAGAGTCAGAAATTAAAAACAGGGACATTGCTGCAGATCCCATCAGCATCAAAAAGATAAGTGTTGTTTTTTCATTTTAAGGAGGAGATTTTTGAAAAGACTTTATGTCAAAAATGAAGCAGGAAGTTCCTAGAAAATTTCCACATATCAAAATAGACTCAAGAAAAACATATTATCTGAATAACTATTAGAGAAATTGAATTATTATTTAAAACCTCCTTTCAAGGAAAACTCTAGTCCCTGAAATCTTCAATGGTGAATTCACCCAAACATTTAGAGAATAACACCAATCTTACACAAATGGTCTCAGAAAATAGAACAAGAAAAAGTAATCTAGCACTTGTTATATGAGGAAAGCATAACCTTAATGCCAAAACTTGACAAGGAAGGAAAATTCAGGTCAATCTGACAGCAGAAACCACAAGGAAAAATCCCAAACAAACACTGGCCAACCAATTCAGCATTAAGTAGAAGATAATTTCATGACCAAATTAAATTAGCTCCAAGAATAACATTTGAAAATAAATCAATATAAGTTACCACAGGAACAAATAAAACTATGATTATCCCAGACTGCAGAAAATATCTTTCAAGAAATTTTATCATCCTTTTAAAGAGTACACTTATCATGATGAGCACTAGTAATGTGTGCAATTGTTAAATCACTGTATTGTACACCTGAAGCTAATATAACATTGTACATTAACCATACTAAAATTAAAATAAAAACCTTAATAAAATATTATCACCCATACAAAAGTATTCTTAGAAAATTGGGAATAGGGGAGAATTTCCTCAATCTGGTGAAACTTACCTTGAAAAAAAACAAACGCTATAGCAAATGTCTTACTCATTGGTGAAATGTTCAAAGATTTTGCTTTGAAAGTGGGAAAAAGGCAAAAGTGTCCACTTTTATTCCTATTCAACACTGTACTGGAGCTCCCACCCAATGAAAAAAAGCCAGACATGGAAATGAAAAATATATTAATTTAGAAGAAAAATATAAAACTCTCATTATTCACAGATGATATCATAGGATGTGTAAAATATCCAAAAGAACCTACAGGTGTAGGAATTCAAAGGATCAAGAATA
Source organism: Crocuta crocuta (assembly GCF_008692635.1). NCBI lineage: Eukaryota > Metazoa > Chordata > Mammalia > Carnivora > Hyaenidae > Crocuta > Crocuta crocuta. The sequence goes on along the minus strand of NW_027530213.1, from coordinate 6,458,084 downwards.
GTAAAGCACTTTTTAAAATTCTAAATAAAAAATGTTTAATTCCAGGGTAATTAACAGACAGTGTTATGTTAGCTTTAGGTGTAAAATATAGTGATTTAACAATTCCACACATTACTCAGTGCTCATCAAGATATGTACTCTTTGACCCCCTTTATCTATTTTACCCTCCCCCCACCTCCCCTCTGTTAACCATCAATTTGTTCTTTAGAGTTAAGAGTCGGTTTCTCGGGGTGCTTGGGTGGTTCAGTTGGTTAAGTCTCTGACTCTTGATTTCAGCTCAGGTCATGGCCTCACAGTTTGTGAGAATGAGCCCCCCATCAGCCTCTGCGCTGACAGCATGGAGCCTGCTTAGGATTCTCTCTCTCCCTCTGTCTTTCTCTGTCTTTCCCTCTCTCTCAAAATAAATAAGCATTTTTTTTAAAAGAAAATTTTTTAAAGAGTCTGTTTTTTGGTTTGTCTCTTCTGTTTCCTCTGTTCATTTGTTTTGTTTCTTAAATTCCATATATGAGTGAGATCATATAGTATTTGTCTTTCTCTGACTAGCTTCTTTTGCTCATCATTACACTCTCTAGATCCATCGATGTTGTTGCAAATGGGAAGATTTCATTTTTTATGGCTGAATAATATTCCATTGTGTATAATATACCACATCTTCTTTATCCATTCATCCATCAATGAACACTTGGTCAGCTTTCATAATTTGGCTATGGTAAACAATGCTGCAATAAACATAGGGGTGCATATGTCCTTTTGAATTTGTGTTTTCATATTCTTTGGGTAAATACCCAGTAGTGCAATTACTGGATCATATTTTTAATTTTTTTAGAAACCTCCATACTGTCTTCCACGGTACAGTGCACAAGTTTACATTCCCACCAACAGTGCACGAGGCTTCCCCTTTCTCCACATCCTCACCAACACCTGTTATTTCTTATGTTTTTGATTTTAGCCCTTCTGACAGGTGTGGAGTAATAGCCCATTGTGGTTTTGATTTGCATTTTCCTAACGATGAGTGATGTTGAGCATCTTTTTATGTGGCTGTTGGACATCTGGACATCTTCTTTGGAGAAATGTCTATTCATGTATTCCGTCAAATTTTTAATTGATTTTTTTGGGGAGAGTGCGGAGTTGTAGAAGTTCTATATATATTTTGGGTACTAACCCTTTATCAGATCTGTCTCCCATTCAGTGGATTGTATTTAGTTTTGTTGATCATTTCCTTGCCTGTCAGAGCTTTTTATTTTGTAGTCCTAATAGTTTATTTTTGCTTTTTTGTTCTGCTTGCCTCAAGAGGCATATCTATAAAAATGTTTTTACGGCCAGTGTCAGAGATGTTACCGCCTGTGCTCTCTTCTAGGATTTTTATGGTTTCAGGTCTCACATTTAGATCCTTAATCAATTTTGAGTCTGTGTATAGTGTAAAAAAGTGGTCCATTTTCATTTTTCTGCATGTTGCTGTCCAGTTTTCCCAACACCATTTGTTGAAGAGACTGTCTTTTTCACATTGCATATTCTTGCCTCCTTTGTTGAATATTAATTGACCATATAATTATGGGTTTATTTCTGGGCTTCCTATCCTGTTCCATTTATCTATGTGTCTGTTTTTGTTCCAGCACAATACTGTTTTGATTACTACAGCTTTGTAATATAAATTGAAATCTGGAATTGTGATATCTCCACCTTTGGTTTTCCTTTTCAATATTGTTTTGGCTATTTGGGGTCTTTTGTAGTTCCATACAAAGTTTAGAATTGCTTGTTCCAGTTCTGTGAAAAGTGCTGTTGGTATTTTTATAGGGATTGCATGAAATCTGTAGATTGCTTTGGATAGTATGAACATTTTAACATTTATTCTTCTAGCAAAGCACTCTTAAGAAGAATAATAAAACAGAAGGATTTGCTCTATTGGATACTGAGTCATTATAAAACCAAGTAATTAATTACAAAAAGAATGATTAAATACACCAGGATACAGGTAAATTATGGCGTGTTGAGTAGCAGTTTTAAAAAACAAAATAGATTTTTACATAGTGACACTGGGGAGTTTTTGAAGACATATTATTACCGTTGAGAAAATGAAACTATTTGCAGGTTGCAGGATGGTACACACAATGTGGTACATTTATATCAAAACAAGACAGTACCATATATTTTTAGATATATAGTCATACATGTATAAGCATAAGAAATAATTCCAAAATATCCATATCAATTTAAAAATAGTGGTTACCTCTAGGGTGAGGGCTGGATGCTGTTGGGAGAAACTATATGTATGATTTTGTATAACTAAAACAAACCAAAAAGAAGGGAGGGAGGGAGGGATGGAGGGTTGGTGGGAGGAAAGAAAGAAGGAAGGAAAGAAAGTAGGAATGAAGGAAGGAACGAAGGAAGGGTGGGAGGGAGGAAGGAAGGGTGGGAGGGATGGATGGAGAGAGGACCAAGCTGAGAATTTTGAGTCAAGCCACCCAAGATCCTGATGGAGATGGTCTAGAGGGGCTTCATATGGAATATTTCCTAGATATTTTTTCCTACTTCCACTGTTCCACTAAGTCTCAAGAATTAGTTCCTTTCTTCCTTCCCCATTAGAAGAAAATTCCCGCTAGAATACAAGCTCTATGAGAAGAAGGGTTTTATCTAACCTTTTCACTGCTGTATCCCCAGTGTTAACATGATGTCTGGCACTTAGTAGGCACCAAGGAAAAATTAGTTCCGTAGGCACTGAATAGATAAACTTAATGCTACTCTCTCAACAGCTTATTTAATGTTGTATCCAAGGTGACCAAGATGATTACCTGCATTTATTATGAATTATATAAATAAATGCATTAAATATGATACTAACTCAACAACAAGAATGATGTGTTACTTTTATATAGTTCATTTACCAAACGCTAACTACATACCACACATTGTTGAGCCTGGGTAATAAAATATATTCTTATCTCAAGGAGCAAGTGTGTGTGTGTGTGTGTGTGAAAGAGAATACAGGTCAGTAAATTATGTCACCACACTGTGTAGTAAATACAATTACAAAGGTAAACACAGATGCTAGGACATAGAGGAAGGACAGTTCAATCCAGAGAGGTTGGGGTGGGGTGTTAGGGAAAGCTTTCAAGAGGAGCTGAGAGTGCAGCTGAGTTAGGAAGAACATATTTATCCAAAGAAACAGAGAAGCCTATATGAATCTGGGAAGCAACTCATCAAAGGCAGGGACGTGCAAGGTCATGGTAAAAGTCAGAGATGCAATGAGAGATTAATAGAGAAGTGACCTGATTAGGACATTTGAGAAGGAGCACTCTGGGAGCCACAGAGTGAAAGAAGGAAGACTCAGTTCAGCGAGGAGTGATTGGAGGAGTCAATTCGAGGACCCCGGAGGGAGGTGGGTCAGAAGGAAGGGGTGGTTTTGAAAGCTACTTGGTGACTGATTGGATGGGAGGGAAGAAGTAAGGGCAAGCCTAGGAGAGCTGCCTTTCTGGCCGAAGATCTGGGTGTTTGGTGGTGCCACTCACAGGATGAGGGGCTGGGGGAGGTGCAACCCAAAGGGGGGGATGCTGGCTTTGGCTGGACTGCTGCATCCAAGCCGCATTTGGAATTCCAGACCTGAATGTGGGCCTGGAGCCCAGCAGAAAGATCTGGGCTGGGAGAAGATATAGACACCAGCAGGGCCTGGGGAGTGGAACCCAACCGCGTGAGGAGAGAGCTCAGGAAGGGAGGTGAGGGCACCCTGGAAGCACGGGAAAAGGAGAAGCAGAGAGGTGGCCCAAAGCCTGCCAGATGCTAGCAGGTGGAGGTGGAACCAGAATTATGGTTTGAAGGAACCAAAGTCAGATGTACAAGGACCTCACTACCGGACATAATTGAAACATGAAAGAATGTCCAATAAGTGTGTACATCAAAAGGACACAACCCAGGATGGCCTGAAGTGGGGGTAAGGGGCTGGGGTAGGCAGTCTGGAATGAAGCAGGAGCAGGTGCTGGAACTCCCTTTTTATATGATGCTCTAAATGAGGTGTAGGGCACGGCGGCCTCCAGGAGCCGTCGGGGTGGGGCACTTTCTCTCCTTCAGTAACTTTCCATGCCACCTGCCGGGTGATTAGAGCTTCTCCTTTAAATGTTATGCCCCTGGGATCGTGGCCTTCACCTGTCCTTCTGTAATTCACTGCTATATAGCACTCGAGCAATCAGCTGCTAAGGGTGATGCAGCTCTGGGGACGCCACCATCCGCACATGGGCAATTACACATGGACTCATTACTCACGTTCTTTGGCACAGATTTTCACATAAATCAGGTGTTTCCAATCATCCCCAGGTCCTCTTCCTAGATCCTCTGACCTCTCACCCAAGCCCTGGGGAAGGGTTGTTGCAGTTTCTGGGGTGCTGAGAGCAGAGGGTCCTTGCTCTTTGGATCTCAGTTTCCCCTGGTTCCGATTCTACTCTGCTCCACACTGCCAGCATGCCCTAGAGTGGCAATAGACCTAAGGAACCATCAATGATTCAAGATGTCCTACTTTGGGACGCCAACTAGAGGAAGCATTCCTAACTGCACAAAAATCTGATGCAGGAGGATGTTCATCTTGGAATCAGCTATAAGAGTGAAGAGCAAAAGAATGGGAACCGAAGAGTCCAAAAGGGGATGATTAAGTGGACAACAGGTAGAATATAATGTAACGGTGTTTAATACTAGTCACAAAGGTCAGTTAAGAACATGGAAATACTACTGATTACATACCAAGGAGAAAATAGAACACAGAAATATATATACAGCATGATTAAAACTATGTAAATAAAAACACACATAGGAAGTTTAGAAACAAACCTCTAAAATGTCAACAGTGGCTGGGTTTGGATTGTGGGATTTGGGGCATTTTTTGTTCCTGTTTCTCAAATTTGCTGTAATGAGATTCTATTGATCTTACAATGGGAAAATGCATGTAATAAAAATAACTTTTTAAAACCCTGAAACCTAATTTGATAGAGACCTTCTTTCCTCAGGTTTTCAAGGACAAGGCTACCCTGGTCATCCCTCTCTCTGCCCCCCTCAACCCCCCCTGCACTTGTCTTCTGTGGCCTGGGCTCTATCTATTGATCTGGGGAAGTTCTCAGAAACAGGCTGGGGCCTTATGGCAGACCCTCCACTGGGAACCAGGCCCTCTCCTTGCTCATTTCCACAGCCTGCCCTTGACACTGGTCATGAAGGGGTTGAGGTAGGCTCACAAAGGTGGGCACTCAGCCTCCTGGGGGCCTCTCTGGCTGAGCGCCCCACCCTGGCATGCCAAGAGTGAACCTCCAAGCCATGGGGAAATAACACCATCAAAGACAGGGGGAAACTGCCAGACAGCTGGCCCGGGGAGTATACGAGCCATGACAGGGTGACTGTCCTGACAGAGTTCAGGGGCCAGTCTCTGGCACCCGAGAGGTCTTCCAATAAGAGCAGAGGGAGGAAAGGGAGGGGGGAAGGAGGGGTGGCATACGGGGCTTCAGCTGCAAGAACAGGACAGGCAGCATGGGTTAAAGCTGACTCTCCGCAGGATGGATTTGTAGGAAGAAAAATTCCAACGATGTTGCAATATTATTGCTCTGCACAGCTGTGGATCCAGGAGGAGGGAGGAGAGAATGCCACCATTTTCTATCCCACACTGGGATGGAAAGGCTAGCATCCTTATCCTAAGTTTCAAGCTGTCTTCAAATTCCTCTAGAATGTTTACGTTTCAGACTCCCTGAGGATAATGAGGCTAAAAAGGCAAGGGGTGTGGGGGCAGAAATGGGAGACACCCATGTCCCAAATGGACCCCCTGGCCCCAAGTCTGAGGCTCCTCAAGCCCTCCAGCTCAGACCCCTTTCCCTTCTATTCTCCCTCCCTAGGAACTCAACCTAGCTAAAGACTTCAGCTCCTAGCCATACAGGGACTCACAGGTTGATACTCGCAGCCCACTCTCTAGACAAAATCCTTACCTTGTCCTGCTAACAAATATTTGTTGAGCGCTCCCTGTGCATCAGGCACTGTACCAGGGGCCAGGATCCAAGAGCAATTTGACCACGTCCCTGCTCTCGGGAGCTTGCATTCTGCTGATGGTTCAAAGACACCTCAAACCCATCATGTGCTGAAGGCTGACACTTAGGAAGCCAGGCACAGTTGTAGACACTTTTGTGTACAGGCACACCTTGTAGATATTGTGGTTTCAGTTCCAGACCAACAAAATAAAGTGAATATTGCAATAAAGCAAGTCAGTGGATTTTTTGGTTTTCCACTGCACACAAAAGTTATGTTTCTACTACTCTGTGGTCTCTTAAGTATGCGATAGCAATATGTCTTAAAAAAACAATGTGTATACCTTAATTAAAAAATACTTTAATGCTAGAGAATGCTAACCATCATCTCAGGTTTCATCAAGTTGTAATCAGTGATCACATCACCATGACAAATAACATGAGAAAGTTGGAAATATTGTGAGATTACCAAAATGTGACACAGAGACAGGAAGTGAGCAATTGCTCTTGGAAAAATGGTGCCAATAGACTCGCTCGATGCCAGGTTGCCACAAACCTTCAATTTGTAAGCAACGCAATATGTGCAGAGCACAATAAAGTGAAGTACAATAAAATGAGATACGCCTGTATAAATGTGTTTTATCTTCGCAACAGCCCTGTGACCTAGAGCTATTACTTTCCTCATTTTCAGACAAGAAAAACGATAGAGAGGTTAAGGGACTCGCCTGATGTTGCAATGCTCCTGAGCTCAGGGCTGGGCTGGGGCCTGGGCAGCCTGATTCTCAGTGCCCCACTCTCACTTCAAACATCCTGGCTTTTGGCCCAAACAAGAATTGTGATGTCCCTCTCATGCTGTCTCCCTAACTGTCACCAGTATCTATGCAATGATACAGAACAAAAGCCCAGATGTGCTGTTGACCCCCTCCTCACCCTCACCCTCCACATCCACCCATTCACCAAGCCTTGCTGATTACACTTTTGAAGTTTTTCTTCCAAAGGCAGAAAGGTCACCACGGTGCTTTTGGTCACCATTGCGTCCCCAGTCCTCAGCACCTATAATGACCATTCCACAGTGAGTGAATCAATGAACTCACACACATGTAGGCCTGGGGGGATAGAATCTCCTACCTCTAGATGCATCTCTTTGGTCTGGATGGAGAATGAGCATTCCAGAAGCAAATCATGACTGAGATGGAATCACTTATTAGGTTTGGTAGATGGGAGTCAAAGAAGTTGATTTAGATAAACAAATAAACAAACAAAGACATAAATGCAAAGATTCTAGCACCTGAGGTGGAGAGCACATTCACACGACCTGCTTCTGTTTCCTTGTCTGTCTCTGCAATCAGAATACATGGCAAAGAGTTATTGAACACTTCCCACGTGGCAAGTAGATCTCCATGCTTTCCACATACTTCATGAAATCCTTGCCACAACCCTGTTCCTCAGGTATGATTATGTTACAGATGGGGAAACTAAGGCTCTGAGAATTCAGTTACTTGGTCAAGGTCATACAGCCATGAAGCAGCAAGACCTGGGTCTGGATCCAGGCAGTCGGGCTTAGACTCCATATCCTTAACCTCCAAGCTCTACTTCCCCCAAGCAGTTATCTTTGGCAAGACCTGTCCTGTCTGCAGCTTCTGATGATGGCTCTTTCCTGAGGACTAAGTGTTTGCATTTCATGGCTACACTGTCTTAGATTCAAGGTGGATTTCAAATGAGAGATGAGTGCCAGTGTTGGTGATCACTTGAACTCAGCATGTTTGTCTTCAGGACTTTCTGGCTATGGGCTAGCTGTCTTCCACGGCGGGCACTTATGTCTAGAGAGACAAGATGGGGGTGGGGGGAAGGGGGAACCAGGGTCAGACACTTCATGAGCATAGCAGAGACAGATACATGTAGTCCCAGAGAAACCAAAAATGCACATCTAGCTCCCCAGGAGCCCCAGCGATACATCCTGTTCCCAGATTCTAGGATATAGTCTGGAGTCCTGCAATAAATCCCCATTTTTGCCTGCTCGCTGCCATAACTACAAAATGGTGGTCAATGAGATAGGCAAAAATATAAAATATAAAAAGAGTGTTGCAGACAGCATTCAATTAACCCTAATCTTACAGCCAAGATATTGGCTGAATCTGCCATGTGTATGTATGGGTGTGAGTCTGTTTGGGGTGTGTCTACCCAAGTCAAGTGATAAGAAGTTGAAAGAAGATTCAATTAAAATAGGTTAAAGGAGAAACTTGAAAGCCACCCATAAAACACGTAAGACCGTGTCATGAAATTAGATTCCAGGTGAAAGGTGCGGACACAGAGCTTCCTTTTGACAGGACAAAGTCGAACTCCAATATCCCGACTGGTATATATGACTCAGGTAGAGTCATTCTGGATGTACCAAGCACCCACATCCAGGTCCTGCCTTCACTTTTCTACCAAGAACTTGAATCCATAAGTACTTCAAAATCCTGATTCTTCCAATATTAGACTCAGATGGCCTACGACAGCAAATCTCCTCCGCTTGGTCATCTATCATTCCAGTCTTTTACTATTAAACTTAAATGGCTAATTGACATAAAGAGTTCTGAGACGGTTCTTCCACCACTGCTTAAGACTGGGATGGCAGGTATTGAGAATAATATTCATTTAGCCTTCTGAGCTTTCTGGGCAGACTTGGTGACCCTGCCAGTTCTAGCTGCCTTCTTGACCACTGCTTTGATGACACCCACAGCAACCATCTGTCTCATGTCAGGAACAGCAAAACAGCCCCAAGGAGGATAATCAGAGAAGCTCTCAACACACTAGGCTTGCCAGCAACCATATCAATGACGGCAGCATCACCAGATTTCAAGAACACGGAGCCATCTTCCAGCATTTTCCAGAATGACAATCAGTCTCCTTCAGCGCAGCAAATTTGCAGGCAATGTGAGCTGTGTGACCATCCAGCACAGGTGTGTATCCAGAACTGATTTGGCCTGGCTGGTTCAGGATAATCACCTGAACTGTGAAGCCAGTTGCTTCCATTGGTGGGTCTTTTTTTTTTTTTCTTAAATAGTTTATTGTCAAGTTGGTTTCCATATAACACCCAGTGCTCATCCCAACAAGTTCTCTCCTCCGTGCCCATCACCCCCCTTCCCTTCTCCGCCACCCCCATCAGCCCTCAGTTTGTTCTCAGCATTCAAGAGTTGCTCATGGCTTGCCTCCCTCCCTCTCTCCAACTACGGGGTGGTGGGTCATTTTCACTGTCACCAGCCACACTGCCATGACAAACATCTTTGACAGGATACGTTCTTGACATTGAAGCCCACAATATCCCCAGGAAGAGGCTCAGTCAAAGCTTCGTTGTACATTTCAACAGACTTTACTTCAGTTGTAACATTGATTGGAGCAAAGGTGACCACCATGCCAGGTTTAAGAGCACCAGTTTCCACTTGGGTCACAGGGACAGTACGAATAGCACCAATTTTGTAGATATCCTGGGGAGAGAGATACAAGGGCTTGTCAGTAAGATCAACTGATGGATGAATGCAATCCAGAGCTTGAAGCAGTGTGCTTCCACTGGCAGTATCATCTTTACAGGTGACTTACCATCCCTCGAACCAAGGCACATGGCTCCAGCACATTGTCACCATTCCAACGAGAAACTATCACAAATGCTACTGTGTTGGGTTTGTAGCCAGTTTTCTCAATCTAGGTGCTGACTTCCTTACTGATTTCCTCACATCTCTTCTGGCTACAGGGTGACTCCGTGGAATCCACTTTGCTAACATCAACAATCGGTTGTTTCACATTTCCTATGTGTAAGCCAGAAGGGCATACTCACAGGTGTGCCTATTCTTGGAGATTCCTGCTTCAAATTCACCAACACCAGCAGCAACAATCAGGACAGCACAATCAGCCTTAGGTGTGCCTGTAATCATGATTTTGATAAAGTCTCTGTGCCCCGGGGCATCAGTGATGCTCACATAATACTTGCTGGTCTCGAATTTCCACTGGGAGTTATCAATGGTGATACCATGTTCACGTTCAGCTTTCAGTTTCTCCAAGACCCAGGCATATATGAAGGAGCCTTTCCCATCTCAGCAGGCTCCTTCTCAAATTTTTTGATAGTTCTTTTGTCAATCCCACGACATTTGTAGATCAGATGACTGGCAGTGGCAGACTTACTCAAATCTACATGTCCAATGGCAATGATGTTGATATAAGTCCTTTCCCAGTTTGGTTTAGGTTTAGCGGTGGTTTTCATGACACCTGTGTTCTTGCAAAAGAGATTTTGGCCTATTTTTAAATCAGGTTGTTCTTTCTTTCATGGATTGTGCTTTTGGGGTTGTAACTACAAAGGCTACATACTGTATTATTCCAGTTATATTACATTCTGGAAAAGGCAAAATCATGAAGACAGTTAAAAGACCAATGATTGCCAGAGGTTAGGGAGGAAGGAAGGATGAATAAGTAGAGTACAAAAGATTTTTAGGGAAGTTAAAATACTCTGTATGACCCTGTGACAGTTAATACATGTCATTGTAGATTTGTCCAAACCTGCAGAATATACAGCCCCAGCAGTGAACTATGTCCATGTAAACTATGGACTTTGGGTGATGATGTGTCAATGTGGGTTCATCAATGGTAACAAATGTACTACTCTGGTGTGGGGTGTTGATAATGGTGGCCATGCAAATGTGGGGGTAGGGAGGTTTATGAGCAATCTCTGTACCTTCTGCTTGATTTTGCTGTGAACCTGAAACTACTCTACAAATAATGTATTTTAAAAAAATAATACAACTTTAGCGACTTGAGTAATAGAATAAGTAACTGTAGGTGATCCTTGCACATCAAAGCCTTCTTCAGGTATTAAATATCTCAAGTGATATGCTTAAGATCTTTTGGATGGGTTTCAGTTACAACTAAAACAGTCTTGAGGAAGACATAGTTTCTCCCCCAACCACATTGCATCATGTTTCTAGCTTGAGTGTCATTGATCTCATAGCTATATTTTTAAACTTCATTCCACTCATGACAGTCCTCCACGTATGCACGGATGGAAGATATGCCTATTGAGATGCCTGTCTAGACTTCTCTTTGCTGCAAGCTATTTTTCCCCCCTCTTTAATCCTCCAAATCTACAGGGCTCAGAGGTAGCAGTTGACTGTCATAATGGTAAAATTTGACCTATTCTTTTTTAAATTAAAAAAATTATTTTAGAGAGAGGGAGAGCAGGGGAGAGAGGGAGAGGAAGAGAGAGTGAATATTGTAAGCAGGCTCTATTCTCAATGCAGAGCTCAGGTAGGGCTTGATCCTACAATCATGGGATCAGGACCTGAACCTAATTCAAAAGTTGAATGCTTAACTGACTAAGCTATTTGGGAGCCCCTTGACCTACTCTTTAGACTTGGCTGATTGACCCAAGGTGGACCACTAACCCAACCAAGGTTAATAAACATGGCAATTGAAGCAGAGCCTCAGATATCTCTGGGTGAGTAGAGGGATTATATGGAGACCAAGAAGCTAGGAATAGGTATTGTCTACCGTGCAGACTGGAGAACAGAGAAAAAGGGCCCTTTAAGAGAAAGAACTAAGCTTATGGGCAGAAGGACAGAAATAAAAGATGGAGAGCATCTTAATTATAGTCTGTTCCAGAGGCCCAGTCGGCTGCACATTGCCTTGAGTACTGTGACACATCTGGTGCACTTATAATAATTCATCCCTCCCTTCTAAACAAACTACTGTCAGTTTCTATTACTTATAACCAAAAGAATACTATTAATATGTGTGAAAACATATTAAACTCATTGTGTGAAGCAAATATGTGGGTTTTGTTTTCAAAAGAAATAGCTGCTTGGTTGTCTTGGTTGGAGGAACTTTTCAGTGTAGACCTGACTTTTGGGTTATAAGTACAGGGACTAGTCTAAGGCATGTGCGCTGGTAAATCCATGAGCTCCAATTTACCTAAAACTCAATTCTTAGCATAACTCTAGCCTGATAATCACTTGCAAAATACCAAACATTGAATAGAAGAAAGTTATAGCCAATAAGCTATTTGTGACTTGTATAGCATCTCATTATACTTGGTGTGTTTCATTGGAAGATATGCAAACTGCATTATATGGTCTATGGTAGAAACTGCTAGTTCACCATCCTCTCCCAGCTGAACTTACACTTCCCAGCCCTTCTTAGAAGGCAAGACAGAGCTGTAGGATTAAGTTCCAACTCATGGAAGACAAGTAGAGGTGACGGGTAAAACTTCTGGAACATTCCTTAAAAGGAATGCCGTGAGACTTTTCTTCTCCCTTTCCTTCTTGCTTCTGGAATGTGAACATGGTGCTAGAAGCAGGAATGGCCATGCTAGACTGAAAGATGGAAGCTATGTGTTATAAATGGATATAAATGGGTATAAATGGATAGTAACAAGCTGGAAAAATCCTGGATCTCCAGCCCTGCTTCATTTAGACATTCCACTTAATAGGCCATCTTATTTAAGTCATTGTTATTTTGATATTATTTCAGTAGTTAAACCAATACCCCAACTACAACATAGCCTTTGCATGGAAAAACAAAAATGAATGACTGTTTCCTACAAGAGGAATTGCAGCCATCATTCAACAAATGTTTATCAAGTCACCAAGGTCTGAATGTGAACAGCTGAGCACCCTTGGATAAACTGTCCGGGCTGGTGAAGCAATTCAGCCCATGTGAGATGATGAGTGCCCAATGGAACACGGGGCATACAGCCCAGGGAAACAAAGGTTTAGGATAGGCCAGAGAGCTGTCTTCGAACATAGGAAGAGTTCATGTGGAAGAAGGAATAAACTTGTTCTGTATGCACCCAAGGGGCTGAACTAAGATCAACAGATTTATGCAGGGCCTGATGGGCTAAGATGTAAAGAGTTCTACAGTAACTCAGGTTGTTGGCTTCAAGTGAAATAAACAGACTCTACAATCTTAGTCAAAAATGAAATTTATTGGAATGATAAATTTATTGGAGTGGATTAATGATATTTGGAGGAATCTCAGAATTGACCAGAGATCAGAGAACTGGTCAGGAACCAAGAGTATTCTGGAGCACTGGTTAGCAGGAAGGATAACCACAGCCATTGAGAAGGAAGGGCCTGGCGAGCATGATGAGTGACCTCTAACTGTTCCTCATGTCACTGAGTCATTTACTCAGGACTCAAAATCATGAGAGAGAGTCTGATGGTTGCACATGGATCATTTTCCATTTGCTGGCAGAACATGGTGGAATAGGGGAAAACCTGTCCCTGTTGACCCTGGCATGGAAGTCAGGCCCCACATCCAAGAGGAACCCAGATATTATCAGACAAATAGCCAGTGCTAGCTCTTTGATGCTTTCAAAGACTATGAATCTGTGACCAGTGTCTCAGGATTGGGAAGGACTTGTCCATTCAGAGAAGTTACCTCCTTTCCACATTCCTCATAAATGCTCATATGCTCTTTGCTGAATGATTCTGACAATGGAAAGTTCCCTTCCTTCTTGTTAAGATGAAATAAAGGCTGAGAGTTTAGACTCTCTACCTGGTACCCAAGACCCTCCAACTCCAGTCTCCCTTTTGTAGAGTTAAGTCCTGTGAGTCTTCTACAGACACCTTTCCTCCTGTCAAACTTATTCACTCAATGTCACCATCCTCTGACCCGACCAAAACATCTTGTGTTTATCCGCTTTTCTCCTCTCATCTATCTAAATGTTATCCATTCTTCACATTCCAGCTCAAATCCCACATCCTACATGAAACATTCCCAAGCCATCCCAGCCCAAAGTCATGTGTCTTTGGAAATTTTTGCCTGTCCTCTTCATTAGGCAGTTAATCACTCTCCTTTTATATGTTTTCTATTTCTTGGCATTAATACTTAAACACTGTCAGACAATTTAGTTTCAAACATACTTATACCTTCTCTCTATACATAGATTACAATTTCTTAAAGATATGGACTATTTCTTACCCATCTTTGCATCTCCTGTAGAGCTTAAAATTCTTTCCATATGGGCCTTTTTTTTTTTTCTTAATTGATGTGAATACCAGAGGTGAGTGTGGTTTTGACCTTTTATTCAGGAATTTGGGGAAGGGGAAGCAAGGTAAGATGAGAGTAGAGGTATATCAGAGCAATGACCTAGAATGACTTTCCTGAGTATAATAATGATGTGAATGATTTATATTTTTTAGCTTTTTTGAGCTATAATTGATACGTAATAAATCACACATATGTGAAGTATATAATTTGATATATTTGGACATTTGTATACATCCATGAAAATATTGCTTTAATCAAGATAATAAAAATATCCATCACCCCTAAACATTTCCCCGTACCCATTCATAATCCCTCTTCTTCACTTCTGGTAAAAGTTGGCTTTTATATAATTTCCCATATAAAACTAATCATACTTAGTTGGGTATTACCTAATCCATTTAATGGGTAAACAACCTAAGACATAAAGAGATGACAATGACTTGGCTAGGGGACGCCTGGATGGTTCAGTCAGTTAAGCATCCTACTCTTGATTTCAGCTCAGATCATGGTCCCATGATTTGTGGGGTTACAGCCCCACATCAGGCTCCACACAGACAGTGCTGAGTCTGCTTGGGAGTCTCTCTCTGCCCCTCCCCCACTTGTGAGCATGTGAGCATTCTCGGAGTCTCACAATAAATAAGTAAACTTAAAAAAAGTTTAAAAAAGAAAATAACTTGGCCAGTGCCCTGTAAAGATAAAGATTACACTTAGGTCTTCTGACTCTCAACCCGTGGAAGATCCAGTTCTTTTTATAATGTAAACCAGAAATCATATCCTATCACTTCCACTGTATTCAATTCCTTAGAGATTTTTAAGTGTGGATCACACTCAAGGACAGGGAATTATATAAAGTGTAATACCAGTAGGCAGAGGTTATAGAAGACCATCCTAGAGGCCACTTACCATCAGCCCCTTCTCTTTGCCACTTGGCAATGATACAAGTCTGGTAAGTTGGCGTTGTGACCAGAAGCTTCTGAAATATGGAATGAGGAGCCAAAGAGAATGTTCCCAAGCCAATGATCTAATAGGAGACTTTGCTCTTCCCTCATGGAAAGAAAGTGAAATCTCAGTTCCTTTGTCCATCATTGTACACTGGCCACACCTTTGAAGTAGGAAGCACAGTCTGCGGATAGGCCCATGGAATGAAGGGAGGTGGGGCGCCTGGGTGGTTCAGTCTTAAGCATTCGACTCTTGGTTTGTGAGTTCGAGCCCTGCATCATCAGACTCTGTGCTGACAGTGTGGGGCCTGCTTGGGATTCTTTCTCCCTTTCTCTCTGCCCCTTCCCTGCTCACATACTCTCTCTCTCTCTCAAGGAGATATGAAAGTTGGGTCAAGCAGTTTTCTTCTGCCTTCAAGATGACACCAGAAACACGTTCGTATGGAGTAGGCATCTCATTTATTTATTTATCCACTTATTCTCCAATACTTACTCAGCATCTACCATGTATCAGTCCCTCCAGTTGGCACTGGGGGCACAAGAGTTTCTTTTTTGAGAAGGTATGTATTAATTGCTAAGGCCACAGAGTAACGAAGAGATGACACTGTGTTAGTTCAGGCTCTCTAAGAAGCAGACTGCAAGATAGAATTAGACAGGTGAGAGATTTATTGGAGGAAATGCTTGTGAAAGACAAAGGGAGGGAAGCAGAGAGGGCGGGGAGAAGACATCGCAGGCCTGATATCTGTGCAGGAAAGGGGGAAGGACGGAGGGGAGGGGCTGTAGTACAATTCCAAGAAAGGTTTGTTCAGGTCACTGGGAAGTCCTTGAGCCCAAGTCGCCTATCAGAGGAGTTCTATAATAGAAATGAACCTGGGAGCAGCCAGAGGGACATGTGGGCTCAGAATTAATAGAACAATGGATCCAGAGGGACAGCTGCTGGGGATCTGGGCAGTATCTTTTCATTTCTGTCCTGTGCGTGCTGTAACAAGGTATGGTTAATGTGATGATGAAGTAAGCATAGGTGCTAAAAAGAGCACCAATGAGGAGCACCTGATCCAGACCTTCAGGTTTAGGGTAGACTTTCTCCATGGCAGTGGTCAAAACTGAGATGTGAGGGGCACCTGGGTGGCTTAGTTGGTTAAGCGTCCAACTTTCGCTTAGGTCATGATCTTGCGGTTCGTGGGTTCGAACCCCGCGTTGGGCTCTGTGCTCACTGCCAGCTCAGAGCCTGGAGCCTGTTTCAGTCTGTGACTCCCTCTCTCTCTGACCCTCCCCTGCTCACGCTGTCTCTCTCTCTCTCTCCCCCAGAAATAAATAAAACATTAAAAAAAAAACCTGAGATGTGAGCAGAGGAGAGGGGTTAGCAAATTGACGTATCCTGCAGGAGGTAGTGCAAGCTGGTACCACCACTCTAGAGAACTGTTTGGCATTAGGTAGAACAGCTTTGAGTTTTACATGCCCTGGGAGGTAGCATTCCACACTGCACGTGTACCTATATGCACTCGTCTATGTGTACAAGATGTTCCCGGTGCTATTCTTGGTATTAGCCACCCACAAAGGAAACAAGTATGTCTGTCAACCCAACAGATACATGGTGGTTTAGGAGAGTAGTTTCAGCGATGAAAATAAATGAGCTACAACTACACTCAGTAACTTGGATGACTGTCATCAACACAACTTTGATCAGGGGGGTGGGTAGGGAAAGTGAGACCCTCACACTGCGACATTCAGAAAGTAGACTGAATTAGGCTATGGATTGGGGAATGCATGCAAAGATGGTAAGACCAAAAATAAAAGCCAGGAACCGGAAGAGAGAAGTGGGGTTGTGATTTAAGAGAGGCACGCAAGAAGATTCTGGGAAGTGGGCTTCTGAGATGCTTGTGAAATAATTCTTAAAATTCTCCATATGTGTTCCATGCAGTCCCTGTCTGTACATCTCATAATTTATTAAAAAAAAAAAAAGTGTGAGGGGCAAATAGGAGTAGGCTGGAGGAAGGGACTGGAGTGTGTTCCCAGGCAGAAGACAAAGGGCAGAAGGGGAAGTGTGTGCAGAGCTCAGGGGTTGCAAACACCATGGAGTGACACTGAGGAGTGGGATCCATGTCAACGTTCCTACATGCAGAAAGGAGGGATGGAGGCAGGTGTGTGTAGGTCGGTGGGGTGGGGGTGGGGGAGGTCTGTGGGAGGAACCACTGAGGGATTTAAGCTGCGGAGAAACTGAATCAGATGTGTGCTTTCGAAAGATCCTACGGTCAGAGTGTGGGGACGCACCTTACAGTACCCAGATGGGTGGCAGTGAGGTGAGCAAAGAAAGGGCTCCACGTTCTAGCATGTTGCCTGTGGCACTTACCCAGGGCTTGCAGTTGTGGGCTTGCAGTTGGAGTCAAGTTGAATAGCACTGAGGTTTAATTCACCAGGCCGGAAGCTGGGCTTCCTCACTCTCAGACCAACGGCCCTCCTTTCTGCATGTGGGAACATTGACATTTCTTAATCACTGAATCATTAACAATAGGAGGAGATTCTCCTTTCTGGCTGCTCTCTCATGTCAACCATTCATATTACTGATTGAAGATAAAGTGTCGTCCTTGGTCACAAGGGCCCTCTCATTTCGATGCTGAACATTTGCAGGGGCAGAGGGGAAAAGAAAAAAAAAAAGAATTTGTAAATAACTGATCATTGCAAAAGCTAACCCCTTAGGAATTCCCTTTTAGGAATCATTTAATGATAGCACTATATGTAATGATTCTTTAATTACTAAAATGACTTATTCCTTTTGCAACAATATTATAGAGGAGCTCTTGGTTAACGTGGTTATTTAATATTTTCTTAGTAATTATGTATGTAGTATTAAGGTCAGTTGTGGACTTCTTTATTCAAGTTGGGAGCTAAATTCCCAGGATACTTCCTGCATATTCTCCTCAGGTTTTGGTAACCCTAGGTTGAAAGTTCAAGATGATTTATTGTAGGAGGTATCACCTGATAGCTCCCAATTATCTTGTAATTTTAATTGCATGTAGGATTTTTTTTTCCTGCAGCATAGATAGCTACTCTTATTGTTGCCATTAAGTTTATTTTTTAAATATGGGCAATTTGAAAAAATAGGCATTATCTAATACTAAAATATTATATCCTGACTTGGTACACTGTAAAGTATAAACTCTTCCTCATAGCTGCTTTTGAAGGGTTTGACTTCCTACGAGAGAATTTCTCCATTGCAAAAGATCATTTACCTCTTGAATATGTTGTCTTTCGGGATCACCTCTGCTTCCCACTTGCTCATACCTGCCTGTCATCTGCCTTAGTAAAAGGAAAGTCCAATGAAGTTCAGATCAGATCAAGGGCACAATTCTGTTTTGATCCTGAGTCAATGGTGGGGTGTGTGTGTGTGCATAACTCTTGGGTATAATTTAATGCTTACCGGCTTTACTCCTTTTATCAAATCTATGCAACACTTCTTTTGTTATGATTAGGGCATTCTCCCTCAGGCGAATCAACAGAGCCCTAGCAACACTGGTGAGACGATCCTCACAGAGGGCTGGACTTTGAGATGACACTTGTATATTGACCTTCTTACCAGGAAGTGTTGACACTCAATTTTCAACATTCCTTGGGTGGTCAGATCATTCAGGTGGTGGATGCTCACAGGCTTTAGGACTATCACTTTCTTTCCTTAGGTTGAAACCCTGACTAGCAAGACTATTTAGAGCAATGAAAGACATCACCCCAGTTTTCTAGAAGATTATAATCTTGCTATGAAGATTTATGAAGGTAAGACACCCTGAGAAAAAAATACTAGTACATCGAATTGTAATAGAAGTTTCATGAGTTAGGAGCTGAGGAAATACCACATATAGGCGTGACCAGAACAAAGGAAAGTCAGTCCGGAATGTGTATGTAAGAGAAACTGAAACCCGGGAAGCATTGTTGCCTCACCAGCTACCCCGCAAATATCCAATCAGTCACCAGATTCTACAGATTCTATCACCTTACACTCCTTCCTTCAACTTCTGTCAGCCCCCATCCTGGTGGGCTTGACCCAACTGGGGTACTAGCCTCCTTTGAATCCACTGGGGGCTGATTATGTTCCATCCGTTCATGTCCAGCCTTAAAACTGCTCTGTGCTGAGCAGGCCTGACTTGCGCACCTCTCAGGCCTCACCCTGATTGCTGGCCCCCTAGTTTACTTTGCTGGGTGCTCTCACTCGCTTTATTTAGCACCTCCCCTGGGTAAGTCTCATCCCCGAAGACCCCTTCAGATGCTGCCTCATCCCCCTGCACCGTCGCCCGCTCAGAGCCTTTGTTCCTTTTACTAAATCTAAGATCCTTTGAGGTGTGTTCTGGATTTTGCACTTGTGGAGAAAGAACACAGAGCTGTTTCACACCTCCAACGTTATTGACATTTACCATTAACATCCCACAATAGGCTGTTGGAGACGTTGTAACAACGTCAGGAGAAAAACTAAGCTCTTCCATAAGTGAAGATGCAGGAAAGATTTTGTTTTTTTAAAGTTCAAAAAATATAGTATTTTTTCCCAAAAAAGATATTATGGTAAGGAGAACATCTCCCACAAACATCTCAATTTATTTATTTATTTATTTATTTATTTATTTATTTATAGGGAGGGGAGAGGCAGAGGTGAAAGTGAGGGAACATTCCATTGAGGCAACTTTTGCTTCACTTGTTTTTTCTTATAAAGTGGAGCCCAAATTTGAGCCGCCTCCCCCAAATAAAAAGTTACTTGATCAAAATTAGAAAAATGATTAGGAAATTAGTGGATTAAAAGAGCTCCAAAAATACCTGACCTAATAACATATACGTTGTGTGTCATAGGTCATGCCGGAAGGCACCCCTATGAGGGTCTACACAGGTGGGTGATGGTGTGTGCAAGGGGGTTTAGAAATACCAGTGAGTTCAGGGTGCCTGGGTGGCTCAGTCGGTTGGGCGGACTGATCTGGTGCCTTGTGAGTTCCAGCCCCTCGTCGGGCTCTGTGCTGACAGCTCGGAGCCTGGAGCTGCTTTGGATTCTGTCTCCCTCTCTCTCTGCCCCTCCCTTGCTCATGCTCTCTCTGTCTCAAAAATAAATAAACATTAAAAAAAAAAAAGAAATACCAGCGAGTTCACCAGTAAGACGTTTAAACACAAAATAAGTCTGAAATGTGACTTGGATCTGGGCCATCAGCCGAGGAACAAAGATAGACGCTGAGCCATGAGGCAGAGAAATGGCGGTGTCCTTTCCTCAGCGAGATGATAGGCTGATGACAGTGACGACTGACATATTAAAATATGACCTGGTTGGGGCGCCTGGGTGGCTCAGTCGGTTAAGCGTCTGACTTCGGCTCAGGACATGATCTCACAGTCCGTGGGGTCGAGCCCCGCGTCGGGCTCTGTGCTGACAGCTCAGAGCCTGGAGCCTGTTTCGGACTCTGTGTCTCCCTCTCTCTCTGACCCTCCCCTGCTCATGCTGTCTCTTTCTATCTCTCAGAAATAAATAAAAAAACATTAAAAAAATTAAAATATGACCTGGTTGGACTGTGGGATTATTTTTTCCATTGATTGAAAACATTTACATTTCTTCACTTTTTGAGAGTTGTCTTTAGGCGCAGGAGGCCTCTCTGACATATCTTTGAGAATTAATGACCTTGTGTGAGCTCAAGGTAAAGCCTTATTATACAGTAATATAAAATAAGAAGGGAAAAAAGATTAAACTACCCCAGGGCATACGCTGAAGTTACTTTGGAGAAATAGGGCTGGATTTCTACTTGTGTCCTTATTTTTTCTTTTCTATTACCTCTCGTAAAACCTTACTTGAAGATGAATCAAGATGTCTGGTTAATCAAATCTCAAATCTATGCCATATAAAATGTTTGGCAGATGCTACACTGCAGAATAATTTTTTTTTAATAACTGAAGTTTGGATTCTTTCACTAATACCACTGCATTACCCCCTTCTCCCAGCTCCTGCCAACCGCTCTTAGACTCTCTGATTCTGAGTTTGACTATTTCAGATGCCTTGTGTAAGTGATATGTAGCATCTGCCTTTTTGTGTCTGTATTTGTCCTTCAGTTTCACCCGCATTATCGCAAATGGCTAGATTTTCTTCTTTTTTAAGTCTGACTACTATTCCATTGTACCACATTTTCTTTGTCTGCCCACAGACATTTAGATCACTTTCATGGCTCAGTTATTGCGAATAATACTGCGAATAATCTTTTCAAGATCTGATTTCAGTTACTTTATTTTTTAAATTATTTAAAAGGTTTATTTATTTTTGAGAGAGAGAGTGCAAATGGGGGAGGGACAGAGAGAGAGGGAGAGACAGAATTTGAAGAAGGCTCTAGGCTCTGAGCTGTCAGCACAGAGCCCGACGTGGGGCTCAAACCCACAGACTGGACCCCGAAATCATGACCTGAGCTGAAGTCAGATGCTCAACCAATTGAGTCACCCAGGCACCCCTCAACTCCTCTAGATATGTAACCGTAATAGGGATTGCAGGATCATATGGGAGTTCTATTTTTAATTTCTTGAGGAGTTTCCATACTGTTTTCCATAGTGGCTGCACCAATTTATATCCCCACCAACAGTGTACGAGAGTTTCCTTTTTTCCACATCCCCACCAACACTTGATAACTCTTGACACCATTCTAACAGGTGTGAGGTGATAGGTCATTGTAGCTTTGATTTGCATTTCCCAGATGATTGATATCGAGAATATTTTCATGTACCTGGTGGTCCTCACTTGTTTGCCCATTTTCAAACCAGGTTATTATTTTTGTTTGTTGATGTTTTTGTTATTGACTTGCATGAGCTCCTTGTATATTTTGGATATTAACCCCTTATCAGATATACAGTTTGCAAATATTTTCTCCCAATCTGCAGGTTGCCTTATTATTCTGTCAATTATTTCCTTTGCTGTGCAGAAGCTTTTCAGTTTCATGTAGTCCCGTTTGTCTATTTTGCATTTGTCGCCTGTGCTCTTGGTGTAATATGCAAAATATCATTACCAGGGTCAACATCCAGAGGCTTTTTCCCTACATCTTTTTCAAGGGGTTTTATGGTTTCAGGTCTCATATTTGTCTATCTTGAGTCGATTTTTGTGTGTGGTGTAAGATAAGGATCTGATTTCATTCTTTTGCATGTAGATATCCAATTTCCCCAGTGCCATATATTAAAAAGACTGTCTTAGGGCGCGTGGGTGGCTCAGTCAATTACGTGTCCAGCTTCGGTTTTCACCTCAGGTCATGATCTCATGGGTTCGTGGGATTGAGCCTCGTGTAGGGTTCTGTGCTGACAGTGTGGAGTTTGCTTGGGATTCTCTCATTCTCTCACTCTCTCTGCCTGTCTCCCCCTCATGCTCTCTCCCTCAAAATAAATAAGCTTAAAAGTAAAATAAAATAAAAAGACTATCTTTTTTCCATTTTGTATTCTTAGGTCCTTGTCAAAATCAGTTGACCATTGATTGGCCATATATGTGTGTTTATTTCTGGGTTCTCTATTCTGTTTGATTGCTCTATATGTCTGTTTTTATGCCGGTACCCTACTGTCTTAATTATTATAACTTTGTAATATAGTTTGAAATTAGGATGTATGATGCCTTCCACCTTTGTTCTTCTTGTTCAGATTTCCTTTCACTATTCTTTTGCGGTTCCGTATGCATTTTAAAATTTGTTTCCTATTTCTCCAAAAATGGTCATTGGGTTTTGATATGGATTGCATTAAATCTGTAAATCACTTTGGGTAGTCTGGGCATTTTAACATTACTTCCTCTAATCCATGAACATGGATATCTTTGCATCTGTGACTGCTTCAATTTCTTTCATCAGTGTTTTATACTTTTAGCGTACAGATCTTTCATCTCCTTGGTTAACCTTATTCCTAAGTACCAGAGTAATTTTAATACATTAAATACCATAGTAATATTTTATAACTCTAAAAGCTGACTTATATACATAGTACAAAATTCAAAGACTTTTTTGGTGAATTTAAATTTGTAGTTATAATAGGAAGACACTAAATTTGCATCAGCTGTCCTTGTGACTGTATCATTTTATAATGAACCCGTGGGCATTCTGGTGCGGTGCTTTAAAAAAGAAAAGTTGAAGGGGGAAATTCAGGGTAGCTGCCCTTCCTCTTCTTCTCAGAAGAAAAGGGGCGAGCCCTGTGAGCAGCCACCATATTGGGAGGGCTGGCGTTGCTGTGTTGAGGCATTATGTAATCAGGCTAATTTCCTTACACCGATTGTTAATAGCCTAGCTGCCCTCATGCATCCCTGGGTATTAGCTAGGAAAAACTATAGAGCCTCTAAGAGGAAATGCTAAAAGTTGAAGTCGACTGGTGGTATTGCCCTGGTCTTTGGCTTGCCATATGACTTTGGGGTCCACATCTTCTCATTCCCAAAATGGGATACGCGGCTGATTAACAGGAAGGACACTTGAAGCAGAGACTATCTTGGAAAACCTATAACTCACTTCTGGAGGTTCAGAAATTCTTTGCTTTTTCTGCAATTTATTTATAATTTTTTTTTTAAACGAGAGAAATTAGTCAGCACTAACCAGGTAATTTGTACTAATGCCTATGTAGTTTATCTTTGGAGAAGACCAAGAATAGAAAATGTTAGAACCCAAATATCACAGAACAGGCACGTTCAAATCATCTTTATCCTTGGTGGGGGGTGTGAGGTAAGCTATGGGAAATACTAAGTTCTCTGGATAAGGTGACAAAGGGACTCTAAGTTTACACGGAGTGCATGGTAAACGTATTCTCACCTTAGTCTGTGTGGTGGGAGAGAACCAGAAGCTGGACTAGGCATGGGTTCAGCCTTCCTATGTGGATCCAAATTTTCTCTATTACTGTTTGACCTGGGCCTAGTTACATAACCTTTGCGTGCCTGTACTTTTGAATCCCTAAAGTGGGAGTTAATAATAGTACGTGCCTCATAAAGCAAGAATTTTTGGAGAGGCATGTAAAAACCTTAGCGTGGTGCCTGACACACAATAAGTGCTCAGTAAGTTTTACCTAGAATCATTAAAGCCCTTTGAAGGCAAACATTTCACCTACAGGCCCTTTTCATGGGACAAAAACGGGCAGGGGAGACAATGCCAGGGGGCTCAGCCTCTAAGAAGCGGAGCTGGAGAAAACGCATTCGGTACAACGCTCGCTAGGAAAGTACAGCCAATGGCTGGAGGGAAAGGTGAGCCCCGTGTGCCTGTTTTGGGGGTAAAGGGAAGGCACCGCGAGCCTCTCCTCCCTCCAGGGCACGCTCAGGCTCCCAGACGGTTACTAAACGGCTTCCCAAGTTCTCAGCTGGTTCTCCAAATGCACGCTGAGCAAACATTTAAAGAATATCCGTTTGAGCCAAAGTATTAGTCTGCCCTTGGCAACTACACGTGGGTCAGGCCGGGCTCACACAACAACAGATGCCTGTGTCGCGCCTATGTCTGTGCAGGCATCGTTGTCAGCGGTTTACGTGCATCAGCTCACTCAAAGGCATCACGGCCCTGGGAAGTAGGTGCCCTTCACGTCCCCTTTCCGCAGCAGCCTGCCAAGGTCAGACTGCCGGCGAGGGATGGGCCTGACCCGACCCCGCGCGCGGCGGCCCACAGCCGGCGCCTTGCGCCCACCTCTCCGGGGAAGGGGCCCCGGGAATCCGCGCCTGCAGCCCCGTGAGGTCGGCGGTGCGCAGGGGGCGCGAGGGGCAGGGTGCCCCAGGCGTCCCCTGCGCGCAGAAGCGTAGTCCTTAGCAGGAACGTTCTGGAACTCCCCTGCGCAACCAGCTGCGGGGAGAGCCCAGGACCAGCCGCGACCCCGCCCGGAGCAGCGTGGACGCCTAGAAGGTCCCCCGCGCCGAGAAGTCGCGGGCGAGGGGCGCGCGCACGGACGAGACCGCACTGTTTAGCGCACGCGCACACGAGGGCGCACGCTCGCCCGCCGCCCAGGATGAGACGGAAGGCATGGAAAGTTCCAGCTGGTTCGAGAACCGTAGGTAGCTGGAACGGCGGCCGCAGGGTCGGAGGCGGAGTGCGGCCCGCGCTGGACCC
>NW_027530213.1:6431507-6432196 GCF_008692635.1 Crocuta crocuta | reverse complement strand
GCCGGGTGCCCTTAGCCCGGTTTCATTCATCCAAGTTGTGGCCTTTTTTTTTTGCGCCTTCCGGAAGAAATTTTTCTCCCCCTGCTTTTGATTGCTCTTGCGGTAGGGGATTTCAGGTTTGGAGGGATGCTAAGCGAAGCCGCAGCCCGTTCATTGCAAGTGATGGTGTGGCCGAGGACAGGGCCCCGCGGCCGGGAGGCAGCTCTTCGTCCTCTGTTCTGGGGCAGGTACTCCACCAGCCTTCGCCGAAACCCCCCTTCTTCCCGTGAGTTCGGTAACGTAGCGTGTGGTGTGTGCTCTCCCCCCCCCCAACCCCACGCCCAGGTATAATAATAAAAAAACGACAAAAAATCTGTACCACGTCTGAAGTTTGGAAGCAAGAGCTTTCTACAGCTCGAGAATCAGGCTTTGGGTCACTTTTGAGGAGTAGCGATTCAATGAAGTTTGCTTCAAGTTATTTTAAGCCTGGGATCATGGTCCAACCTGTGTAGAAAAACTGGCACTCAGGGAGCAGTAGGAAGAAACGGCTCCAGGCTTGACACACTACGAAGTGGGAAAGGATACCAGTGCCTCTTGATCAGGTCCAGAGAGTCTGGTCAGGAATGCCATTGTGTCCCCAAGCTCGTTCTTCCAGAATTTGGAAGAAGATGGGCTTGTGGTGTTTACTCTCTGGAGTTAAACCTGCCTCT
>NW_027530213.1:6431090-6431484 GCF_008692635.1 Crocuta crocuta | reverse complement strand
CTTAAAGAGAAGAGGAGCAAGGGAAAACGAAAAGCACAGTATTAAAAAGGGAAACCTTTTTAATTTAGGTAAAAATTGTTTAAGCCCTTCTCTTTAACCTGCGCTTTTGAGGAGATACCATAGAGCCTGGGAAAAGTGGTGCTTGACACTTATTTTATACCTTGTTTTGGGACCAAACAAATGATCACTGAAGAGCCCGAGTATAGACATAATATTTGTTCACTTCTTAAACCTTTGAAATGAAAACTCTGCACTCTTTGTCTTTAGCATAGCTGCCAAGTACATTGGCTGGTTCACACGGCTCCAAGTAGATTAGTTACATGTATTTCCTTTACCCTGTTACATGTATTTTTTTGTGTTGTGTTTTTTGTATGCTCCTCTATGTGGCATAAAC
>NW_027530213.1:6323971-6431079 GCF_008692635.1 Crocuta crocuta | reverse complement strand
GAAAAAAAATTTTTTTTTTTTTTTTTTATTTTAGTTCTGGTAAGACACTAGCGCAGTTTGGTGAAAATAATTCAGTAGTTTCTTTGAAATTCCAGGGGGTGGGGCAACCCATTAGCAGATAATGAAGGTGAACTCCCTGGAGGAGGAGGCGGTGGCCTCGGTGGCCTCTGATAGGACCTTGTAAAAGTCGTGAAGTTGTGTTGAATTCCTCCACCTGAGTAAAGTAAGATTAAACAACAGCAAAAACAACTTTTTCCCCTATAAAAGTAGTTCTGGAGGAGGTTGTAAATGTGTAACAAACAGACTTCCTGGTTTTCAGCAGCTCTGCTTTCAATTTAAGAATTAGAGGCTAAAATAGGATCAATAATTGGAAAAATAAATGAATGAAAAAGTTAATGTTAGGTGTGTAAGGCAGAATGCCATTTGTGAGCTTGTACCTTTGGCAGGCCTGGGCAACCTCACTTTTCGGCTGTGGCAGTTTGTGTTTCTGCTGCAGGAAGCCTCTTGTAGCTCCTCACTTCCAAGTTGCATGTTTTTCATATTTTTAGATTCTGAAACCCCCTTTCATGGTGATGGCTTCTCCCCTCCCCCACAACCAATCATTTACGTATCTTGGAATTGAGGAAATGGGTGTATGTTGACAACTCTTATAGGAGACATGGAAGTTGAGATTGAATTTTGTCCAGCATCCCCTCTGCCTTTTTTTTTGGATTCCCAGAGATGTCTTCATCTCTTTTTTTTCTGTGATACTTTAGAAGCCTGAGGAGCATTCCTAGTCTCTTTGGAGTATGTTACTCTCCCCTCCCCTATTGTATTTCATTTGTCCCCTAGCTGGGCTCCTTAAAAATGAGCCAGCAAGAATTTTTAAAATTAAAATGAAAGATCCCGTGTTGAGGCTCAGTGTCTCCGGTAGCAGAGACCCACTGCACTGTGGTACAGTCACTTTTGGTGGTTCCTGGTGACAGATTTCAGGGTATAGCATACAGAACGAGTCCTTATTCAGCTGTACAATTTTGTGTTGATCAATCACTTAGAATTTCCACTGCTCTTGTTTTTTTAGTTTGCAACTGGAAGTTGAATAAGTCTCTTGTTTTTGTTGCATTTTCAAGTTTATACATTTATGAATATAGTTAACCAGTCTTCCCAAGACCCAACTCATTTGGCAGGTGCCATTTAGCCTGAAGTTTGTTTTAATGTGTGTATATTAAAAAAACTTTATTTTTGTTTCTCATTGACTTTTAATTTAGCATGAGAACTAGGTAAAATTCTGAAATCAGATATGGGAAAGTAATAGATGTTGTGAAACCAGGGCTTTAAAGGTGATGATTAAAGCCATTTGAAAAGATGACTGCTTAGACTAAGATGATATTTGTAGAAGGGACTCCAGAGATAAAAAGATTGGAATCTTGATATACCTACATCAGGTAGCATCAAAGTTTTCTGACAGCTGAGAAACTCCCAAACTCTGAGACGGAGAATTCTTTCTTCACCTCCACCGTGTCCTCTTGCAGTGGGGACACTCGAGTAGAAGAGGGGTCATACATTTCGGGTGAGGTCTGACACTGATTTCTGAGAACTTTTTTCTGGCAAGTCTCAGAAAATGGCTGATGTCCTTTCATTTCACCTTGAAATTAGATTTTAAAGATTGGTATTTAATTTCAGTTAGGGAGAAGACATCTGCCAATACATGAATGATAAAGCCACATACTGTGTAAGAGAAGCCTAGGAAAAGCTGTAAACTGTACAGAGTTTTTACTCTTGGGATGGGTTCAGGAAGAAGCATTTTGAGATGGAAAAAAAAGATCTGTGCAGAACATTTATATTCTGTGGTTGCTTTGTTTAGGAACTTTTTAATGCTTTTATCTTTATTTTTGACACACACACACACACACACACACACAGCACAAGTGGGGGAGGGATAGACAGAGAAGGAGACAGAATCCAAAGCTCTTATCCAGGCTCTTATCCAGGCTCTTATCAGCACAGAGCCCAATGTGGGGCTCGAACCCACAGAATGTGAGATCATGACCTGAGCCCAAGTAGGACGTTCAACCAGATGAGCCACCCAGGCACCCCAGGATCTTCTTTTTTTAGTTTAGGAACATTTTAATTGTCATGTCTTAGTATGTTTGCCCAGAGTTGGCATGTTTAGAGTTGTGAAAGCCCTGGGCAAATATCTTTTCCTGAAGTTTTCTCATTGCTACTCAGGAATTTTTACATGAAGAATTAAAGATTAGTGGTTTAAATAATAACTAGTTTAATGGCTAAGTGAATGCACGTGTGTACAATAAAATAGCGTTTATTATATCTTGTATATACTTTTCTAATAGGAGTAAAATAGCAGGTAACTACTTTGGAAATCTTGAGTTCTTTTTCATTAAAACAGATTTCACCGGTCATTTTACGTTTAATACCTCATTTTAAATTTCATTGGAAAGTAGATTATGTTTTAAATTTTAAAATCAGTCATTGGAATAATTCTTTGTAGGGGAAAAGTGTTATATTGTAATCTCAGTTTGATTTACAACCTGGGTTTTACAAGTTTAGAAATAGAAGTGTGGTAATATTCCAGTTCTTGAATATTCCTACAGTTTTTACAATTCCTATAGAAAGCAGTAGGTTTTCTGATTGTGCAGTGAAGAGTCTATTTTTCTTTACGAGCACCTTTTTGGTTAGAAAAACTGGCAAAAGTTTTGTTAGTTCTTCTAGAGTTGTTTCCATCATAGAATCCTCTGAAAGTAATACCTACAGAATGTTTGGAGTTGAGCTCCCTCTTGGAGACATAAAGTGCTAATGGTAATGAATGGGACTGGCCAAAGCTACCTAGGTCATTGCAGTTTGACTTGTCAAGGCAACATTTGGTAACGAAATAGTGACATTTCTGCTCTCAGGTGATGGCAGACAAAAGTTCAAAAGGAAACCTCTTTGTCCTAGCTGTCGGATGGATAAGTTAGTCTTTTTCTTCTCCTGGGCCCTCCTTGAACAGCTTAGTTTGTATCTTTAATAATCACCCTTTGTGTTTTGTCTGCTTGAAACCAGACAACTTAAAATAGTTCTCCAGTAATGAAAGACTTGAGCCTTGTGGGCAATGTTATACTCTCATTTGGTATTAAAGTTTTCTTGGGTTACAGCTCTTTGCCGCAGCAAGTGATTGAAGAAGGAGTCCTGTTCCTGCCCCTGAGCTACAGCTAAGGTACAAGGAGTGGCTTGGGGGTAAGGAATCCTTCCTCACCCGATGTGGTTTGTATTTGTTAAGACTGCTCGTCAGAAGTTGACATTTCTGCACTAATTTTTATTTTCTGAATTGTTACTCATGACCCACACATTTGTTACTCATGGCTATAGGTTTTAAAAATCTAGGCATTTATGTGCAGACCGCTATTGACTCTTCTCACCTTTAAATCACAAAATCACTTTAAAGAAAACAAAGAGTTTGAAAGCAATGAAGGACAAATTCAAAGGTAATAATTTTCATTCAGTGCCTTTGGCTGTATTTGCAGTACAAGCATAATTTTTCTGTTCCATCTAAAGAATACCTCTTCTTGGTGGAAGGCAATCCCTTCTTAACCAACAGGGATTGTCAACACATGTTACCCCTTAGTGGAACCAAATTTAAGGAATCAGTCAAATATAAGGAAATCAACCAAATTTAATGAAAGTCTGGTACGGTATTAAGATATTTAAAGGAAAAACTGCCCTTAGGAGTTTGGAAAAGGACAGTTAATCCAGTTCACTTATCTTCGTTCTGTGTGACAGCAGGGAGTCGGCAAATGTGGTTTACAGGCCAATTTAACCTGCCACCTGTATTGTATGGCTTGTGATCGTGGAAAGAATTTTACATTTTTAAGTAGTTGGAGGAAAAAAAATCAAAAAGGATAACTTATGATGTGAAAATTCGATGACATTCAGATTTCAGTGTCCATAAATCTAGGTGTATTGGAACATAACCCTGTTTATTTTTCTATGCTTGTTTTCATCCTTTACAGAAGAAGTTTGCTGACCCTTGACTTAGAGTATACAGATCACATTTCCTGGCTTCAGTATTAGCTTCTTATGGTGCTGTTTTCTGACATTTCTGCTTCAGTGCCTTCCTTTTTTCTCCTCCTATTACTATACCTTTTACCTTAATGTGGATGGTTTGCCTTGTTTTGGTAACAAGCTAAGAACCCTGGCGTTTCGTGCTGTCCTGTGTGCTGGTTATAGAGCCCCCGGATGTCCCCTTGACACTCCAGACTCCATGTGGTTCAGACTTGAGTCGTCCACCCTAAAACTGGTCTAACTTACTCAGTGGCTTCTCTAGCTTTTGTCACCCGTGGCTGAGCAAATGCAACTCCTTGTGTCCTTGCAGTCCCAATCCCGTGTAGTGTCTTTTCTGCTCAGGTTGATCCACTAATATTTCTATCTTGATTCTTGCAGTTTCTTAGCTAGTCTCTAACACAGCGCTGAGGGGAGGATAGTTAACGCCTGTAGTAAATATGCTTCTTGGAGTAGAGTTCTTGAGATACTGTAAGACAGTTGAGATTCACTTGACATTCATTTTTAACCAGGAAGTAAAACAAAGCATTGTATAGTGATGGCTTTTTGACTACTTCATTGTCTTTCTGTAATAGTTGATCGTGTCAACACTGTTGCCAAATTCCAGCTCCCCTCTCTTGAGACATTCAGAATGAAGTCTCCCCTATCTCTGATAGAACTCCCAACTTTTTTTTTTTTTTAAACGTCATCTCAATTTCTTTCGTTCTCCTTTCCGTATATTAAGTAAACAGACCTGTTGTAGATTTCCATAAATACCATCACCTTTCATTTTCTTTGGTGCCTATGTTATCCTGCTTTTCTTGGAATGCCCTCCCTTTCCGTATTACCCATGATTTACATGAAAACTGGTCTCAAATTCATTTTAACTCCTTTAGTACATGAGAAGGCTTGCACTGTTAGGAGTACAGAATGTATTTTTTCCTTTGGAGTTGCATGGTGTTTTCCTGTGTCTTATCACACGGATCACTTTCTACTGTGTATTGTAGTTAATTGGTAAATGTTTGTCTTCTTTGCTACATTACAAATTCTTGAGAGCAAGCCTGTTTCACTTCTGTCCTCTCCTTTCCTCTGATCTGCACTGCACATGTCCGTGTTCACTTAGCTACCTTATGGGATTCCTACTCTCATCTCTGAAACAGTTAATGGGTGATAGCATGCTGACCTCTTGTGTTAGTGAATTGCTTTCAAGTCCGTGCACTTGGCTTGCACTGGGCAAGGTGTATGCCTACCAAAAGTGGTGTTGCTTTTCAAGACTATTTCATGGCAGGTAATCTCGTTTTTATAATAATTAAATAACATGTGAACTGATAAAATGAGTGCAAAACTTTTTTTTTCCTCCCTGAAAACCAAGTTGGATTCTTTGGAAAGACTGATAAAGGTGAGTTCCGAAAACAGTGGCTCTAGAATTAGATATAGCTGCAGTAACTAAAAGTTTGAGAGGAAGAACATTCGTCCCAAAGGATTCTGTGTGTAGATTGCTTTACAAGGATTTCTTTTTTTTTTCTTTTACAAATAGTTTATTGTCAAATTAGTTTCCACATAACCCTCAGTGCTCATCCCCACAAGTGTCCTCCTCCATGCTTTACAAGGATTTCTTAAAGCTTTCTACTTTAATGAAACTGAAAATGGAAATTATAGATGCATTTATAGGTGTGGTTTAGATCGAGCAGAAGGAACTTCAATCAGCAAGGAGCTCCTCATCATCGATCCCATTCTCCAAGTGCTTTCACCCCATATTAAGATTGGCAAATGAATGTACATTTATGTGTTTAACTTAAATAAAATGTTTAAGGTACGTATGTATGATATTTTGATTTCCTGCTTTAGCTTTAATCCCTTTTTTTTAACCTGTTACTTTTGGATATGGTTATTTGGGTTATCAAAGCTTCTGCCTCAGTAAGTGTTTGATTTTTTTGTTTTCTAAATGATTAGAAGAACATAAGACCCTCAATGAAGATACTGGTTGTATTATGTCGGAATAAACAAAGAACTGGCACGGGGAGACTAGAAAGAGCTAGAGACAGATCGACCTGGTTTTGGTTCCTGGTACCTATCTCCTAGGGAACCTAACCTTTTTGGATCTTCATTTCCTCGCTGTAAAATGGGAGTAACCCTTAACTTGGAGAGTCTGAAGATACAGTGGTGTTCTGTATGTCACTAAAGTAGCTTTGTGATATCAGGCAAGTGATTGAACTTTTATTACCTAGTTTTTCATTATTGCTGCTTTATTGATGAGAAGACTCCAAAAGGTAAATTTTTTTTATGTGTAAGCTGTTTTATCAGAATCTGAGGGTTAGTCACCTGAAATATAGTAGTTGCTCAGTAAGTATTTGAATTTCTGAACATGATTTCATACTGCATAATAGCTTGCATACTAATTAAGCAAGGGCAAGCTTTTGTATCTAGGAGATGTAGTGTGTGTATGAGGGTTTCCATGAACTCTACCAGCTTAGAACAATCTGTCAGACTGATGTCCATCATTTATTAACAACTGCCGGCTTTTGCCAGGCACTGTGCACTGGGACTCCTCATTAAGAACTAAACTATTTGCATCTGGTCTTTGTGTTTATCAGTCCCATCCAACTTTATTATAACTATCACTTAGTAAGACTTAATGTGTGTTTTAGGTGAGAAGTTGGGAAAAGTGAAAGATAGGGAAAATCTAAACAGAAATTACTTGAGATAAACTTAATTATTAAGGTGATTTGAGGCAAGTGTAGGGGGGAAAAGTATTTTAATTTATTCAGTGAATATTTGATTCCTAATGGCCAAATTGCTAAAGCTGTAAGGATGACCTCTTTTCTGTACGAAAAACAGATGGAGCAGATAGATGATAGCCCAGTTGATTTCTCTCACTACGTGGTATTTTCAGTTAGTATTCTATTTTTCATTTCTGATGGAGTATTATAAAACCAAATATTTCATTTTAATTGGTAATTTTAAGAGATTTGTTCCATGCCTATTGGTACATCCGATTTTATTTTTATGAATTAAAACTATTATTTTACAGCACATGTTGCTGGAATGTATTTATTTCATTAATACGTTTTAAGTTTTTTTTTTTTTAGTAATTACTTTGTAAGCCATGAATACTCGTGATGTAATGAGTCCAAGATAAGACCTTCTACAAGAGAATGTGCATTTTTTGATGTTTACTTAACTGTCAATCTTTTAAATCCAACTTTATTTTAGACTTAATTTGTGACTTTGTACCTGATTATCTTATTTTACTTTGAAGTTGAATAATGGGCTTGGGGATAGTATAAAGCATTGGGCACCATTTGAAGCACACTTGAGAATGTGTATTTGTGAGTCTGTAACGGAAGAAACCAGACTGTGACCAAGAAACCAGACTGTGACCAAGACGAATAGTAATGCTGGTAACTTAAGTCCTGCAAATGTGAATTGTAAATGTATTCATGAGTTAATAAAAGCTATTTAACAAAGTTGCCTGAGGAATAGCCAGGATGTGTGTTGAATTCTTTTAACTATTGTGTTTTAAAACTGGGTAAGTATGAACTGTTGTCCTCAGTTTAGAGTGTTTCAACCCAAGGCTGCAAAGGGTTGGTTGGGTGGGCCTGTGGCAAAATAGAAGGGCTGCTGGGTGGAGGAGATTGTGCTCGTAGGGCTGGTGCTTCCTAACCCAGTCTGTTGCCTGGGAATGTGGGTCTGTTTTTACCAGCTTGTCTTTAGCCAGAAATCCAGATTTTGCAGAAAATTTGATATTAAAGATGTTGGCAACTAACTCAAAAATATTTAAACACCATGAACCAAATGAAATCTATCTGTTGGTCAGAAATGCTACCATCTTAGAATTTATGATTTAGATAATTGGCTTTGGACATATTTTTAAAGGTGTCCCTAATTGTTTTTAGATGTCTTTTAGCATTTAGGTTTCAGAAATTGCTGCTCACATGTTGATAAACCCACTTTTTAACTGATCATTGGTTTACAATAGGACTAATAGTTAATTAGTATAAGTGGCAGACATGTTTAATTCTTAAATTGGTTTCTAGTTTGGGGCTACTGCAGTATGTATGCCCATTTAGGTTAACGTGTATGTATAGACTTTAGAGGCTGGCACAAGAACCAAAGTATGACTTAGTGTATACTGTCAGAAATTAGCATTTTTAGTACACTTTTTTCTTTTTTTTGGTATTTTGGTTTGAGTGCTTATTTTAAGCATGCATGAGTGCAGTTTGGTTTATATCTATTGTATTAACCTGTTGGGGTTTGCAGTACTATTCTGAGCAGACAGCTTGTCTAGAAAATGAAATTTTTTGAAGTTCATATTAGTTTATATGACCCATGAGCCTTAGAACATAATATTACCCTGAAAACATGTAGGTGCTCTTCTAGTCCAAGTATAGAACAAGTAGATGATATAGTATTTTTTTTATTTATTTTTGAGAGAGCAAGAGAGCATAAGTGGTTAAGGGGCAGAGAGAGAGAGAGAGAGAGAGAGAGAGAGAGAGACAGAATCCAAAGCAGGCTTCACGCTCTGACCTGTCAGCACAGAGCCCAACATGGGGCTTGACCTCATGAACCATGAGATCATGACCTGAGCTGAAGTCGGATACTTAACCGACTGAGCCATCCAGGTGCCCCTAGTATTTTTATTTTTGACCAGGCTCCATGTTTCTGTAGAGTGAAGTCAAGTTATTATCTTGACTTTCTTTTTTTGTGTTTCTCAGTTCCCCACTCACGCTTCATATACATAACAGCAAATTGCAAATTAGAAAATCTCCGGTCCATTTTGTTCCTGTCTTTCAGGTCCAGGGTATAATTGATTTGTTCTACTTTATCCCCCCTCCGCCCCAATTCATTTTTACTATGGTTGCAGCATCCTGGTTAAGGGAATCCCTACCTACTTAGGGGACATTTCAGGAGTGGTTGGTATGGTTGAGAGGTTAAAAATGGAATTGCAAGTGAAGAATGTGGAATTGACAAAACCTTAACTTGAACCTCCTCAACCTGGAATCTTCAGTGCTCGAAAACTGGCATTTGCTTGCTTCTGCCCCAGAATCAAGAAAGTGCTGGTGGCGTTTTCCTTTGGATTTTTAGTTTTTATAATGTTCTTGTTGACATCTGCCTTTATCGTTAAATTGCTGGAGTTTTCGACAAGTGAAGAAACCTGAGTGCAGCTATCACAGCCAGACTGCTGTGGACTAGTTCAGTGTGGTGATCAAGACTTTAGCTGCGCTTGTATTTCAGGTTCTGGAAAGGTCCTTGACTTGGAACCCATACGTAGTCTTTGTTTTGATTAGCTTGGTAAATTATGAATATAAAATATTGTTCAGTCCTGGTTTTGATTCAGGTTTAAGGTGAATGTTGGTGAATGAAAGGCTAAATTTGAGAGTAGGGTCTATGCCTGGCATATGTTACATATAGAAAAGATGTACTTCAGTGTTCTTTTAAAAAACAAAAAATTGGTTGAACCTGTTAAGTAAATACGTGACTCAGTAGTATGTTGTTTTGATTCTCATTCTTTTGCTGGTTTGCTGTTTGCCTTCTGTTTTGTTAGCATACTTCACACAGTTGCTTTCTCATATACAGTAATTGCTGTTCAGAAAACCTTAGGCCCCACATTTCCATCAGGGATGAGCTTAAGTCTGTAGAGGCTGTAGTAGCGTGGTTGGTTTCAGGAACGCCATTCTTGCACGGACTGAGGGTCAGGGGTTTTTGCCAATTCAGTTTATTAAGAAGACTGAGGTGGAGAAGTTCTCCTGATAAAGTTTTTTTTAATTAAATATTTTATCTGGTTAGGATGAAATAATTGGAAGCTGTAACTACAGCATCTTCAAATTTTTGATATTCATGGAAAGCAGTCTACTTGTCCTATCTTTGAAATACAAGGGGAAAACCTAGCTGCATTCATAATCTGTGATGCCATACCTCAGTTTTATGTTCACCTTTTACGTTCAGTTCAGGCCATGGTTTCTACCAGTCCTTCCAAATACAGGTAAAATTACCTTGCTTGTGTGGTCTTACTTTTTACTTCTTGAAAATCTTATGTTCCCCGAACCTTGAGGAAAATTAGAAAGTTTAAAAATTTTCCAAACAAATGTATCTGCTTGAGGAAACATCCCAATTTCAGGATCTTCTATTTATGTCTTGGCCTCCTGGGAGAATTAGAATCTGGTCTGCGAGAAGGCGTGTGTTTACATTTTCTGGCCCTTGTCACATGGAAAAAGAAAATTTTGGCATGTGTTCTTCTAGGAATCTTTTTTCCAGGAACGTAAGACTGGAACAAGTTGGATGAGCACAGAAAACATAAAGGCAGTCCCCAAAGTTGACTGGGTGCATGTTCTCCTGCGAAACCTTAAGTTTGATGCTACCTAATCCCTAGTGGGTAGTTTAAGCAGGGGGCATGTGTATATGTATTTTCCCCTTTAATACTCAGCCGACTTGAAGGGCTTTTCCAAGTGAAAAACCTGAAGCAGAAACGTGCCCCAGGGTTGCACAACTCAGTGAGTGGCTGGGCCAGCATCCTACGGGACAGTCTCAGCCTAGAAGCAAGCTCTGCTTTTCATCACTGTACCTGTAAAAGGAGTGTACAACATCGTGGTGGTACAGGTAAAGTCCCTTTAGGTTGAAGGAAGTATTACCCATCTATTTTGAGTCCCTGCAGAGAGAACCAGCAGTACCATGTTTTGGGGGAATATAGTGGTAAACTGGAAGACACAGTTCCAGCTTTGCTGGAGCTTACATTCTAGTAAGGGAGACAACCCACAAATGCTAGAGAAAGTGTGGTGAAAGACAAATGTGGTGAATTTCATTTTTGTTAGAGTACACAGGCAAGGCAGAGACTTAAGTGAGGAAGGACACCATTGCCGGTGACTGGGGGGTAGAAGAGCTGGAACAAGTGCAGATATCTGAGTTCTGTTAGTTTTGCATTCAGTTCAGCAGGCTTTTGTTTTACAGGTTGCCTTCAAACCTTTAATGAAAGAACTGACAGTGCATAGCAAATGTTTAATGCTTAATTTTTTCCCACAGGGCTTTTTCATTTGGTAATGTAGACATTGCCTTGAGGTACATATTTTTTCCCATTTTACAGAAGTGAAAATTAAGATGCAGAATTGAGCACAATATGAAATAGTTTAATGACTCTCCATACTGTGCCCATCACCCAGCTTCAACAAGTAATCAACATTTACCAGTCTTGCTTCATCTACACTCTGCCCCCTTGGTTTTGTTTTCTGGAATATTTTATATTAACTTTATCTTAAAACTTTAAACCTTTAGAAGAGTTAATAAGACCAGGACTGCCTGGTCAGTTAAGTGTCTGACCTTGATTTTGGCTCAGGTTGATCTTATGGTTTGTGAGATTGAGCCCTGCTTTGGGTTTTGCACTGACAGGGCAGAACCTGTTTGGGATTCTTTCTCTGCCCCCCTCTCTCCCACTCCCCCCAACAAATAAGCATTTAAAAAAAAAAAAAAGACCAGTTCAATTAATACCTGCAGGCTTTTCACCTAGATCACTGATTGTTAGAATTTGCCATATTTGCTCTTTTTTGTTTGTTTTAATCTGTACTGTTTGAGAAATGCAGACATCTTGACATGGCTTTTTAAAAAATTTTAAAGGAATGAGGGCTTTCTTCTTAACTACAACATAACCATTACACAATTCTGACATTGATACTGTATGATAAAATGTTCAATATATGTTCAAATTTATCCTGTTATTCCATTAATATCTTTTAGATTTTTCATCCAGTATTCAGGGATCAATCAAGGATTTAGTTGTTTAGTTTCCTTGATCTAGAGCAATTCTCTGGTCTTTGTCATTAATGGCAGTAGCAGTTTGAAGAGTCCAGGCCCACTGGTCTTTAGAATCCCACAATTTGGATTTGTGTAGTTGGTTTTCTCATGACTACAGATAGGTTAAACATTGTTGGCATAACTGTTAAATACGGATGTTAGTGTATTTTATCAGGAGGCATTGTCTCACTATTGATGCTAAGCAGTCAGTGGGTTTAGGTGATACCCACTAGATTGCCCCACCGTAAATGTATTTTCCTTTTGTAATTGGTGACTATTCTGGAGTGACAAACGAGACTGTGTATTCTCTTTAGTCTTCTACTTGGTTTAGCATCTATTGATAATTCTGAATCAGTTATTGCTGGACTATGTTAAAGCAAAGTGCAGATCTAAAATTTCACCTGTGTTTAGTATGTATTCAAAAGAGACAGGCTTTAAAGAAAAAAACCACAGTGCCTTTATTACACCAAATGAATTCCATAACAAATTCTCTGAATTGTCTCAAATGTTTGTCCCCCGTTGGTTTGCCTGAATCTGAATCCAAACAAGATCCACAGGCTGCATTTACTAGATGGCCTGTTGAGTCTTTTACTCTAATAGATTTCCCACCCTTCCATTCTGAATTTGGTTGATCATTTCCTGGTGTTTGATGTGTTCAGCTATTCTGGGTATTTTCTCTAAAGTGGCAGGTAGAAATTTGATTAGTTTTCAGGTTGCTTTGTTTTGCAAGAGTACGTAAGTATTCTGGGTGTAGCATCATGTGTCTACCTTTTAGAGAAGATTAATTCTTGGTGGGTGCAGATGCTGTCAGCCTCATCCATCTGTTTTAAAGTTCCCCATCAACCTTTCACCTAAGGATTCTAGTATGCATTGTAATCATTGCCTAGGATTTGTATAGTTGCTTTCTCATGATTAGAGGTAAAGTTAAGTTCTGATGATTCATTAGGGACTACAAAGGGTGATTTTCTAATTGCATTATTCCTTTTGTATCAGTGAGATTTTTTTTTTTCTGACTTGTGTTTATTACTATTTTGTGTATCTTCCTGGGGAATGTTGTAAAAGGATACATTCTTCATCCGTACTTCACAGAGGATGTTCCTGGATTTCCTTAATGATATGTCCTCAATTTTCTCATCTGTAAATTGGGGGTAATTATCATGCCTTCCTCTTGGGGTTTTTGTGAAGATTGGATGGGTTGGTACATGTAGTGTAGAAATGGTGCTTGGCATGAGTGTTGGTCAGTGGTAGTTAACAAAGTAACTCAGTTCTTTGGAAACATCTCAAGTTTCAGGTGTAATGGAGAGGTGGAGAAGGGAGAGAGCCTTCCTAAGCTGACATGAGCGAGCGGCTTGGGCTTGTATTGAGTGGGCTAAAGGAAGGTGCTCCTTGCCCACAGTGACTTGCCTTTTGCATGGAAATGACTGCAAGACAAGAAGCACTTGCATGTCACTGCACACTATTAGGTGGATGTTGGTGATAGCGGGAGCGCGTTCTGAAATTGAGTACAATGAAGTATGTAGACCACTCTTAGCGGTGGGCAGGTAGGATGAGATCGAGGCTCCAGACACAGATTTTTACTACCTCATGGCCCATTGATATCCCTCCCCTCCCCCCATTGAGATTTTTATCTGAGCAAAAGGCTTCTTGTTGCCTCGTTTGATTTACCTTGTCATTCCACACACCCTCCAGACTGTGATAGCTGATGGCTTTGGTATGGAAGGAAATGCTGTACTCTCTTTTGACCTTTTAATCTGCCATTATTTATTGCTTTAAAAAACTCACCATTGATGATTGTGTAGGATATTGAAAGTTTAACACTCTCGGTTGGGTACTTGATCATTAATATTTGATTCTTCTACTTAACAAACACTTGTCCTACCTGTTGTGTGCCAGACTCTTCTAGACACAGGTTACATCACTGAACAGCACAGACCAGAATCTCTACCCTGATGGAGTTTACATTCTGGTAGTGAGGAGACAACAAACATAAACAAGTGTACAGTATGTTTTGAGTGCTATGGAAAGAAAGCAGGATGGGGTGCCTGGCTGGCTTAGTTAGTAGATCATCAGACTAGTGATCTCAGGGTTGTGAGTTCAGGCCCCACGTTGGGTATAGAGATTACTTTTAAAAATAGATAAATCAGGTTGAGAGACTGAGATGGCTAGGTGAGTTACTTTTGAGTAAAGATGTAAATGAGAAGAGAGCAAGTTTTGTGAAAATCTGGGAGTGCTGCGTGTACCCTGCATAGGGAGCAGCAAATGTCAAGGTCCAGAAGTGTATTTGGTGCATTGTGAATAAAGGAGTGACTGCTGTGTTGGTTAATACCCTGCAGTGGACCAAGGGCCAGAATTTAGAGATAGGTGAAGATGTGAGGGCATTTAGTTAACTAGATGAGATGAAATGGTGATTTGGACTAGAGTTCTAGCACTTGAAATGGTAAGTGGTCTGATTCTTTTGAGGTAGACCCAACAGACTAGTGAACTCATTGTGTGTGGCTTGAGAGAGACTCTGCACAAGCAGTCAGGGATGACTATATTACTGACATCATAGGACTTGGGCAATAGTGAGGGTGGGGTTGCCATTCCTTGAGATGGGGAGGACTGGAGGAAGACAGGCCTAAGGGATATGAGCCAAGTTATTCATGCTCCCAAACAAGGATAGGTGGTCCCCAGACACTTAAGTCAGAACTGTGCCCCATAGATTTTACTGTGAACTCTTCCATCTATCGGTTATGTATTGCCAGTTCTTTTAACCTAATGTCTTAAGGATGGAAGAGAGAGCAGGTGAAGGAGTCCTGGCTTGGGTAAATTCATATAGCCTATGGTAACAAAGTCAGGTGGAGAAAGGACTAGATTTAATTTTTTTATTCTCTGGGAACAGGGTTAATTAACACTGCAGAGAGAATGAAGGCAGAAGCCTTGGGTTTGGATGGTGAGAAGCATGATGAGCCCTGGTCTTATAGCATCTGTTCTAATTGTTTACTTACCTCTGTTTCTCCTTACATATATCCATTAACATGTGATCATACGTAAATACTTCAGTTGAATTTTTATACTGTGCTGTTGTAATAGTTTATTTTGTAAACATTTGTTATATATACATACATACATCTCCGGTATTTTTTCTGCAAGCACAGATTCTTAAACATGGATGATATGGAATAATCTTTTATTAATTGATACGGATTATGCTTCTTTCTATGAGTAAAGAAATGTTCTTGTCATTGAAGTTAGTATTGCCTACTGATTACAAGGGCAGAAACTGTTTAGACCAGTACATGTGAGTGCAGATCTTGATGTAAATAGAAATAAATAACTGTCATGGGGCAAGTTCTCCTACTTTTTGGCTTCAGGTTTCTTATCTGAAGTGATCGTAACTGTACTTGTCCCATGATTGTTGTGAGGAGCACAGTTATGCACACAGCACTCTGGGTACAGTCTCTGTAAGGTGTTAGGACTTAGTTCAGTTAGTGTCATTTATAGCTCACTACCTCTTAAAAGCAAACAGGCACTGCTGCTCTCATTGCGTTTTCTCATTTCTCTCAAAAAGATGATTGGAGTTTGTTCCATG
This sequence comes from Crocuta crocuta, assembly GCF_008692635.1. Taxonomy (NCBI): domain Eukaryota; kingdom Metazoa; phylum Chordata; class Mammalia; order Carnivora; family Hyaenidae; genus Crocuta; species Crocuta crocuta. The sequence continues at coordinate 6,415,712 of NW_027530213.1, read as the reverse complement.
TATACGATCTGGTATCATCCACATAAACGTTGAGATTGGTGGTAATTTGAAAGTTGTCCCCATACCCAAAAGGTTTTCATTCTCTTGAGACTTCTTTAGAAAACAACAGCACAAAACATTGTGAGCTAGACTTCTGTATTGATGGAAGCAGGTTAAAAATTAGTATGTCTTGGAGAATGTATGTATATGGATGAGATGATAAACCTGGTAGTTTATGGTTTTTCTTAGGTAAGATTTTATTTGACCAAGTGGTTTACTTACATGGGAAACCATCCTCCTAAACCCCTTGGCTCCTCCATACTTTGCTAAAAGTGGAGCTGTTCCCATTGGTAGGGATTGTTCAGATCCCTGCCCACACTGCCTCTCTTTCCACCCCTGTGATGGTACACTGAGACTAGAAGAAATCCCCAGAATTCAGTTTAAACGCCATTTGAGTTCAGAGTTTCGTGCATTTCTTATGTACTTCTAGAAATTTGAATAACGAAGTTTGTAGGTATAATAGAAATGTTTTGCCAGAGAGATTTAAGGGTAAACTCCTTACATGTTTTGAGGACTGTTCTGTCATATGCTCACATGTAGTGTGTTCTCTTTAGCTCCACTTGTAACTTGAAATTGGCTGGAATTCATATCCGTTGCATTTGGAACCCTTCTTTTGCTTTTGAAGTGTCACTGATAAACTGCTACCAATACTCATTTCTACATTTTTAAAGTAAGTGTGGGTTGAAGAAGGTCCTATATGAGTACTTACATACTCTGTACCATGCACCATTAACCTACTCTGCTGGTGGAATTTGCTTTACTGAACCTTGAATCAAGGTGTCAGAAGTGAAAATGAGTTATGAAAAGTCCGTAAGTAGAATTTTGTATAAATTTAGTTTGTGTGTGTGGTTTACTTGAAGTCATGTTAATAGGAGCTAATTATTCATGATATGGTTTAAATATTTGTGGGAGAACTACGTATTTAATAAATTTCTTTATCCAGTTCTTTTATCCGTAAATAACTTTTGTGAGGAACCTAATATGCCTCTATTATAGTTGGCAATTTAAAAGGAATTGATATCCTCAGTTTTAGTCCATACAAGTTGTAAAAGGTAAAGTGACATTTACTGAGTGCCTCTTTGTTGCACTGGGCAATATTCTGTGCTTTCTGTATGTTAATTATTCCTTATCAAACCATTAGGAGCTAGATGGTGATCTGATTTTACAGATGAGACAGTTGAGGCTCATACAGATTACTTGCTAGATCCTGCATTTAGGAAGTAACAGCTTGGGCTCCAGCCTTCAGAGTTTGTCTGCTTTCTTGATCACACCGCTTATATGCATGTAAGTTTTCAGAAGTGTCTGTATGTATTCTGTAACCCTCAAATTACTAGCTGGTAACAGTGAGTGTTTTTCACTGGATCAGAATGTAAGCAAGACCTGGCAGTGCTGGGCTGGCCTGTTCAGGTAGTCCTTTGAGTGTGTGGTTTTTAAAGTGACTCCAAAGCTAAAATGATTGTCGTTCGGTCACTTCTGGTGTCACTTATTCTACCCTTTGTGAGTCCCTTTGCTTCATTAATTTGTTATGACGTGGAGCCCTGATAGCTTTAGGAATTGCTTTTCTTGTTCTCTGTTGGTGACTTTATTTCTAGATTGACTATATGTCCTGGATTTTATAGAGTGTCCCAAAATAATTTCCTACTTTGGAAGATAAATTATATGGTCACCCTAGATAATAGAAAAGAGATGTTGGATTTGGTTATTATAATAATTATATTTTTAATATATTACCTAATGGGAGGTTAATAGCCAATTTAATTTGGTGTTACCTGTTTTCCTTTTTCTAGTTCAAACAGCAAATGTTTAGGTATGCTTTTCTATTTAGATTAATTCCTCGGGTGTAATTTAATTCATCCAAACAGTACCAAAATTGTATTCTGATTTTGTGCAAAACTATCAACAGAACACTTTCTGAGAAAGAAGCCCTCTCCTCTGTGGGGGCTTCTGCTCTGTTTTACAGTGCCCTTGTGTTTTGAGATTTGGCTAAATTCATTATACTGCCCATCACCACTAGGGGACCACTTTATGCATTCTACACGTAATACTTCTAGTATGGAAGTACTTGTTTCCTTAAAAATGTGCTACCAAGGAACCAACGCATGTATTTATCATTCCTGTACCTATTGTATTACTTGTCTCACTTAATGGGATTTACCTAAACCGTGTAGCAGCTTAGTTCTAATATAAAAAAATTTAAAAAGCTGCTTTTTGGCTGATGAAAAATTTTCCCATGTATATTTTTCTGAAAATAAAGGAATTCTGGTTAGTGTTCATTATATTTTTGTCATAGAAATATTTACCTCAAAGGAAAGAGAAAAATACAAAGAACTTATATTGTGTATTTTATTTGGAACCTTATTTAAGGAATGCACAATTTATGTCCTCACAAAGTTCAAGGCTGTGACTGTGACAATTTCTGTTCATGACTAGAATGTAAAACTTAGCTGCATTGCATTATAGTATTTTATATCTTTCTACCAACTAAGTTGACCTATTTTTGGTTTTGTTTGTTTTTCCTTTTCCAGTCTTTACCGGGTGTTGGTTTCTGGATGTATTTTGTTTAAATTGGAAAAATCTTAAGCCTGCCCACAGACTGGTATGGTATCCAGTGAGATGGGGACTTCTTGGCAGTGGCTTTTGAATAGTCTGAGGAGGCATAGGCAGACAGAGTTGAAAAGTCAGCCTTGAGCTAGTGTTTGGCCACTCTCTGCTACCTCTCCTGTGGGCAAAATGTCTTTTCTCTCTAGCTTACCTGCCGTCTGGAGAAGTTAGGGGTTAGATCAGTGTGAACATTCATTCATCAGGGAGCAGAATATGGTTCAGATATCTGACTTGTAGAGATTGTATTTGACAAAACAATGTTACTGAAATTAGCAGTGTTTACTAGTGATTTAGTGATTGTTCTGCTTCTGAGCACTTGGTTCTCTGAACAAATAAGCTACCGGTAGGGGCTGCTACAACTCACCCCCCCCTCCCCTCCCAGCAAAAACCCCTGGATGTTTTGTTTGTCCCTTCTTGGGGGAAACACAGGGTTGGTCAGCCACCGCTACTGAGAAGAGCAACACCTGACAGGGCTATTTTGACTGGAGTTAGGCTTTCCTCTGTAAATTGAAACCGGTGGTTTGGTTCTCGAATGGTGGGGAGCGCCTTGTTTAAGGCCAGATTTCATAACAGCCAACAACTGTTTTTGTAATTANGTGAGCATGGGAGAGGGGTGGAGAGAGGTGGGGATGTGTGTGTGGAGAGAATCGTAAACATACTCAATCCCACGACCTTGGGATCATGACCTGAGCCGAAACCTAGAGTCAGACACTTAACAGCTGAGCCACCCAGGCACCCCTAAAGGTGCTCTTTTAAATAGTTAATGCTTATTAGTCATCTGATTATATTTTATAAAAAAAAATTTAGGTCATTCTTCTTAGATAATGTCCAAGTATTTCTTTAGAAAGTTTTTGGGGTGGGGGAAGTGGTCATTAACTAACCACCAACTTCAAGATTTAGCAAGTATGAAGTGATATAAATCCCGACTGTTAGTGTATTTTTATGTTGTTGTATGTGGGAGTTTTATTCAGTCAGTCATTATTGACACTGGGTTTTAGGAGGAAGGATTTTAATCAGTTTTCTTAGTATAATTATTATAGTGCTTCATGCTTAAAAAGGCATAAAGTTGGGTTTAAGTAAGACATGTCTGTCTAGGCAGCATTATGAATAAGACCTAATAACCTAATTCAGTAGAACATTTATCTTTAGGCATTGTTTCCAACTCCTTGCCAATGAGAGGTGTGTTTTTAAAAGTTTTTAATACTGTGGTCTGTTTTGAACAGATTTGGAAAGAAGTAGCTTTAGTATCATTAATGGGACTTAAGTTTACTTCTGATTTTTAATCTACCTAGATTCATCAAAAAGCACCGACTTTGTTGAGTATAGAAAAATATTTCACTTGGCAGTTGCTTTATCACAAAAGGAGAAATCATGTTAGAAGTTGATGTGTGGAGGCATTAGGTTGAATAATAAATTGTTCTTTATATTGATCTTTCTCAGCTACAATTGTAATTAACTTTGTAGATTTAGAATTTGTCTCTTTTCCAGGAGAAAAGCCACCAGATTCATAAATTTGACTTTAGGTGGATTTAAATGTCTGTTTTCCAGAGTGATTTTTTTCCTTAATCCAGGACTGAAAAATATATGATTGACTTAATTAAAGATAACTTACTATCTAATGGTTGATTAATGTTTGTTTTATTGAGGTTTGGAAGATATAACAATACATTATTTTTCTGACTTTCAGAAAATTTTCTTCCCCTCTCTACTCTCCTTGGTTTCTATACCCTTTAGCAAGAAAGCATTATTGAAAGGAAAAAAAATACTCAACAAAATCAAACCTTGTGTCTGTGTGCCTTTATCCCTCAGATTCTCTTGGAAATAATGCCTGATGAAAAGGAAGGCAAGGAGACTACTTTTCTGAACATTTTTCAAAAATCTTCTGATGTCTACCTTTTAGCTAGCAGAAGTAGTAAAATTTTAGGGTTTTATAAGTTGTATGTTCCTCATTTTTTTGTGTGCAATGTCTTGTTTTCCTTTAGGGCAGGAGTCCTCACAATTTCTACATTGCTGTATAACTACCACAGATAGAAATTTGTAGGAATTTAGGAAAATTTCATTATATAAATTTGCATAGACTGTGCACAGTGATAATCTGTGTTTTTGGGAGTAGATGATAATGTACAGTAAACTCTACCTGCCTGTTCCATCCAAGACCGTAACCGGTTATAAAAAGTGCCTTGTTTGGGATTTATAGCATTTGAAGATTTATTCTGGTACCCTTATGAATAATTAGTGTTTTTTTTTTCTCCCCTTGCTCCTTTAAGGTGCTTTAATTAAGATCTCGGTGTCTCTTCCAGTCTGAGGCGACCACAGTAAGACAAGAAAAGGCAGTGTCACGGTAGGCAGTTCTTAGTTGCTAGAGAAGTTAGGCTGCTTACTTATGAGGTTGATAACCTCATAACTTGTTCTTAGTTCGAAATGATAAGTATTCTCATGACTTTGAAGTATCAGATGTGCTCGTATAGTTTTTCTTCTGGAACTGAGGTATATTTTAAACGTTTTTTTTCCTTTTATAAAGAATGTCTTGTTGCGCCGTTTTGCTAGACTGAAAGTTCCTCATCACTTGGTGAGACCCTCCTCTAATTCAATCTTTGTCTTTTGTCTTTGCTGCCTTGCAGGGTTGGTACAGTAGGCTTCACTAACTTAGCTGCAACTCAGAATTTCTCCTCCAGCACCTGAGTAAATGCTGATGGTCTTGTGGAGAGTGGATTAAGAGTACGAGCTAAGTTCTCAATCCCAATTAAGAAGCGGAGGAAAATTTAAACTGTCTCCTTCAAAGTTTATCACAACCACCACCATCAAGACAGCAAACCAAAGGACAAAGACTTTGACCTGCTGTGTTGCTCTGTGTAGTCCAGTTCACGTATGGTTTACAGACTTGGCTGGGGTTACTAATGAGTAAATAAAAAGTTGGACACTTCTGTCATTGGACACTTACTCACAAAGTTACCAAAATGAGGGCTGTACTGGAGACAGCAGACATTGCCATAGTGGCCCTGTATTTTATCCTGGTCATGTGCATTGGTTTTTTTGCCATGTGGAAATCTAATAGAAGCACCGTGAGTGGATACTTCCTGGCGGGGCGCTCTATGACCTGGGTAGCAATTGGTGCCTCTCTGTTTGTGAGCAATATTGGGAGTGAGCACTTCATTGGGCTGGCAGGATCTGGAGCTGCAAGTGGATTTGCAGTGGGCGCATGGGAATTCAATGCCTTACTGCTTTTGCAACTTCTGGGATGGGTTTTCATCCCGATTTACATCCGGTCAGGGGTATACACCATGCCTGAATACTTGTCCAAGCGATTTGGTGGCCATAGGATTCAGGTCTATTTCGCAGCCTTGTCTCTGATTCTCTATATCTTCACCAAGCTCTCAGTGGATCTGTATTCGGGTGCCCTCTTTATCCAGGAGTCTTTGGGTTGGAACCTCTATGTGTCTGTCATCCTGCTCATTGGCATGACTGCTTTGCTGACTGTGACCGGAGGCCTTGTTGCAGTGATCTACACAGACACTCTCCAGGCTCTACTTATGATCGTTGGGGCACTCACACTCATGATTATTAGCATGATGGAGATTGGCGGGTTTGAGGAAGTTAAGAGAAGGTACATGTTGGCCTCACCCAATGTTACTTCCATCTTGTTGACATACAACCTTTCCAACACAAATTCTTGTAATGTCCACCCTAAGAAAGATGCACTGAAAATGTTGCGGAATCCAACAGATGAAGATGTTCCTTGGCCTGGATTTGTTCTTGGGCAGACCCCAGCTTCAGTATGGTACTGGTGTGCTGACCAAGTCATCGTGCAGAGAGTCTTAGCAGCTAAAAACATTGCTCATGCCAAAGGTTCTACTCTTATGGCTGGCTTTCTGAAGCTTCTGCCAATGTTTATCATAGTTGTCCCAGGAATGATTTCCAGGATACTGTTTGCTGATGATATAGCTTGCATCAACCCAGAGCACTGCATGCAAGTATGTGGAAGCAGAGCTGGGTGCTCTAATATTGCTTACCCACGCCTGGTGATGAAGCTGGTTCCTGTGGGCCTCCGGGGCTTAATGATGGCAGTCATGATTGCAGCTTTGATGAGCGACTTGGACTCTATCTTTAACAGTGCCAGTACCATATTCACGCTCGATGTGTATAAACTCATCCGCAGGAGCGCAAGCTCCCGAGAACTAATGATTGTGGGGAGGATATTTGTGGCTTTTATGGTGGTGATCAGCATTGCATGGGTGCCAATCATCGTGGAGATGCAAGGAGGCCAGATGTACCTTTACATTCAGGAGGTAGCAGATTACCTGACACCCCCAGTTGCGGCCCTATTCCTTCTGGCAATTTTCTGGAAGCGCTGCAATGAGCAAGGGGCTTTCTATGGTGGAATGGCTGGCTTTGTTCTCGGAGCAGTCCGTTTGACACTGGCCTTTGCGTACCGTGCCCCAGAATGTGACCAGCCTGATAACAGGCCGGGCTTCATCAAAGACATCCATTACATGTATGTGGCCACAGCACTGTTTTGGGTCACAGGACTCATTACTGTGATTGTTAGCCTTCTCACACCACCTCCCACAAAGGAACAGATTCGAACCACCACCTTTTGGTCTAAGAAGAGCCTGGTGGTGAAGGAGAGCTGCTCCCCGAAAGACGAACCATACAAAATGCAAGAGAAGAGCATTCTGAGATGCAATGAGAATAGTGAGGCCATCAACCACATCATTCCCAATGGGAAATCCGAAGATAGCATCAAGGGCCTTCAGCCTGAAGATGTTAATCTTTTGGTGACCTGCAGAGAAGAAGGCAATCCAGTGGCTTCATTAGGTCATTCAGAGGCAGAAACACCAGTAGATGCTTATTCCAATGGGCAAGCAGCTCTTATGGGTGAGAAAGAGAGAAAGAAAGAAACAGAGGATGGAGCCCGGTACTGGAAGTTCATAGATTGGTTCTGTGGCTTTAAAAGTAAGAGCCTCAGCAAGAGGAGTCTCAGAGACCTGATGGAGGAGGAGGCTGTTTGTTTACAAATGTTGGAAGAGCCTCCACGAGTTAAACTAATACTAAATATTGGACTTTTTGCTGTGTGTTCACTTGGAATTTTCATGTTTGTTTATTTTTCCTTATGAACTTTTAAGGATATGATGAGACACTAACTTAAGAAAATACTGGTCTTTTGGGAAAAAAAAAAAACATGTAACTGTTGCATCTCTCAGGCATTGTTTACGCTGTAGGTTTTAGCCAAATTTTACTTAGCAGAAAATCATCTATTGCAAGACTTTATTTTCCCAGAGATGGATGAAAGCAAATTTTCAACCTAAATGAAGTAAAACTTGTTTAACAGACTGAATTGTGCAAATGTGGTTTAAAATTTTCCATACCAAAGTAAGGAGAGACCAATTATTCTCATAGAACACATAGAACAGAATATATGCTAAGATATTACAAATAAGGTATACTGTCTGCACTGCCAAATCTTGGTAGGCCTTCTTAACCTGAAGTAGAAGACTTGCTCATTTCAAAGTTTTTTCTGTCTCTTTAATCTCTACTACCATTTAAAACTGAATTTGTAGACATTGTATAATCAGTTGTGTACTGAAAATCTAACCATGTGCTTGTGAGGTACTTGTGTCGGGACAAGTTAGTTCGTTTGCAAGGCTCATTTTGCTAGCATGAGCCTGTGGGTTCTGACTGCCAAAAGAAAGGAAGAAGAATGTTTTCCTATAGCTGTTCTTGTACCACCAGTATAAGGAATGTTGAGCAAAAGTTCCAGTTCCCCCCCCCTTTTTTTTTCCTCCTACTTTGACTGAAGTTTAAGTGAACCACACTCAAAATGACCATCAAGTCTATCTTGGTAAAGTTATCTCATGACTGTATTGTCGGATGATTAGGGGAGAAAATGAAGTAAACATTGCTGATGATCCCCAGATTTATTGACCAAGTTCAGGTTGTTTTTACAGTTTGGGAATTAGCAGTCCTCAAGCAGGGTTTGGTCAGTTTATGCTAAACAGGTGACTATTCATACTCCACTAATTCTCTAGCTTTGTTCTTTGTTCTTGTCATTTGGTAACATTTTTTTATTAGCCACATACCTTTCCAAGTGGTTTCAGTCAGAAGATAGGTCCAGAAATTTGAAGAAAATTGTCACTGCCTTTGTGCTGAGTTGCCCCATGATACATTAAAGTTGAGTTTTTCGAGGGAAAATTTAATTCTGAGATCATATTGTGTCCTTGAGAAGTTTCTTTTCCCCCCTGATTTACTTTTTTTTGAAAGACTTACCATTCTTACACAGCCTCTACATTTTTGTTTAAAAAGCTACATTGACTTAGAGCATGAGGAGGTTTCAATGCAAACTGGGCATCAGTAAGAGAAAAGTCAGAGTGCATGCTTTGCCATCGGTAGGTTGTCAGTATAGTCTTTTTGTGGAATGGATAGCATGTTAAAGAGGTGTCAAGAATAAGAACTTCTGGGCTTCATAGTATGTCTTGTGCAGGATATTGTAGGACTTGTGTAATTGTAGGAGCCTCTGTCTTCACATGGCATGGTGCTCCATTGTAACCTTCATGGATAGGAATCTTTTTCACAATCTGATTCCCCTTCGTGAGGACAAGGTACAAAAGATGTTGGAGAAAAGCTCTATAGATCATGTAGTTATGTGTCTGTGTGCTCAACATGGTCCTTTTTCCTCCATGACATATGAAGGAAATTAACTGTGTATCTACTTTCTTTGACTTTCCTGTAATCTCTGATACTTTTTAAATTGCATGATTTTATTAAGCTTGTATTCTTTAGGGAAAAGTATTACTTTTTTAGATACTTTTGTAGATTTTGAATCAAAACTCAGTCCTAATGACTTTAAATTTTTTGTATTCTATAAACTAGTTTCATTATGATGGACTTGATTAGTCCAAAGTTGATTTTAGAAATTATCAGGTAGCATAATGTCTTCCCATCTCCAGGAGGCTTTCTGATGGACTGAGTCTGTATATGAAAAAGTAATTTATGTATGAATAGCATGATTTCTGAGAGCTTAGAGTGCCTTGTAGAATTTTTTTCCCCCAATTTCACTCTTACGGTTTAGAAGCTGGGGGCCAAATTAATAGGGACCATCCTTTTCTTGAATGGAGGAGGCTGTGGCTGTGACATGTCTAAGGTTACAGAAAGTCTTTTGGGAAGAACGGAAAACCATGTATCCAAAGCTGGACTCCTGGTTAGTCGTCTTCTTTTCTCAAAGGAACTATTTTTTCCTTTGAGACAACCTTTTTGGTATTTGGGAAAATAATAGGACCTTAGATTTTTCAAATTGGCATTTAAGTTGTAGGAATCAGAATTTTCTTTGAACACATTGCTGTAGAACTCCAGAAAGAGGATTGACACATTGGCTGGGCAGCCTTCTTACCCCTTCTTTTTACAGCATAAATTACTAGGTGGTGTTTATGTGGGTTTTTTTCCCCTTTGTTTAATATTGAGTCCTAATAGTTTGGAGTATTAGGATCCCCTACTTTCTCTTTGCTCCTGTCTTAGTACGATACATGAAATACATCCTCTTGTGTCTATTTGTGTGTATATAGCAGTAGGTCAAGTTTAGAGTACTAATGTCTGTAAATAAGGAATGACTATTAGCATATCCATTAGGATGTTTATTCTTGCCAGTATAAACAACACTGTGGAGACTGAAGTCCCTGAAGCTTGCCTTTCTTACTGCTTTCCAGTAATAGATAATGTGCTTGAATAAGTATGAATTGCTGATTGCAACTTCATTCAGGGGACCATTGTTCAGTCTAGATTTCATTAGGAGATTGTTCATGGAATGATACATGGTCTGTTTTAAGCTAGTAAAATGTTCATACTTTACACGAACTAAATGGGTCCTAAATGATAACATTTGATCTGTAGACATATGTATTTTTATATTGGTTCAAGCTAAGGTTGAGAATTGAATAAGAGTGATACGGACTAAAATAGTTACCTAAGAGTCAAAATAAAGTGAGGACAGTGGTCTTCAAAAGATAGAGACGAATATTGTCTTATCTGCTCTTAATGGTATCCCCAGTTCTTAGATTTTTGTCCTTCCATACAATCTCAGTCTTAAGATCTGATGAGAAGAGCTTACTACTCCAGCATGTAGAATAATTACTGGCTCCAAAAATACCATATCCTTTTGCCCCAGGATGGTACGTGGCGTTGAAACAGCTGAGCCGAGCTTTTTCCGCAGCCATTCTTTTCCTGGTGAGGTTATCACTCATATCTTTAGGTTAGAGAAGCATCAAGCAGTAGTGGTGGTACTGTGTCCTTTGGCCTAAATTCAGCAGATCTCCTGTCCCAAGGCTTCCTTTTTTCCCTTGGCTCAAAGGATGCATTGTCTTTTTGCACAAAGAAGCTGGCCAGGGTCATAGTTCTTAGCATGTCAGGTAATTAGCAGAGACCTATCATATGTGAAGCTTCACATTTTAAGAATTGATTGGGAGCTTGTCACTCAGTTCTCTAACCTGAGGCTAACTGGGAGTGGGGAACTGAAAAGTCTTGTTCAGGGCGCTTGAGTCTGTGAGTGTCTCCTGTTTCTCAGTCTACTGCTTTCTTCCCTATACTTACAGGGTAAATGGATCTTTACCCTCTTTGAATATCATTTAGGGTAGCCTATGGGTTATTCTTATTCTTTATTAGCTCTTAAAAGGTTAGACCCGTCAGTGTTCCTACTTGGCAGTATTTGGCTTACTTACTTTGCTTATACTTTTTACCCTGCTGTGTTGTTTTCATCTGAGGTATGGTGGTTAGAAAGGACCACATGGGTGTGGAGGAGTTACACCTTAACCATTCCCCAGTTTAGGTTGAGAGACGCATGTAGAACATTCCTGTTAGTTATGTGACCACACAGACCTGCCAGGACAATTTTTCTCTGAAGGTCAGAAAAACTATTAAATGAGATGCTGACAAATCCTGGCTGATACAGACTTAACAAATTAGGTAATGGACAAACATTAGGTTAAAATGTGCAGACATAGAATTCTAATGTGGATTCTAGAACTTGAAGCATCTTGGCTATTAGCTAGTTTAAGCCTTTCCTCATATAGATTAGGATACCAACGAATAAGATCCAGCCTGTTAAACTCTGGTTTGATGTTAAATATTGTGAAGATTGTGAAGTAGGAGTTTTTAATTTGAGGTTAAGTAACTCTTTGAGGCTAAATGACTGATAATTTGTTAGTGATGCTTTAGCAGAAAAAAATGCTTTTAGGCTTGTGTTCATAAGATTTCTCATTAGCAAAATGTTAAATTGCTAAGTCATTCTGATGTTGTTAGCTTGAACAGACTTTACAAATAGGATATATTCCTATCTGTGTGTATACCCACCTACCATTCAGAGAGACTGGTCTTTCCCTTTGCCTTCCCTCACATTTCTTTAATTCTTCGTCTGTTCTTTTAACATTTCTCAGATTTCTGTTTTGATCTTTTATCAGCTTAATTCACTTTCAGGCTTATTGCTGTGATGTGCAAAAGTGCTGCTTTGCCCTAGTTTTGATTACTGGGATCCAAATAATGATTCATTAAGTATAGTTGTGTTTAAATATATTGAATTTCAGTTAGCTTAAACTGTTAATTCTCAAGAATGATTTTCTCAGGCTAATGTTCACTGGTGTTCACTAATAATAAAAACGCCCTAATAATTCATCAGTATCTTATTCTGAAAACTCTTTCCTTCAAAAATTAGGGAGGCAACAATAGTTAAAATTTATACCAATCCCTTTGAAATGGTGGTATCACAATGCAGAGAGGAATAGAGTTTATTTTGATGCCAAAAAGCCTTGTTCTTTTAGTACTTAAAGGTGAAAAGTTGAAACTAGTCAGTTGGCGTACAGAGAAACCCTTTTGTACTAGTTAGGTATGAAGCTGGATTATATAAGAAGTAATCTTTTGATTACTACACTTGGTTAGACTTGGTTAGCTTATTAACTCAGGGCTGCAAATCCCTTTTCTTCCATTAAGGTCACTTCTCTTAATTTGGTATCCTTTTTATCAAACTCTCCCCTCTGTTGGAAGACTTGGTATTCAGCTCCTTTGACTCCTAGAATTGGATTTAGCTAAGGTTCAAACTACATAATAGGCTTTGCCAGTGCTGAGTCCCACACCATTATTCACATAGTCATATAATGTTTTTATTTAAACTTCTCTCCAATGCCAGGAATAAGGCTTTCAACTACTGATTCACCTTTAAAGGAATGTTGTGAGAATGGATATAATTTGTTTCTATTTCCATCTCAAATCCTTTAGAAAAGATAGGACTTCGGTTTTTGTTTTGGGTTAAGCACCCTGTTTCTCTGGTAACTAACAGCCTTAACCATTGGTATATTGCCATTTATTCAGAAATAAACGAAAAAGATTTGATGTATTTGTATTGTTACTCATTGCATGTACTTTACTTTTTAGGGGAGGACCATACTCTGAAGCTGTTGATTTAAACCAAATAACCTTAGTTTATGTGATGATTTTTTCAGTGTGGTTTGGTTACCTGGATTCACGTGTGAAGAGAGCGATGCTAGAACAAATAAGCAAGTGAAGAGCAAGTCAAGACAAAAAGCACAGTGGTCTCCGATTTTTGTGTGTGTAGGAGCAATGGCTTTACTCTCAGAAAAGCACTAGATCATAATTGTTGCCCGTGGTACTGAAGCCCTTCCGTCCTCTCCTACCCTTCCGTACTCCCAGTTAAAAATAGTTTACAGTCCGTGAACTCTATCAATAAGGGAAATACATATTTCAGTGATTTCTGTAACAGCACAAGTTGACAGTAGATAACCACAACCTTGTTGGAGACTTCCATTTATCTTGGTAAATTCACCTTGTACCCCAGTGCTGCTGGAGACAGGAGTGTTTACTTTGTTTATTGCCTTTGGATAAACTGGCCTGGATAATTTTTCAGCATTTAATTGTAGCCCAGACTTCTGTAAATGGAATTTTCCTTAATAACTCGCTTTTTGGTTATTATAGTTGGAAACTGAAATTAAGCTCATTGCTATTATTGAAATCCCAAATTGGCAAAGGCCAGTATATAGGGTATTTCATAATATAATCAGCTTCTGAAATTTCTGTGTTTTGATTAGTGCCTTCTGGTTGCCAATACTGACTCTGCTAGTTTACACATTTCCCTTTCTTGATAGAATATATTTATTTGTTACAATTCCTCTTTTTAAATTTTGTTATAACTAATAAGGAAATATAAAAAATACATTTATATTTACATACTTTATATGCAGCCTTTGTTTAGGTTCAAGGAAACCAAGTAGCTCTAATTCCTGTTGCAGTTTAAATGTTATTTATTCATCTATATTTGTTTTGTAGTCTTCATTAAAACTATAAAGTTACTTATTCTGTGAGTATATTTTAACTATTGTTTTTCCAGTGTAGGTTTAATAGGCTTATCTGAGAACATATGTGTGACAAGAGTTTCACATTCCATGGTAGGTAAAAACCTTAAAGTAAAGGCCCACAGAAAGCACAAATCCTGTTCACGCAGGTGTGTGTCTGCACACGTAGAAAGCACAAGACTTAACAGTATTTCTCAGTGTCCCACAAGTGCCAGTAACAGAGCCCACCAGGTGTTTGTCTCGGGAGTTCTGGAGGACCACAGTATCTGTCGAAAGCTCTAGACAGTGGGGTGATCTAAGTTGTGGTCCTAAATGAGAAGTGATTCAAATGTAATAAATGTAATAATCTGAAAAAGTGTACTACTGTAGTAGAAGGAGAGAAGACAAAAGAATGTTGGGATTCTACTTGGGGGTTACTTGTGAAAATGGGGTTTATGGATTCTTTCCTACCGTCTGGAACTAACTGGGACAGACTTTGAGGCTTTTGGTGGGTGGAACAGTTTGGTCAGCTTTTGCTTTAAGTTGTAGAGCCATTGGAGTTGGTTTTTTGTTTGTTTTCAATCTTAAATCTTCAGGAAATTTTACCTGCCATCAGTAGTTTCCTGAAAATATGGAGAAATTTCACATTTTAACAGGGCAAATACTTGTCTTTAATTTTTGTAGGTTTGTAAGAGGTGAACCTATCTTTATTTTTTGGTGTGCTTTATGCACTTCATTTTATTAGCGCAGAATTTGATCCAGGTGTTCTGAGCATCAAACGAAGTCTGAGACAGATCTGCCAGATGAGCTACTTTGCTTTTTCACAGTGGTTGTAAGACTCTGAAGGATTCTTTTACCTGTATCATTCTCCGCTTCATGAGTAGATTAGGTGAAATCTGTGGGTGCAGCAGAAGAAAATGCTTGTCTTGCACTCGGTATTGCCCTTGTTTTCTTTACCTGAATAGTCTAGTTTATCAAGATGCATAAATAATTTGTCTTGAATTTTGCCCATATATCAAAAGCTGTAACTCAGAATGGGAGAGAAATGACTACCTTTGTTCGTTCCCACTCTCTATTTTGTGTGTTTATCTTCTTAGGGAAAGACTTGGTCAACTCTGATAATATATGGAATGAAGATTAAAGCTGGTGTAGACTGATGTCACATGTCTTAGAAGGGTTAACCAGAGCGCCTTGAGGGAGAGATTTCCCCCTCCAGCAAAAAGCAGTCAGGTGTGTTCCCTCACAGTATTTTAGAATGTGAAACCTTAGGCTTGGGGTGGGGGTGTGGTGAGGGAGGGCAGAGGAGTGCCAGAAATGCAGGAAAAAATGGTTCGAGGAACATCTTTGGCTTAGCAATGTGTGATAAGGCAAAAACAGTTATAACCTGTTGATCCTAGATAGTATGCGTCTGTACCTTTAAATGTTTTTTAAATTTAAAATCATTTGTAAGAACTTCATGGTTTTGAAGATTCCTTTGGCAGAATTTCTTTCATTTATAATTCCATAAAATATTGCTTTAATTATTCGTCTAGGTGAAAGTAGTCCTAGCAGTGTAAATATGTATAATTAGAATTTTCTAATTTCACTTTGAGATCTCTAACTTTTGAGTGGCAAAAACAGATCAACAAGTCTTTTGCTCATGGACTTTTCTGTGGCGTTGTTAAAATGCAAAAGCTTTATTTTTGTTAATAATGACATATTAGTTTAGTGTCAGATGACGACACGGAATCTGTTCCCTGCTTTCCCCCACCAGTACTGCTGTGGTTTATAGATTGCCAACAGAGTCCAGAAATACAGCAGGGACCTACCCATTCTTGGCTTGGACACCCCATTTTCTGTTGCCCAGACCTATGTTGGCGATCATGTATGAACTATGTTATGCTTCTCAGTACTTATTGTTTTTTTTTTGATAAGGTGGATATCAAAAATAGTTGCTGTGCAAAAGTTAGTAGTCTTCTTCAAGAAGAAAACCGATTCCTTTTCTAATATCCTGTGAAATCGCTTCATTCATTTCTTTATTTTTAAGCCAAATGTCAGCAGAGTACTGCTGCTTTTATCTAGTACTTTTGATATGTAAGTATTGCATTTTAAAAAGATGTCTACATTGAAAATTGTTTTTCCCAGTGTCCTCCCTATTTGTTCATATTTTCTGTAAGAGACCAGTCTGTGCACTGGGGGGTGTGTATTGTGTAAATGTACCATTTTGTCAGTTATGCATTGTAGACCGAATGTGATTATAAATGAAGCTGTTGAGTTATTGGTGAGTTTTTTGAATTGTAAACTGATTTCCAGTGTACTGTTTATTGTCCACAGTTCTTTTGTTTGTTCGTTTGTTTGTTTCAAGGTTTGATTGATCGGGGTCCATCTTCACGTTGTACAATGTTTTAGTTGCAAGCAGAAAGTAGAATTTGGTATAAACCAGGTTATTTCTGTATTGAAAGGAATACAATTGAAATTGTAGATTTAGGATTGTTAACCATACATGACAATTCTAACTTGACTATTATTCTAACCTACTGTATACAATCTGATTTTTTAAATTGTAGACATGTATGATCTTGGTTTAGTGTGTTTTTAAAAGTGTTATTGTTGAAAAAAATGGAAAAACAATGAAGCAAATCTGCTAAAGAGCTGTCAGTTTTCATTACTGACTCTGTAAAATACACTGTTCTTTGTGTACTGTGTGTTATTTTGCCAGCTGCTGCATTAGCCTTCAAAAGTATTTGGAAACTTCAGATGAACTACATTTCTTGAAAAGTATATTCCTTTCTGTGGTATCTTGTCCTGTAACTGAAGTATAGTAATTATTTTATGGAAATGTTATTAGCACTTCTGTACCAACTTTGAATAAAATGAAAAATTTACATTTCTGTGACTGAGTATTTTCAGTATAAACATGTCTGCCCTCAAAAATTTACAAAGTTCTGTGTCTAGAGTTGAAGAGGTTTTACCTCAGTGCCTTTTCCCTTTCCCTTAGCTCAGCAAGGGTTTTGCCCTACCAGTTAATGCTGTTCTTTACCTGTGTAAACCGGGGCTTACAGATGTTGATTCAGAATTGAGTTACATGGCAATCGCCAAGTAAATAAAAATTCTTTTAGTTTATCACTTCTATTTTGAAATAATTTCAAGTTACATACAGGAAAGTTGTAAGAATAGTATGAAGAACTGTGGAATCATTTTCATCCAGATTCACCAGTAGTTCACATTTTTGCCACTTTAGCTTTGTCATTCTCTTTTTTTTCATACACACTTTCCTGAACCATTTGAGTATTAAGTTGCAGACATCATTCCCCTCTATTCCTTAAGTGGTTGGAGTATATTTAAGACAAAGAAAATCACTCCTGTAATCACAGTATAATTACCAATATCTAGAACATGACAGTGATGCAATATTTTAATCTGACGTCATTATTCAAATATTGCTGTTACAATAATGTCCTTTTGTAGCAGTTTTTTTTTTTTAAAGTTCAGAAGGCAGTCCATTGTGTTTAGCTTTTATGTCTCTCTCCTTTAATTAGCAGCGGTTCCTCAGTTTGTCTTCCATGGTATTGACAATTTTGAAATTTAGAGGCCGTTTTGTGAATGCCCCTCGTTACCTCATGATCAGATTCCCACTATGCATTTTTGCCAGGAGTATGGTTTAAGTAAGCAGTCCATGATGATGTCCTCAAAGCTTCATGTTGGGAGGGGTGTGATGTTGTGTTGTCCCGTTAATGTTGACGTTAACTTTGATGCTTGGTTAAGATAGTGTCTGCCAGGTTCGTCCAATGTTAAGTTACTGTTTTTCCTTTTGCCAGTAAGTAATTTGTGGGAAAATAATTGGAGATTATGTAAATAACTTTCTCTTCATCAAGCTTCAACCCCTGAATTCAGTGTCCATTGGTAATTCTGGCCCGAGCAAAGTTACTACAATAATGATGCAAAACTGACTTTGTCTTTTGGTTTTTTGTTGTTTTTTGTTGTACTGAAATGAAGAGCTTCCTCCTCTTCCCATTTCTTTATCAGTATGAACTCATTTAGTGGGTTATAATCCATTACTGTCATCATTTTGCTCAGATGTTTCCAGATTTAGCCATTGATACTGTCTTAAGGCTCGTTCCTTCATGACCCATTTCTATCATTTTTTGAGTGCTTCCTGATTTCCCAACACAGCAAGGTGTTGCAGGTTTATCTTGTACTTTCCTTGCCCCCATTGGGATCAGGCATTTAGTTAGGGAATGGGGTTTAGAAATCAAGGTCTGGGTGTGACCATTCTTACAGGGGTGAACATGGCCCTTCTTCTGGGCCCTTTTCAGTATACAGAGGTAGGATACTTATATACATCTACTGATGCTTCCTGGTTCCACACTAGCGCTAGAAGGTTCTTTTTAGCTTTCCCCTGTTTCTCCCTTTTCCAGCTGCAAGAAATCAGATAATATTGACACATTATCTCATTTTTTAAATCTTCCAACTTTTTAGAATTAAAGTTTTCGCAGGTCTATAAATGTCTTTTAAGAGTGTTGCTGAATATGGAATTGTAGATTGGAAAGTATTTTTCTTCAGATTTGTAAGCCTAGGACCATTCCTCCTCCCCTCCCCCCCAGCTTCTAGTCTCAGTGCTCTGACATTTCGTTATGACATGTCTTAAAGGTTTTCCTTCCATTGTACTGGCCCTCAGTGAGCTGTTTCAGTTTGGCAACTGAGTGTCTTTCATTTCTAGGATGATGATTCTCTGTGTTCTCATTTTTGGAAAAAAGGACTTTTTTCAACTTGGAAGTTTATGCAACTCTTTGGACCGTGTGGACTGGTCCAGTTAATTTCATAGTCTTTTGTTCTTTAACTTTATTAATTGTCTTTATCTTTTTGCTCTAAACTTTATCTTAAACTTTTTGTTTCTAAACTTTATCTTCCAACCCTTCTGTTGAAAAAGAATTTCTCAGATATTTAATTTTCAGTGCTGCTTTGTTCCCCAAATCTTTTTTCTAGTCTCTTGTTCCATGGTTGCCTTATCTTTTCATCTCTGAAGATAGTGTTTTCTCTTCCTGCAGTGTTTGTTTACTCCAGTGTTTTCTGTGTTGAGCTCTGATGTTAAAGGCTTTTCTCAAACGTATGTGGTCTTTGGTTTAACAGAATGGACTACTGAATGTGTGGGTGGAGCTTGTCCGTCTCATTGTCTCCCTTTCCAGGTCTGGCTGTTTGTTATTCTGGGAGCTAAGTGGGGAAAGAGCACGGGGGTCTCATCATTCAGTATGCATTTTTTTTTCTCAGTCTCATTTTGGTGGGATGCCCCCACTTAGAGCTGTACCTGTGTCTTCCAGTCCACAGGTTTCTCTCTGTTTTGTCCACTCCAGAGAATAAACCTCCAGACGTGCATCTAAGGATCCAATTTCTCCTTATACTTTTGACAGACTTTATTTTAGCCTTTCATTTCATCGCCACTTTTCACAGGTGTACCCCGTGTTGCCAGTTCTTGGATCTTTGGAGGAATTCTCCGTTGTTCAGTACAGTTGATTCTCGGTTTTCCCCATTGCTGCTTTCTTTGATCTACTTATTTTCTTCTCCAAATTGAATTGCTGTGTTCCTGTCTTTCTTTCTCATTCTTGCAGAGTTGTACCTCAAAAAAAAGTCCCTTTACTGTAGTTCTAGTAGGTTTTCAGAAGGAGCATTGAAACTTCCAGCTTACGGGAAGTCCTGGTATCTGCTCTTTGCTTAGTGTTTGAAAGTTGACATTTCTGAGCCTATAGCCTGTTTCTGTCCTTTCCAGAAAGAACATGTTGACAAACAGAAGCACAGCTGGAGTTTTAAAAGTCTACTGGTCTGTGTAGTGCAGAACTAATTAATGATGGTTCACATTTTGGAAGGGGCCTTAGAAATTGTGTATTTGATTCTTCTGTACAATGCATGAAACCCACCTATGAAAACACTTCTGGCATGTGGAATTTAATATATGTACTCCATCCATGACACATGAACTTGAAACCATAGTGAATATGGTTGCTTATTGTTATTTGTGGTAGTTAACTTCCTGTACAGTTGCCTTTAACACTGAATTACTGAATATGAGTCATTGCCCCTTGAGGAGATACAGAGTTAGACTCCTGTAAGCCTCTGGCTGGTCACTACGTTTTAATTAAGTGACCGATACATAACCTCATTTTATGTGTGTTTCTGATAAAGACATTATATTTAATATATTTGATTCATGATCATTGAGCTCAGAGCCAACAGCATTTGAACTCATGCCACGAATGAAGCTTTGTGTAATAACTTTTCCTGTAAGGTACATCACATCCTTCTTGAACTTAGGAACATTAAGACAGCATGTCACTACAGTCAGGGGACCATTTTAAACAGCATTGACAAAAAGCACAAAGATGCCGGAAAACATGGCACCTCATGGACTGCAAAAAAGACACCTGCTTCTTACCATGGGAGACCTGAAACGAGAAGCCAGAGCCTTGGTTGTTGGACCTCAGCTGGGAGTGTGCGTGTTGGGTGGCACATAGTCCACCAGTCTCTTCATGCGTGTGTCTGCCTGTGACTGCAGAAGTTGGTGGGAGTGTCCACCTGGGCATCACAAAGCAGATTTTTGCTAGTAGGTGAATTGGCGTATATGGATTCCACCCATAATGCGGATCCACTGTACCTGCAAAGCAAACACCTGTGTAACTACCACCTGAAAGAGCTAGAACTTTGATCAGCTCCTCTTCCAGAAGGTGCATTTCAGTTTCAGGAAGTTCTGAGTTTAAAGGGGTTTCTTACCTCCAGTCTTGCCTCTTTAATTTGATAGTTCAGGTTTTGCCTCTGAAGTGTTCCCTTTTCTTCCCTTTGAATATTTGAAGGCAGATATTCAAGATAAATGTTCTCTTAAGTCTCAAAATCCAGCTTTATCTTTTCCATTCTCTTGGTATGCAGCACAGGACCTGGGTTTTAGACCCTTTACCTGTCTGTCTTTTTTTTTCCCCCTCCTAGACAACTTTGAGGTACTTTGATGTCCCTTTTTATATGTAGCCTCCCGTGTTTAATGCAGTAAATACAGTACTTCAGGGTGCACACTCCTGACGTTAGATAGACTGTAAGGGTGGGAAATAAACACAACAGTGAGGACCACCATTCCCTTGGTTTCCCTGTCTTTCCAGTTGTAATATGAAATTTCATTGTCACACCGTCTGGAAGACTCTGTACAAAGCTGTTGTCTCTACATAGTGTGTAGAGACAGCATGACTTGCTGACTCAGTTTCCAGAAGTTTTCATAGCCTTTCAGAGTCCTGAGTTTGGATGTGTAATATTTCTCGTACACTCTAGTAGGAGTAGAATGTTCATGATTCTCGATTATGTCCGAAGAATCTTTAGAAGTTTGGAGGCGCCTTTATGAGTCTGGCTGTGTCTTTGTTTCAGTCTTTTACCTGTTTATTCCTTCGTCCTTGACTGTGCATCTATTTTTGACTAACAGGATGTGCTTTAGCTTTATCATGCAAATCTGTCTTTTGAAAACAAAATGGTGCTGTTTTCCTCCTTTCAGTTGAAGATCTTATTCCTCCTTGAATTTCTGACTTGGCTTAGCCTTTTCTTTCTCTTCAGTGAATTGAGTGCAGTTAGCAACTTCCATCCCTTCATTTTTCCATTTATTCTTTGACTTATGTACTCATCAAACACTTGGTGAATACATTCTGTGTGCCAGGTTCTTTGTATCTCCAGCGTGTAGTAAAGATGAGTAAGATGCAACCTTGAAGAAGCTTCGTTAAGGAAGGGGACTTACTCCCACATAATTGTACTTGCAAGATGTGTATGGAATGAATGGGAGCGGTACACGTAGGCTCACAGAGGAGAGGCACACTTCTCCTAGCAAGTAGCTGAATCTTGAAGGATGTTTTTATTCCTCTAATTCCACCTGCCCTTCCTGCTCTTCAGAGTAGTGCAGTCCCTCAGGTGCCTTCCTCTCACCTCCTGAATTAAGCACCCCTGCAGTGGCCTGGTTGGTGCACACCGTTGGGCTGTAGGATAATGCACATCTGGCTCTTGCCAAAGCCCAAGTTTCTCCATTGGTGCATATTTTAAAAATATATTTCTCTTAACCCAGTCAGCAAACACATGTTTTGCTAAACCTGTACACTGATGTTTAGAAGATTCACAGGATATAAAGATTTTTTTCTTTTAATAACCCTTCTGTCCCTACTCACTAAAATCTTTTGCCGGTTCTCACCTCCCATGGTCTCCCTGTCATTCCAGTGCTGCCCTCCTACTCCCTGAAGAGGCCGAACTGTAAGATGAAGGCAGGGAACTGAATTGTGCACGAAGGAGAGCAGTCCACAAGACAGGGAGCTCAGTGATGTATACCTGATTCCTGCTCTCACTATCAGTTTCATGAGCTTTGGCATTTCATTTACTTGCTGCCATAGTAACCAGGATTCCTGCCAGTCTTCCTCTTTCCCATCTTTTATTCATCTGTACAGGCATCTGGAGGGGGGATGGGGAAAAGTAGAAATCTCCCAGAGAAAGGGTGTGGATTTCGGAATGTTCTCAGAATAGCAGAGATGGAGATCTTCATTTTGGCATTGTTTCCAGCTGTTGAAGTAGTATTAACCACAAGCAGTCACTTATTGGGGTTGCTGTTTCTCTATTTCACCTTAGGGAGGGCTCCATTGTTACTGTGAAAAAAAGTGGAGCTTTTATGTTTATGAAAGTAGAGTTGTAGGAGATCATTGCTGAAAATCCCTTATAAACTACAGTTCAACCGGAATCCCTCATTTTTTGGCTGATGAGAAGCCAGCCAACTTCACACTAGAATGTGGTTCTCAGCTTTGTCTGCACCTGGAGGGTTTCAGAACTGCCCGTGCCCAGGATTCTTAAAGTCCTAGGCCAGTTGAATCCAAATATCTGAGGTAAGGTAGAAGCATCTTATTTTTTTAAAAGTTCCTAGATTAAGGGCTCCTGGGTAGCTCTGTTGGTTGAGCATCTGACTTAATTTTGGCTCAGGTCATGATCCCAGAGTCATGGGATTGAGCCCCTCGTCGGGCTCTGTGCTGGGTGTGGAGCCTGCTTGAGATATTTTCTCCCTCTTTTCCCCACCCTCCCTTTTTTTCCCTCTGCTCCACCCCATTCTCACTTGTCCTCACTTACTGTCTCAAAAACAAACAAAAAAAGTTGATGATTCCACTGTGCTCTAGAAGAATGCCTTGGTGATTGATTCTGCCCTTTTCCTCTGATGTACCCGAATCATGAAAGGAATAGTTGGTTATATGCCATTTAGCCTCCAGATTTGGCCTGAAATGATATCTGATTGATAGTCTTTGACTTGAGACCTAGGAAACAAATGGATTAATTAAGGAACAAATCTGCATTATAGTCGAACTACACAGATTTACTGTTAACCTGGGCCCATAGGTGACTGACTAATAAATTTATACCGAGTTGGATCTCATGTAATCATGACTTTCTTCTTGTTTTGTGAGTTCTTGAAATGTATTCATTTATAATCTTTTGACACCAAGACTGGTATTGGTGTTGCACTGTGGGCTAGCTGCAGGGTCCCTTAATAAGTCCAGTTTATGATTTAGAGGTAGTCTTGCTTACCTTGCAGCTGAAGTTACTGATCATCCTACTTCCTACCTTTACATTTGCAAATTCAGCCTTGCTATGAAGTGTGACTCTCGGCTTTGTTATTTGCACTTTGTTATTGGCACACATTAATCTGTGCTGGACTCAGCAGTCATTGGACTCTTGTTCCTCTGATTTTTTTTTTTCTTCCATTCTTCCCTGGGTTCTTTTTATATTCATCACATGCCCCAAAGAGTAAATTTTTATGTTTGATTTCCCAGGTCTCAAGAATCTCAGTCCTGGTACATGGCCATAGAATGTGGTCAAGTTCTTCTTTTCTCATCGCCTTGACTCCTTTTTTTGTTTGTTTGTTTTTGTTTATTTTGAGAGAGAGAGAGAGGACATGCACATGGCAGGGAAGGACAGAGGGAGAGAGACAGAATCCCAAGCAGGCTCCACACTGTCAGCGCAGAGCCTTCTTTGGGGCTTACTCCCACGAACCATGAGATCATGACTTGAGCTGAAACTGAGAGTAGGATGCTTTACCGACTAAGCCATCCAAGAACCACTCATTACCTTGATTTCAGTGACCACTGTGTTCTCAGGGCCAGACTCGGTCTTGTGCTGTCACATGTCCTTCGTCGGCTCTGATTTTAGGACCAGTGATCTCTAGGCTCCTGACTTCTAGATTTCCGGTGTTTCTCTGATTACCAAGAATTGGAGCAGCCAGTGTAAACAGCTCATGATGTTAGAAGTACGGCTTGCAAGGCTCTGTCAGTAACCATTGAAAACTTACCCATCACTCTCTCTCTGATTATTACTAAAAATCTATATGGATGTGGAGTCTGTGAATGAGTTCTAAATGTTTGAGGCTTAGGTTTAGGTCTTTAAAACAAACTTTGCAAATTATGGCATCCATAGTAAGATAGCAGGTAGCAAGAAATCCTTTTTAAAACAAAACAAAACTGAATTTTCCCCAAAAGAAGTTCGTTTCTAAAACACCTTTTTATTGGTCACTGTAAAAAGATAATAAAGCAAAGTGAACAAAACAAAAAACCAGAGTAATCCTGTGTTCTTACTACGTAGGGAAAAGTAGTAACATTTTTGTATATTCATCCAAACTTTTTTCCATGTTTGTGTACATAAGTCCTTTTTTCTTTTTTTTTAAACCATGTTTTTTTTTTTTTTTTTAAATGTTTATTTATTGCTTTGAGACAGAGTGAGAGTGTGAGCAGGGGAGGGTCAGAGAGAGAGAGGGAGACACAGAATCGGAAACAGTCTCCAGGCTCTGAGCTAGCTGTCAGCATAGAGCCCGACGTGGGGCTCGAACCCACAAACCGTGAGATCATGACCTGAGCCGAAGTCGGCCACTTAACCAACTGAGCCACCCGGGTTCCGCTCCTTTTTTCTTTTAAAAGGAAATATATATTGACCCTACATGCCGATTTTTAGTTTTGTTAAAATATTTTTGTGTCCTGTATAAGGATCAACATCCTTTTTTTAAATGGCTATGTTACTATTCAGTGAAAATAATTTATTGAACCAGTGTTCTATGATGGTTCACATTTCTATTTATTCTCTATCCTAATAACTTTATGGTGAGATTTTTCACAGCTAAGTCTTTGTGCATGGGTATGGCAGTTATCTCAGAGTCAATTCTTAGAAGTGGCTGTAGGATTGAAGGTATACACATCTGAGACTAACTTAGATTGCCATTTGCCCTCTAGAAAGTGTACATTTTTACCAGCAGTATAGGTGAGTGTTTGAACTGAACTCAGTGCGCTAAGCAAAAAATTGCTTAGAATGGACAAAAGCGATGGCTTTTATGTGTGCCAAGTACAGTGCCTATGTTGACTGTATCCAAAAATAAATTCCATCCGACTCTTCCTGTCCTTCTGTCCCGCTGTTAGTCCAGACCTGCTCTGAGAGCACCCTACCCGACCTTCTCTCTGCCTCTAGAAGAGGAGTCCCGCAGTCCCGGTTCGGCTGCAATCCACGGTCTCTGCCCCGCCAGTCAGGAGTAGCGGCTCCTTTGGAGTTCTGGTCACATTGACGCTTTTTGCTTCAGTCTTGTCTATGTTTAACTTCTGTTTTAATTAGTTGAGTTACATGTGTCTGTCTTCATGTCTGTATCACAGACTTTGAAAGGGCTGCGACTTCGTGTTTCCCATCCCTGTGGCCACCCTTTTTGAGGTGCATTTCACAGTAAGCAACCTGAAATACTTGGCTTGAAAGAGGCCTTTGAAGAGGAACGTTTCCAGATAAATATTAGGTGGAGCCTTAAGAAATGGTCACTATCTGACTACTTATTCCCCCCCAAATGGCAATCTCAACCTATATTTCTGAACCCACAGAATTTGGTATGCTCATTCAGTTTTCTTTTCCAGATGTCAGGAATATGCTTCCTCTTTTATAACTGATTTATGTCATGAAAATTATTTTTAAAAAATTGTTCCCTAATAAAGGGAACAATTTAAATAATTTAAATAGTTATTCCCTAATAAAGATTTCTAGGTGGTCTCCTCTTCTGTTTCTCATAAAGATGATTATGTAAATTAAATCTCATACTCATGGGTTCTTTTCACTTGATAACATTTTAGCAGCTCTTAGGGCTCTGTAACTTTGTTAAATGATCACTTAATATGTCTGAACTGTGAATGTACAGTATTTAATGTAAAATTGTTTTTAATATTTGAGGTACTTTTTGCAAAGCACATGATAGTGGCTTATAAAAAAGTTCACTGAATTCTAATATTTGTTATTTTCCTAGTACACTTTATGGATGCTGGTTCTCTTGTCTTCCATCCTCTCCCCCACTTTTGAAAGCCTGTTAAGTCTTTCTTCAGTAGTTAGTCCATTGTTATAAATGGTCTTTTAAATAAGATTCATAGGCAAAGTAGTAGAGCAGTGCAGTTCTACTTCTAGAAGCATTTTCTATCTTTGACCTTTGAAAAGCTTATAAAAGTTACTATTCTGGTCACTTGCCCACAAGTTATACAGTGTAGAAGAGTCATGTTTGAACATGAATTTATGTATTTTTATTTTTTTTAGTGTTCTATACTTGTCCTTACTGAATCTTTTAAAATAGCTTCTGTGCTTAATAGTTTATAATCCTTAAAGCCTGCAACTCTTGATTCAAATTGTGGGGCAAAAGGGGTTCTCTGATCATAAAAATATTTTACGAAAGAGTTCCCATGGAACTCATTTTTCAGAGTTGGGCTTTGTAGATGTTGTTAGGCAGTGCAGGCACTGTACACATTTGTAGTAAATGGTTGTCCATTCTGTTTTTCCAAGGTCTGCTAGTGACAGAGCTTCCCTTAAAGCCTGTTCTGCTGTTGAAAGGTGCTCACAGATTTTCTTTTTCAAGTTGCTGTGAGAATCTCAATGCAGAATTTCCAGGGACGTTATCTCTGAAAATGCAGATTTCAAGGTATTTTTTTTTAAGGAGATAAATTCCAGAATTAAGACTCGGCAGAGAAGGAAAAAGGCTTTCACACTTATATTTTCACAGGTGTTGACAGTTTTCTGACCTGGCTCCGCCTTCCCTAAATCCTACCTGCTCCTGGGAGTTGCACACCTCTGTTAAGTGAGAGAGGCACGGTGTAGGTGGGTGCTGTGTGCTGTTAGATGTTGTGCATTCTGTGTGATTTTTAATTTCCTGGTGGACCGTGAGGCTGTTGAAGTGATCACTGAGTGCATCTGAGGGCCACTGGCTTCAAAAAAACTTAATGGTTGGCAGAGAGTCTAATTGACAAGATAAGTTTGTTGACAAGCTTCTCTTCTGGGACAAACATGTTTAATTAGATTAAATGTTGGTTATTGACCGATGGTGTTGTTTAGAGTACTCCTGTGAATTCTTAGGGTGAGTAACCTTACTGAATGGAGATTTTATTTTGCGGGCAAGTAGAGGTGTCTTTCCTTTTATTTTCCCTGTTTGTTTTTTCTCCTCTTTATTGTAGAGACTTTGTCCACTAGAATCTCTAGAACTGGAGTTTTCAAAATGTAGCCTAAGGAGCCTGGGTTTCCTAGAGATCCTCTCAGGGAATCATTGCCAAAGCAGTAGTGGGTAAAAGACCCCTTACCTTAGTATAAATCCAGACAACAGCACCAAGCCTTACTAGTAGTCATTGTTTTCTTCACCACCATGCAATTGTAGGATTTTTTTCTTTTTAGTGTGTGTACAATCTTAGAGAGAGAGAGAGAGCGAGCGCACGAGCAGGGGAGGAGCAGATAGACAGACACAGGATCTGAAGCAGGCTCCAGGCTTTGAGCTGTCAGCACAGAGCCTGATGTGGGGCACGAACTGCGAGATCATGACCTGAGCTGAAGTTAGACGCTTAACTGACTGAGCCACCCAGGCACCCCAATGTGAATTTTTTAAAGTATTGTTTAGTGTAAATTTTTTAGTACTTTATTTTATCAGCAAATAATTAGCAGTCCGAGTTTAATTTATATTTGTATATATATTTGAACTTGCTTTCTGAAATACACGAATATTTTGTTTCATTTCTGTTAGATGAATTCTGGATTCTTTTAGACTTCCGAATTAGTATTAACAGCATTTTGGCACTACGTGAAATAAATAGAAAACACTATATTGTCATTTTGGTTCAATATTGCAATTACTAACTGATGGTGAGCTACTTTAAAAAGTAGCTTCAAATAGTAGTGTAGATTGAAGAAGCTTAGGGTTCCTCAAGAAAAAAAGGGAGTGAACAAGCAAAGGAGGTAGAATTGATACATTAATTTACTTGTTTCACCACTATTTCTAGTGCCCGCCCCCTGATATGTGGACTGGTTTAGACTTTGGGAATACAGCTGAGTCCTTGCTTTCTTGCAGCTTACATTCTAGCGATGAAAGAATAGTTACAGATGGCCACAAGTGCTGTATAGAGATAAATGGGAATGACAAAGAGTAGGGAGGGGGGCACTTTTGGGGGATGAGGACAGCAGGATGAGTACAGAAGAAAAGAGAGGGAGATTTTTTTGTATGCTGCTAGGATATTTTGAGAATTACAGTATAAATGTGCGAAGCTTGTAGAGGCACAAAATTTGTTGGTTGGAACCACTGATTTTGCACAGGAGAAAACTGAGGCACATGTTTAAAAATGGGGAAATTTTAAAATTCACCCAGGGTTGTAACTTATTTGTGAATGAGCTGGGACTGGAATCCAGTCTTCCTAGTTCCCATTAACATTCATTCATTGTTTCTTTTCCATAGTTTTTTTTCAACTGAACGTTTTTAGCCCCTCAGTCTGTGCCTTGCCAAAATTGTGTTTCATTGCCATATGGTGGATTGAAGGAAAGTTTTAAGGAGCTGCTTTCAGATGGGATGGGAGAAACCCAGGAGAAGCACACGCAACCTTTCTTAGAATAGTTTAAATTCAATGGTTCAGAGACCTTGTGAATGAGAATTATGGCAGCCAAGATCATTTACTTCATGTAGACCATATGTTCTTACAAATTGAAAATTGTGCTGGATTGGATTAAGGAGAACTTTTGGCTTTGTTTTGAAGCCTAAGAACTTCGATAGAGCTGTAGGTTTCCCCAGATGAGGAGAGCTGCAACTGGCATTCTGAGTTGGTGAGGAGACTAGGAGCTTGGAATGGTGAATTTGCAGTCACTTCTGTGAATCCTGTGAGGTGATTTGAACAGCCAGGCTGATGTTGTTCCGTTACGTTGGTGTCACATGTGTCTACCTGATTACCCATCCCACGGGGAATTCTCTGTCTGCATACCTCTGGCCCAGGCTCATGGTTTTATTTGTGGAGCATCTTAGGGTTAGTAGATTGAGGCCTTGCTAGCATCTGTCAGTCCATTACAATATGGAGCAGAGGTTGGCCAGACAGTAAATAACTTCGGCTTTGCAGGCCATGCAGTCTCAGATATAATTACAGATCTGCCTTTAGCATGAAAACAGCATGGACACTATTTAAATGCATGAGCTGCTGTGTTCCAATCAAACTTTATTTGCAAAAACAGGTATTGAGGCAGAAGGCCCACAGGCCCTCGTTCGCTTGACCCCTGATATTGAGTGATGAGGTAGGTATATGGGACCACTGGAGCTCCCCTAATAAACAAGAAATATTTTTGTTCTTTCATCTTTCTTTTAAAACTTTTGGGGCCTGTGAAATTACCATGAAATGAATGTGGCTATTCCAGCAGTTTACAATTTGACCTTGACATAACTAAGTCAAACAAAATATGTTTTGACATTTTCCTGAGTTATATTCTTTTTAGGTAACTTTACTCTATTTTTGGATAGAAGAAAATTTTTTTATTTTAGAGGCTCTTACTTCAGAGGAGGGTGCTCCATGTTTCATACTGTAAACACTGCAGTTGGAATTTAAACATGACAAGAGTTATTGAGATATATTTTTTTTTAATCAGGCAAAGCTGAAATTAAAATTTATGATTTGGGTAGCTAATCAGAAGACTGCAAACCATCAAAGTTTTATTTTTTTTTTAAACCTTACCCATTTCTTTATTTGGAAAGACTATTTGTCTGCCAATTATCAGAAGTTAATTGGTGTAATACCAGGTCAAGAAATGGCATTGTTGATGAAATGAATTATTACCCTGCTGTTAGTAATGAGGCTTCTGCAGAAATACGGAAATGTCTGTGAACTCATGAAATGTGGGAAGAATTTAGTCTACATGTTGATTAGAACTGTAGTAAAAATACGTTAGTGTACAATCATAAGGAGAAATTGCCACAGACTTTTCACCTAGTTGGTGTTAATGTGAAGGGGTTTGGGCCCCTATTTTTATTGTTTGCAGGAAATTTTTGTTTATAAAGGTTAGTTAGGGGCGCCTGGGTGGCTCAGTCAGTTAAGTGTCTGACTTTGGCTCAGGTCATGATCTCACGGTTCATGGATTCGAGTCCCGCATCGGGCTCTGTGCTGCCAGCGCAGAGCCTGCTTCAGATTCTCTCTCTGCCTCTCCCCTGCTTGTTCTTGTTCCTTCTCTCTCAAAAATAAAGAAATATTAAAAAAAAAAAGTTAAATACATACATATAATTTTCAGTAGGAATTTAAAAAATCCCCAGTGGGCTACAATGTGAAATGAAAGTAAAAATTTTGTTTGTAAACCTTAAACTAATAGCGCATTCACAGCATTTTAACAGAATTCCTCAGAAAGGAAATTGATAGGAATGGTGGGTTTTCTTTGGTTCCTGAAGTGCTCACTTAAAATTATTCTGCATTATTCTTTTCATTTGATCTGAAATGAGCCACTGGAAGGTAGCCTTTTCTGAAGTTCATTCCTCCGCTTCATGATCCCTTTATCTGCATCCCTTTAGTTATGTCTTTGAGAAGTGTCCCTTTTCCATGCTGAGNATCAGGCTCTTCCGCTTACTGGCGGCCATGGCATCTCAGAGTCCTGGCATCCCTCAGAGACCCAATTTCCAAATCTGTAAACCTTCATTGTATTTTATTCAGTGAAGATTAAATATATGACAGTACATAGTACATAGTAGGCCAGTGCTGGGCTTGCAGCAGTTACGCGGTCATACTTGCCACTGCCACGGTTGTTATTTAAAAACAGTGTACGTTTTATCCTCTTCCCTTGTTTCATTCCCATTTATTAACGTGCTCATGTGTTCTGCCTCCTAGGATACTCTGCTCAAACTTGATTGCCCCTCGGGCCCTGGCTTTGTTTCTCTCTCTTTCTTGCTGTCACACCTGCATGGTAGAAACTTGCCATCCACCTTCTAGCCCTGTCCCGTGGTAGTGTGACCATGCAGCCAGCACACGATGGCATTGTCTTCATTTTCTCCCTCTACCCTGTTGTTCTGAAGTCTGCCTCATCCCTTAGTTTCTCTGACCACGTGCGCCTGATTTTCCTTTTACTGTTTGACTACCTTTTCTGTTGGCTTTTCTGACTTTGAGTTCCCTGGTCAGCCCCAGATGGTTGTGTTCCCCAAGGTTCTGTTGATCTCTTCCCTCCCCTGTACCCTCTCTCCTTGATCTCCCTATTCCTAAGGCTTCAGACAGCCCTCCTGTGTAGATGATTATTAAATGGGTAATTCTAACCCTCCCTGTTGTTTTGACTTAAGTTTACATTTTGAGAGGTCAACCTTGAGGAGCAGTAGGCATCTCAGACTCAGCATGTCTTAAACCAAATCCGTCTTTTCTTGTCCCCAACCAGCTCCTCCAGATTTCGCATTAGCTGTTAGCAACAATATTGTTTTTCCAGCTACTGTATTTAGACACCCCTCTTTTGCCACGTCTCGGCCTCATTCTCCACATTACATTAGCCACATCTTCTCGGGTTTACCCTGTAAAGTATATTATTTGCTTCCAAAATTCTTTGGTATATACATATGTAAAGAGAGAGATCTGGAAAGAAATTCATCAGAATGTTTGAAGTTTTTTATCTCTGGGTGGTGAGATTTTATATTGTTTGAATTTTGTTTTTCTAATAAGTATTTTGTATTTGTATACTGTACCCAGCCTGTCACCTCCCAGCCCCCCTGTGTCCCGGTCTTCATCTGGTGGAAGTCCTAGTTACTTCCTCCATGTGCTTGGACTTTCTTGCCTTTGCTCTTTCACTCAGCGCTAGTTTCATTTGTTTTTTGCATCTCCCATTGTCATTTTGCAGGGCTCCTCTCAAATGAGCTTTTCTTTAATGCAGTCATTTTCACAACTGAACGGCTCTCCAGCCCCTATGTCACTTCTGTGTTCTGCCTTCTGGTCTTCTTAACGTGGGTTTTTTGTGTTAATCCCTTTATTAGATTGTAAGCTCCACAAGAGCAGAGATGGAATCTTAATCATCCTCCCCCCACCTCCCCAACCCCTTTGGTTCTAATCTGCCTATTTTTCTTTGGGGACCACCCTTTCCCCCTGGCTGTGGTTCTGGTGGGATGGCCAATCAGAGTGTCCTGCCCAGAGGATGGGGTGCTCTTCCTCTGGAATTTAGATTTTGAGTCATGGGATACGAGGATTGACAATGATTGGCGTGGATTCATCCTGGCCAAGGTGCTCTGAAGAAGCCATTTATTAGTTCCTGCCTCCCAGATCCCAGGAGCTGCTCTGGTTCCCGAACTCTCCGAGGCCTGGTTCTTCAGATTTTCCTTCATTACCTGTGAGCTATCTCATATCCTTACACTAAATGTCTCTCTCTTTAAATTTTAAGTTAGCAAGACAGTTTCTGTTGCCTTTTTCCCTGCCAATAGAGCTGTTATGATTGGAACTGACGAAGCTTTATCATTCTAGTTCTTATGTTGATTCTGATGTGTTTTTTTCTTTTCTTTAAAAATGAAAACAAAAAAACAGCCAGAGACCGCTGCTGCTTTGAAACGTACAATAGAAGCCCTGATGGACAGAGGGGCGGTAGTGAGGAACTTGGAAAATCTGGGTGACCGAGCACTGCCTTATAAGATTTCCGCCCACGGTCAGCGGCACAGTAGAGGAGGGTAAGTGTCTACATGCATCTTGAAAAAGTCTTTGATAGGCTGTAAAGAATACTGTTTAGTATTATTATATTTAACTATTACAATTTCTCAGTATATCGCCTTTGTGCCAGGTGGCGTGCAGGTCCACTCTCTAGCCATGCTGTGTATCAAATGGGGCTAGAGTAAAGCTGGCCTGTAATAAACCATAATCAGAGTACAAAAACAAGTCATGCTGGGAGTACAGGTGTCTAAGCTTTTGATTGTGGGAAACTTTTCTTGTCATCCTAAGCACGGTTTTCTGTTGACATTTCTTTAGCTTTGTCTTTAGAACACCTTCGTGAGCAATGTGCTGTGCACATACTCTGTGCATCCTTTGTAAATATGTGGGTTGCAGGTAAGAAGCAAAAGGTGCTCTTTTTGACTAATGCATATGACTCAGAATAGAGAAATGGTTGTTTTATGTACTCCAAACAATAATCACAATTTTCTATTAGGAAATTTTTCTCATCTAGTATATAGCAGCTTCCCCAAACATGTCAAAGATTTGATTCTGTAGTACTAACCCTCCTTGTAGAAATTCTTTGATACCACTTTGCTCAGTCAGTTGGTTTGAAGCTTTTCTGAATCCTGATGGTGTTATTGTTACATTCGTGATTTCTGGTTTGGATGAGGAATTTTCTCATGTTGTTGAGTTTCCCAGAAGTAGTGATAGAGAAGATGGGAATCAGTTTTCATCGTCATGGAAAAGTCCAGGAGTTGAAGACCTGATTCTCCCTCTGATACTTGCCAGCTGTGTGGCCTTGAGCGAGTCTTTACCTTCTCTGATTCTTGCTTCCTTGAATACTTGAACTTGGGTGGTGGTTCTCCTGTCCACGTTGTCATGGGCATTGAGTAAGGCCATCTTCTGGATGTGCTCTGCGGACAGCATGGGGTGTCGGATGGTGCTGCTCTTACCCACGTGGAGCTGGTGGGCCTGTGCAAGTGCAGTGCACGGGAGAGGCCTGTGTGCAGTCACGCCGCACACCGAGGCTTTCTTACTGCATTTAAACCTACTGCCAGGGCATAGCATGTACTGCCGATTTCATCTTTCGATTGCTTCACCTTGTTTGGTGCTAGTGTTCAGCTTCTTGAGAACACCTCTGAAGAGAGTGCCTGCGGTGTTGCTAGGCAACACGAAATGCACGGTGGCCATTCCTCTCCCACAATCGAAAACAGTGAGGGATGGAGATTGTGTGTATAACTGTTTTTTTTAACTTAACCACAAAGGGGCTTCATTTTAACAGCAAGGCTGTGCATCATTTTGCCTTTTTGTTTAGAGAGAAGCATATAAAATTTAGCTAAGAATTATAGCCAGGTCTCTGATGGAAGGCACTGAGCAGGGACAGAAGCCTATTTCCTCATCCAGGTGTTTTCAGGGATGGACATAGGAGTGTTTTCTTCTGCCCCTTTGCCAAGTGGTCGATTTGACTTTGTTGAGGGTTGGTGTGACCAGCATTCTAGAATTTGCACTTCCTGCAAGTACTTGGGTGGTGCTGATGCTTCTGTCCAAGGACCACAGTTT
Source organism: Crocuta crocuta (assembly GCF_008692635.1). Lineage (NCBI taxonomy): Eukaryota > Metazoa > Chordata > Mammalia > Carnivora > Hyaenidae > Crocuta > Crocuta crocuta. The sequence goes on along the minus strand of NW_027530213.1, from coordinate 6,381,277 downwards.
GAGAACTGCTCTCTGTGTGCACTGCTGGTGTTGGGTGCTGCTGTTCTTTTGTGGATGGGATCAGTTCAGACCCTGGAGGAACTCCCCTGGAGCTAAGCCAGAACTGCTGGCGACATCTAGCCCTACGTTCCGGACTCCTGATGCGGCACACGTGCCCCACCAAAGACTCTGTTGGATCTCTTGGTTCATTTACATTTAGCAGTTTTATTTCAGGTTCTTGTACTTTCAGACGCGTCAGCAGAGGAAGAGCAGCATTCTTTAAGTGTGATGTATGTATGTGCTCCAACCTCCCAGTTGGAGAGGTTCATGTTTTAAGCTTGTTTTTCTGGAATTAATCAATGTCTGATAGGTGTTTGTTTAAGGTAATATTTCCCAAAGCGTGATCTCTGAAATACTAGTTATACAGATATGCTCCACCAAAAAATGGTGTGTGTGTGTGTGAGAGAGAGAGAGCGAGAAAGAGCATTTAGATGTGGGAACCCTTGCACGGTCTGATCCTTCTAGAAATGCGAAGTACACGTCAGTGTACTGATGGTGAGAGGCTCTTCAGTTAGATACCTTCATTTGTCAACTTTATTTGACCATTATCTTTTATTTTTGTAACACTCACTAATACTCCTCACAGTGAGCTTTGGTAAAAGAGATGAGGGGCTAATATATCTTGGAGTTACCTGGATAAAGATTTAAAATCGAGTGGTGTGGCAGATGTCGGCGGTCTGATGTCCTCTTGACCAGCCAGTCCTCCTCGAGGATCACCACCCCGTTATGTTTGTACCAGGCATTTTGTTCATTTGGTAAGTTCTGTGTGTGCACTGCACATAGCCACATAACATGTTACAAATGTGTATTTAGTGGATTATGTGTCAGGATTAGGTACTAGGTGCTCAGAAGGCTCACTTTTGAGCTGATTAAGAAGAAACAGTGGACTTGTTTGTTATGAATTTAGCATTTAAAAGGTTTCTTTTTTAAGTTTATTAATTGTTAAAGAGAGTAAGCATGAGTGGAGGAGGGCCAGGGAGAGAGGGAGACAGAGAATCCCAAGCAGGCTCCGACCTGTCAGCACAGAGCCCAGCGTGGGGCTCGAACCCATGAACCGTGAAATCATGACCTGAGCCAAAGCCAAGAGTTGGACGCTTAACCAACTGAGCCATCCAGGCGCCCCAAGCAGTCAAAAGCTTTTAACTCATCGAACAGCCCTGGAGGCCATGGCACGCATCCGTAGTTTTGGTGAGGCACTGATTGGAATCCTGAGGCTGGTATGTGAGAGCCAGTTTTTTAGCTGGCTAATGAGCGGCTCCAGATGCCCTCCAAGAATCCACATCACATCGTGGTGTGTCGGTATTTTGTGTTTGTTGCTTTTACATTTTATGGGAGGAAATATATGAGCTGGTGGTATTCCTAGGTCTTAGGATGGTTCTTGTGGTTGTTGTGGCTTCTGGTCACAAGGGGTTGTTGGTCCAGTCTGGGACTTGCCTGCATACCGCTTACCTGGCCACCAGCCAGACTGTTACATACCACTGCCACACACATGCCAAGTAGGCCCAAAAAGAAAGATGTGTGGGTAGAAAAGTGCATAGGTAGGAGAGATGCTGCTAGTTCAGGGTTATCTGGGGAGTCTTCCCAGAGAAGGAGGTAGCACCTGGCGGTTATTACACCGTGTGTGTCAGAAATAATGCAGAGTTGTCACATTCCGTGTACTAGTTCACTTGTCCCCCAGGTGATGGGAATTAGACCAGGAAGGAGTTAGCCAGATGCCGCATTGCTCCTTGGGCCAGGTGGGGGTGCTGGGAAGTTTGCATCTCCTGGACCAGCTTTCCAGATATAGGCTTCTGGCCTCACTCACCACCTGTCGTGTCCAGGCAGTGTCTGGAAATGATTGGAGTAGGACTCAGAGTTGAGGAAGAGGGGGGCGAAGGGCGGGGTGGCAGGTCTTACAAGTCTTGAGATTACTTCTCACCTCTGGATTTGCTTTGGTCTCTGGGGGCCACTAGATTTTCTCTGCTTTGTACCTTCAGATGCTCGCCTTGATACCTTCATCAACTCAGAAAGGGAAGGTGGGTGTTGTAGAAGATTCTTGACTGCATTCCTCAGAATCTAAATGGTGATGATGTCACATATGCAGAGGGGAGCAGTGGGAGTAGATGTTCCTTTAGACCCTTGCTGAAGAGGACAGGCATTTTCTCTTCTTAAATTTATTTTTTAATGTTTATTTAGTTTTGAGAGAGAGAGAGTACGAGCAAAGGAGGGGCAGAGAGAGAGGGAGACACAGAATCTAAAGCAGGCTTCAGGCTCGGAGCTGTCAGCACAGAGCCCGACACGGGGCTCGAACTCACAAACTGTGAGATCATGACCTGAGCTGAAGTCAGAAGCTTAACTGACTGAGCCACCCAGTCGCCCCAGGACAGGCATTTTCTGAGTCATGGTGTCTGTCCCTTTCTGCCAGAACCACTCCAATGTCAGACTTCAGGATTGCATGTACTAGTTGAAGGCTCTCTTTCCACTAGATGGGGCTGGACAGAGACTGAGCAGGCTTTCTGGTGGAGGAGAGAGAACTGCAGAAGGGACTGTGGTCCATATTTCACACACGGCTTGTACTTGTTTGTAAGAGGAGGCCTCCAATTGGCTTTGACCGTTTTTACCAGGTCTGATTTTACTGCATTGAGATAGGACTTATTCCAGAAGACGTGTGTAAAAGAACTCTTAAGTAGTGAAGGAGAATTTTCTTGCCGGTTTCTTCCCTCCTTTCTCCATTCTCATTTGCATTAAAATGTGAGTAGGTGCTTATAAGGTCTGCTGGCCTACATATAAGATGCCCTTCTATTTATGGGTAAGCAGAATGATAAAAATAACTGGCTCTATGGTGAATCAGTGGAATTTTACTGACTCGCTCCCCAAATGTGTCTGCAGCTTACTCCAAGAGAGCTGGCACCCTCTCTAGAGGAGATTGATTCTTCTCTGTAGTTTTCCTGTTAGCTAACATTTCCATGTTCTCGTGCTTTCCTGCCAGCATTAAGTCCAGGCCAGCATGCTGACCCCATTCTTGTGTGAAGGTGCTCCACAACCGGGTTTCAAGACAGGGCTGCTGTGGCCTTGGAGGTTTCTTGGTTTCTTTTTTAGTGGCAGTGCCCTGAGATTTGTAAGGATTCGCCTCTAGGTTTAGTGGTTTTAAAAATGCATGAGACCCAACAGATATAAAAGGAAATAGGGCTTTTCCATGCAGAGAGTTCCTTGGTTTTAAGGTGAAGAACTCACTGTCTAAGCGAAGCCTGAAGCCAGCAAGGTTTAGCTGATACAGTCTAGAAACTGGCATTCAGATGGATCTGTTTCCTATCCTCAGAAAGGCTCGAAGATGCTTCATGGTTTCAGATCCCTCCCATCCCCCTCCTCCAACCCCCACCCACCGTGAGCTACTGAGCACTTCAGTGGAAATTTCCACTTGTCTGCTAGGGGGAAGGGGAGGCTGTGAGTGTGCGACTGTGTCTGACAGAAACAGAGACAAAGAATATAACTCAAATTCAAGCAAGCGCTTTTACCGTAAACTTGTAAATAACAGGGTTAAAACAAAAGTGAAATAAACAACGAATACGACCTTTAAAGGTAGGAGCATTGCCAGAAGACACATCTTCCCTCAACAACCTGGGGCAGGGAGGGGGCTGGTGACAGCTTGGGCACAAGGTGACTGAGGGAGACTAGGGGTGGGACNGGCATCATTTTCCAGTATTGGGTTCAGTCTGTCCTGGGGAAGCCATTTCTCTGTGGCTTCTCAGCTCCCTGGGGTTTCAGTCTGGTAGTGAAGAGATTGGTGAGGTTGAGAGTGTCTTGAGTTCAGAGGAAGGTAAATTACCACCTTGAATATGGGGGCAGTTGTACCTATGAAATCGTTCCCTCCAGCTTTTGCACACTGGCATCTGCAGTGAGAATTGTGTTCATGTATTGAACCTCTTTCTGTCCTTTCTCTCCTCACCTGGTGGCAGTCATCCCTTTGCTTGCGCTTCTGCAGAGCTGGTGCTGCACAGAAGTTCAGTGCTTTCTGTAGAAAAAAGAGATGCTTGGGTAAAGCTGATTTCTACCCTGTAGGTGAAGTGCTTGTGTAATTAGAACCACACGTGGGAAAACACCCGGTTAAATGTAAGCACTGCTGGGCTTCATGTTTGAGGCGGTGCTGGTGTGTCCATCAGCCCTCTGTGCCTGGTGCGCAGAACCAGCTCACCGGTGCCGCTGAGCCGCACGAGGTTGAAGGTGCAGGAGTGTATAATGTCTTTAGACTTTAGATCGCTAAGCTGGATTTTCCAAAATGATTTGTCCATTCATTAATTATTGATTAGAGAATGGAGGGCTAACTGGAGAACTTTTTTGTCCTTATTGGAATGCTGGCTTTGGGGGATGTCTAGGCAGTGACAGTTACAATCCTACTTCCCCACTAATTCGAGCTTAACTTGTGAGCGTGGAGCTAAGAAAGAATCCGTATGTGTTGTGCTTTGGTCTTGTATTTTGGTTCTGCCTTGCTTGGCTAGGGGAAGAAGGAACAATTGATACTTAATTGTGGTTATTGAATCCTCTTGATCCTCCCCTCCCAAGGGCCAGGCTGAACGAGGGGGCAGGGGCTCTCAGATTCCTCCACTCCTCTTTCGGTCCCCTTCCCTTGAACAGCAGCTCATCTGGATTTCAGAATGGTTTCTCCGGGGTAGCCTTCGGGATGTAAGGAGTAGGTATCAGGGAAGTTCAAGGTCATTTTTTTCAACCTAACTCCCACTTTTACAGTTCTGTTACAGACCTGTGTGGTCACAGGAAAGGGATCCTTGCAGGCATCAGGAACTTACCAACCCACTACTCTAAGTAGGCCGTTTCTAGGCCTTACTTCCTTCGTGTGCAAAACTGGAAATGCAGGGCTGCACTGGGTACTCTCTCCTGCCTCTGTCATTCCTCAGGTCCTCCTGTGAGTTAGAAAAACCCAGCAGCCAGGAGTTGGATGTCCATGACCACCTCCTCATCTCCACAGTCGCCTGCAGGACTGGCCGGCCAGTGGACATAGTGGGAGCCCAGGTTTCTGCCAGCACAGTAACCCCTGTGACCTCTCTCAGCCTGGACTACATGTTCTGGGAGGTCGAGGACATTCTGTTCCTCCTTTTTAGCCTCCCTCTGAGATATGCCCATAGCAGATGTTCACTGACCAGTTCAGTTTGTCTGCTTATGTGGAAAAAGCATAAACTGGCAACAACCAGGAATTGGTCATGGTCTTTTCTGTGTGGGAAAGCCATAATGGACCATTGACCCATGGCCTTGGGCCACTGAGCCAGATGGAGATTGAGTTCATCCTGGACTTCTGCTTGGTTCCCTCATGGTGGAGAGAGACCACTTGATGTCCTCGGAGGGAGAGGAGGAAGTAAGAGGTTCAGCTTTCAACCAAGAGTGGTGAGTACAGTAAAATCTGCCCATCTCTGAGCCACTTCCCCTCTTTTCTGTTTTGGTGGTGTTTCATTTCGGTGGAAATTTCCATGATATGGAGCATGGGAGTAGAAACAGTCTTTGCCCACACTGACCCTAGGCACAGATGAGCGGGGTGATACGCATGAAATGACTGTCACAGGTGCGGTTGTGGGCACAAACCTCTTTGCACTTTGGCCAGTGTTCTTGTTCAGCTTTGCTAGAAGGTTGCTAGAGGGGTGTCCTGACTGGCGGAGGGAAGGCAGAGTAGGTAAAAGGTAAAGCCTGTAAGTGTTCCTATAGTAACAGTGATCTTCCAGAAGCCAAGTTACACCCCAATCTTAGGACTTACAGGCCTTTTTCTAGGACTTCTCCCTAACCTTGAGAAACCTCCAGAATGCTGGCTGCAGGAACCCAGTGTTGTGGTTGACAGAGTGAGGAACTATGGGGCCTGGAGTCTGGAACCGGCCTTTTACCCGGTGACCTGGAGCAGAGCAGTTCCCCAGTTCCCTCATAAGCAACATGAAGGAGTTGGACTGCATTGTCTTCATGGTCCCCTGCAGCATTTACATTCTGTGATTCTGTAACCCACTGGTCCCAAAGCTTTGTGTGGCTTCTTGTAACCTGGAGTCAAAAGAGCTGCTCTGTTAGAACCCTGGCTGTGGCCGCTTAGTTAGCTGAGTGACCTTGAGCTAGTTAGTGACTTAATCATTCTAAAACTCGAGGAGGCCATCTGTAGGAGGCCCACTCTGAAAACTGCTAAAGCAGGCGTGTTGCTAGGACAGGGCTCTTGGACCAAAACAACACCCAGAGGAACTTCCTCTTCCATTTTCTGAATGGGCCACGTGGGGTGGAGGTTCCACTTCCTGCTTATCCTCTTTCTCAGAAGCTGTCTAAAAGATGTGAAAGCACTTTGAAAATTAGAAAGTTCTATGTAAGACACTTTTAATTTCTGGAATAGGAGGTTTCTGATAGTATCTGGCATTTAGCTTCCTTCCATCCTTGGGGTATTCTTTTTTACCCTTACCACAAAATGGTACCCCAAAGCTTTGGGTGTCTTTCTTAGGATTTTTTGGTGAGTGCCCGTGTACGGATAATGTGCACTAGGACTACATGAGAGTTGATCTGTGAGCAGTTGAGTTGGTCGTTGGCAACTAAACTCGTTTCTCTTAGAAACGTGTTTAGTAGACACTGAAGCTAGCCCTCAAAAAATGCCTCTAGTACACTTGAATGGAAAATGGAAGAAAACAATGGTTGCTGAACCCCAGTTAGGGTATTTGAATACCTTAAATACTTGACTATAAAGAAGGTCAGTTTTAACTCTAGAGCAGATGTCTGTGGACTTTCTGGAGGGAGTGGGCACTTGGAATACTTCAAGGACTGGCAGTGGTGATAGCCTGGGTTATTGAGTGCTCAGAGCATGTCTAGCCCTTGCTAAGACTCTCTTCCACATTACCCTGTGATACATGGCATTTCACCAGCATGCTGCCTCAGGCTGTCAGCACAGGGCTTTAAGTGTACTAAAGCAAAAGAGGAAGATTGTTCTAGGGAAACTAGACGAAAGGCACGGGAAGAGGAAGGAGCTGTAGAGTTAAGTATGGTGGGAATGCTGGCAAACAGAGGGTGAGGTCATAAGTTGTCTGTGGTAGTTTGGAGGGACATTTTGATGAATATGGAATGAAAGAACAAATGAATAAAATAGGAAGAAAGAAATGCTGGGACTGTGTTGAGTGAGAGAGTTCCCTGCCCTGCCCACCAGGCGGCCTTAGTTACTGGAGTTTGAGGGAGTTGGATAAAGGGCTGGGGATTACCAAAAAGAAGGTGATTTATAATTGATCACACTAACTTTTTAGGCTCTGTATTAGAGCCTTACTCAAGGTAAGTAATCAATAATTAAATGTTGAACAAATGAGCAGTTAAGTTTGGTGATTTACAAACCTAGTGCCTTCCGTATGGTGCAGAAATAAACAGGTGGAATTACACCTTGGAAAATTTGACCAGATTGGTGTGTGATTTTCAGAGTAAGTCCAAATGGTAATCTCGTCCGTGAGCAGAAGTAAAAGTCACTTCCTCAAGAAGTTTGTCTGATGTTGGAGGAGTTTATAAATCATTTTTATTACATTTAATTTGTTTTCTTTTTCAGTTTTTTTAAACATTTTGTTTTACTTTTTGAGAAACGGCATGAGCAGGGAAGAGCAGAGAGAGAGGGAGATACTGAATCCAAAGCAGGTTCTAGGGTGTGAGCTGTCAGCACAGAGCCTGATGGGGGGCTCGAAACCATGAACGTGAGATCATGACAACTCAGATGCTCAACTGAGTGGGCCACCCAGACACCCCTATGTCATTTCTTGAGAAACTCTGTGTGGCTTCATTATCTGTAATTGCTCCCTCATCACTACCACCCATATCAGATCATTCACCAAGTGCTGCCCATTCAGCTTTCTATGTGCCATTAATCAATCAACAGCTTTAAATCAACACAATAAACTACATGTATTTATTAATACATATACTTTAATAAGTTTGACATATGTATATATACCCATGAAATCACTGCAATCAAGATAATAAACAAACTGATCACCCCAGAAATTCCCTCCTGCTTCTTGTGATCCTTCCCTCCACTTGTTGCCCATCTCTAACAACCACTGGTCTGCTTTCTTTAACTGTAGATTAGTTTATATTTTCTAGAATCTTACTTAGATATAATCAGACCGCATTTACCCTTTTTTTTTACCCTAGTTTCTTTCAATCAGCAAAATTATTCTGAGATTCCCCAATAGTGTATATCAATAGCTTATTCCTTTTTATGGCTGAGTAGTATGGCATTGTATGGATATATCATGAGTTTGTTTATTGGTTTACATGTTGCTGTATATTTGTGTTGTTTCCAATTTGGGATTATAAGTGGAGCTGCTGCAAACATTCATGTACAGGTTGTTGTAGGACTTATTACATTTTAATTTTCTTGGACAAATACCTAGGAGTAGATGGCTTGATCATAATGGCAAGTGTGTATGTTTAACTTTTAAGAAAATGCCAAAAAAAAGTTGTATCATTTTACATTCTCACCAGCAGCGTGTGAGAATGCTCATTCCTCTCTTTCCTCACCAGCACTTGGTATTGGTCATTCTTTTTAATTTTAGCCAATCTAGTAGGTATCTCTTTTTGGTTATAATTTGCATTTCTCTAGTTGTATTAAACATCTTTCTTGTGTGCTTCTTGGCCATAATACATCTTTGGTGAAAGTCCATTCAGATTTTATGCCCATTAAAATTTTTTCTTTAATTAAATTTTGAGAGTTCTTTATACTCTGGAAACAAGTCCTTTATCAGACATGCGATTTGCAAATCCCAGCCTGTGGGTTGTCTTTTTATAAGCAGTATCTTTCAAAGAGCAATGTTTAATTTTGCTGAAGGCTAGTTTATCAAATTTTTCTTTATGGATTTTGCTTTTAGTGTCATGTCTAAAGAATCTTTGCATACCTCAAGGCCCCGGAGGTTTTCTCTTGTGTTTCTTCTATTTTTATAGCTTATATGTTTTATATTTAGATCCGTGTCCCATTTTGAGGGAATTTTTGAATATGATACAAGTACGGATCAAAGTTCACTTTTTTGCATACATATGTAGAATTGTTGAGCACCATTTGTTGAAAAGACACTTTTCTTTACTAAATTGCCTTTGCACCTTTGTCACAAACCAGTTGTGCATATATGTATGGATCTGTTTCTGGACTCTGTTCTACGGATGTTTGTGTATCTTTATACAAATACCATATTGCCTTGATTACCGTGGCTTTATAATGAGTCTTGAAATCAGGTAGTGTTCTTCAACTTCATTCTTTATCAAAGTTGTTTTGGCTGTGCTAGGGCCTTTGAGTTTCTCTGTGTACCTTAAAATTAGTTAATCAATATCTAATAAAAATGTCTTTTAGGATTTTGATTGAGATCCTTTTGAATTTATAGATTTGGAGAATTGACATCTACATAAACCTCCATTTAAGTGGGTTTTCTTTAATTTCTTTGAATAATGCATGGTTTTTAGTGTACAGGTCTTACATATCTTTTGTCAGATTTATCCTTAAGTACTCCATATTTAATTTTAAGGTGTCATTATTTGTTGCTAATACACAGAATTATAGTTGATTTTCGTGTACTGATCTTGTATCTTGCAGCCTTGCTAAACTCACATATTGTAGTATATTTTTTTAAATTTCTTTAGATTCTTCTGAAGACACAGTCATTTCATCTGTAAATATAGACAGTTTTACTGTTTATCAATCTGCATGCCTTTTCTTTTTTTCTTGCCTTATGGCACTCGCAAGAACCTCCAGTAAAGTATTGGATGGAAATGGTGAGAATAGACACCCTTGTTTATTCCCAGTCTCAGGAGAAAAAATTCAGACTTGCACCAGTTGGTGTGATGTTAGTTAGTTCTCGGTTTTATAAAGATACCTTTTGTAAGGTTGAAGAAGTTCCCTTGTAGTCCTGCTTTGCTGAGAGTTTATCAGGAGTGGATATGGAATTTTGTTCAATGCAGCTGCTGCTTTTTTTTTTCTTTTACTATTATTGTATTATTGGAATGATCACATGGTTTTTCTTTTTTAGTTTGTTAATACGATACACATTGGTTGGCTTCGAATGTTAAACCAGTCTTGCTTTCTGTGATAAACTCTACTCAATCATGATACATTATTCTTTTCATATATCTTAGTAATCAGTTTGTAAAATTTTTTTTTCATTTATGTTTATGAGAGATATTGATCAGTTTTTTCTTTTCTTGTCATGTCTTTGTCTCGTTTTGCCATAAGGGTACTGCTAGTTTCATAGAACACACTGAGAAGTGGTTTTCTTACTTTCTGGACCAGTTTGTGCCAAAATTGGTATATTTTTCCTCAAATGTTTAGTAGAATTCACTGGTGAAGTTATTTGGGCCTTTGGTTTTCTTTGTGGGAAGGCTTATAACTACAAATTTAATTCCTTTAATATAGGGCTATTCAGGCTTTCTATTTCTTTTGGAGTGAATTTTGATAGCTTGCATTTTTTTCAAGAAATTTCATCTAAGTTGTCAAATTTGTTGCAAAATTTGTTTATAATAGTCTTTTCCATCTTTTTATTATTTCACTTCTCATTTCTAATATTAGTAAGTTATCACTTTATTTTTTTCTACTGATCAGTCTGACTAGAGGTGTATCAATTTTACTGATCTCAGTGAACTAGTATTTGATTTAATTGATGTTCTCTTGTTTTTCTGTTTTCTGCTTCAGAGATTTCTGCTCTGATCTTTATTATTGTTATTATTATTATTATTTTGGTCTTAGTTTGTGTTTAATTTGCTCTTTTTTTTCTAGCTTCTTAAGGTGGACACTTTGAATCTTTTTGTCTCTTCTTACGTAAGTGTTTAGTGCTATAAATTTCCTGCTTTCGTGGCATTCCCCAAACTTTGTTACGTTGCTTTCATTTTCATTCAGTTCACATTCCCTTTTGACTTCTTTGACCCGTAGGCTGTTGAGATGTATGTTTAGTTTCCAAGTATTTGGAGATTTTTCCAAGTTTTCTGTGTGATTCAAATCCTTCAGATTTATTGAGACTTGTTTTATGGCCCAGAATATGGTTGACCTTGGTAAATGTTCTGTTTGCAATCGAGAACTGTGTGTATCCTGCTCTTTTTGGTTTGGAGGGTCCTGTAAAGGTCAGACCCAGTTGGTTGATGGTGGTGCTCACTTTCTGTATTTCCTTGCTGATTTTCTGTATACTAGTTGTATTGATTGCCGAGAGGAATGTTAAAAGTCTCCAACTGTAGTTTTAAATTTCTCTTCTCAGTGCTATTAGTTTTCTTCCTGTGTGATGAAGTTCTGCTGTTTGAAACATACACATTTAGGATTGTTGTGTCTTCTTGGTGAACGAATTGTTATATATTATCTTTTTCTGTCCCTGGTAACTTTCTTTGCTCTGAAATCTACTTTGATATTACTGTAGCCACTGGAGTTTTCTTTTGATTAGTGTTTTTGTATCGTATATGTTTTTCTTTCATTTCACTTTTAATAATTATTTACTTGAATAACTTTTCCACTAGGCTTGGCTAACGGTGAATGATCACTTGGGAAGTTGTTTTGTGAGTTTGAACTCTCTTTGTATGGAATTACACAAAATGTCATCCTTTTTCCTGTAACTTCCTTCCTTGTTGAATTTGTCCATTTTCAGTTTGGTCTCTCCTGCCCTCTGTGAGAATTCCACCTTTCGTGCTAACGCTACCACTGTCAATACTTACTGTGGCTCTGCTGTGTATTAGCTAGCCTCTGTTCAGGGTGCTGGGGAGAGATTAACAAAGTCCTTCCTATGGCAGCTCTGTTTTAGTGGAGTGAGACAGACAGTAAACAACTATATACTGTATCAGTGGTGATAAGCTCTGTGGGAAAAAATCAAGCACTGAGTAAGAGAGAGTAAGGAGGTTTGGTGCCTGGGGCAAGGAGGATGTTGCCATAGAAGTGATCAAAGAGGCCTCTCTACAAGGTGGTATTAGGACAGAGACGTGACAGAGGGGAGGGGTGAGCTATTGGGGAACTCGAGCGAAGAACATTTCTGGCAGAAGGAATGGGGAGAATGAAGCCCTAGGATGAGAATATGTTAGGGGAGGAGAGTGTGGCTAGAACAAAGTAAGTGATGTCAAAGGTCATCTTACCTAGATGGAACATTGCAGAGTTCTGAACTACTAACTGGCCTTCTACAGCACTGTGGTTCAGACCAAACAGTACAAGGGAGGCTTACGCTTGTAGAACTGACAGGAGGGCGTGGGCAGGGAGAAGGGATGCTGCTGTTTTGTAACATCATCCCGCTGAGCGGGTCAAGTTGTTGATGTGGTAAAGCCAGTGAGCCTAGGAGATGCCCTTCTGCATTGGTCTGCTGTGAGTGGAGGAACGTTAAGTTCTTTATCTTACTCAAGATCCACAGAATTTTCTTTCTATCCTTTGTCAGTTTTTGAACATGCAGGATAGTCTTAGACGAGTCTCTGCCTTTGGGAATGTTCTTCCTAATTTGTGAAGTGTGGCTGGTGGTATGCACTGTGTCTTTGTATGGTATATGTTAAGTTAACTTGTGAAATCCTTTACAAAATTATAAGGACTTCCCTCATAAGATACTTTCTCAAAAATGGTTTGAAAGATTTAGCCTTGTTGAGTACTAAATTGTTTTTAAACCCATAATTTTACCATACTTTCTCTATTTCCCCCTCTATGTCATGTCACAGTGCTTTTTGCTGGCACAAGAGTTTGGATTCAGATTTTCATAAGAGTAATGGGAAAAGCCATAGGAAGGGTGGGGGTTGGGCGAACACGTCTGTGTAGCTGGTCAGCTGGTAGTTTCTATTTTGACAAAGGTGTGTACGTGTTTTTGTGTAGTTGATCTTTTTCTAGGGAGGAGTAAAAAGCATTGTCCAAAATAGTGGAAGTGTTATATTTCAGAATGCAGGAATTCACAAATTTTTATTTTATTGCAGGTATTTCTTGGTGGATTTTTATGCACCAACAACCGCTGTTGAAAGCATAATGGAACATTTGTCTCGCGACATTGATGTGATTAGACCGAATGTTTTAAAACACCCTCTGACGCAGGAAGTAAAAGCGTGTGAAGGGATTGTCCCAGTCCCACTTGAAGAAAAACTATATTCCACGAAGAAGAGGAAGTGAGAAGATTTACCAGATTATAGCATTATATTTAATTCTCTCACTTTTGAGTACCATGGCTTAATAATTTACAGACTTGACCCTGATATAAGAGTGATACAGGTGCCGTTTGATTTTTCGAAGGTATTTTAGCTTTTGATCTCCCTTGCCGTGAGAAGTTGGGGAAGGGCTCGGTTTAGAGCCACTTTGTGATCTGTGGTACCAGCACATCGTTCTTGATTTCATTTCTTCATGTAACTTTTTTGTTGGTGACGGCTTTGCCCTACAACGATGCTAACACTATTTTGAAGAGCAGAGCTTCTAAAAACTGCCTCACACTGCAAGCTCGTCATTCAGGCCAGTGAACCACGCAAAATAAAAATTTAAGACCACTGCATTTATATGAGAAACTTTTGACCAGAATAATAAACATAATTGCAAAAAAACCTCGGGGAGATGTTTTGTCTCTTCATCTGCCCCAGCACAGTGAACATGCCTGGGCGCCGTCTGCCCAGAAGCCCTGGGCGCTAGCAGTGCGTGGGAGTGTTAACCTGGTTACCAGCCCAAGTGCAGAGACCGGGAGAAGTCAGGGGTGAGGGTGGGGCAGGGGTGTGTCTGTCCCTCAACTACCGGGCATTCTATAAAATCAGTAACTTTTTCTTTTATCCTACAGTTAATTTGACCGTGGGTGGGTGTTGCTCTGTGTAGAGGGACGCGAAGGTCCTGTGGCTTGCGCTCTCTCGCTGCTTCCTCTCATGCCTCTGCCCACCATTCCCCTCCCCCCACCACCTTCTTTGGTGCCCACTTTGGCGCCTCTCCTCACCCCCTACCCTGAACAGTTGGAAGACAATTCCTTTTGAGTTGGGGTTGCCCAGAGAGCTAGCTGGCCCCGGCGTCTGGCCAGTGGCACTCTGAGCTCTCAATTTAGGGAGACTCCCAAGAAGGTACATCTCTTTTTTTCTGTTTTTTATTTGACACTTATGGACTGACTTTTTAAAACCACGTCCTGGAGATAAAAAGACGAGTTTTGTGTTGAGGTTTTTTTTGTTTTGGCAGAGGAGAGGTTGATTTTAGGACGTTGTTATACTTTTGAGACTAAGAACCAACTAGTCTTCGCTTGAAATGAGTGTAATTAAGGTTACCATATTTAGAAAATAGAAATGCCGGGTGTCCAGTTAAATTGGGATTTCAGATAAACAATGAATCTTTTTTTATCTCATAAGTATGCCCCAATATCACATGGAACATACAGCATGTGCCGTTTATTTGAAATTAAAATTTACCTGGCTGTTGTATATTTTGTGCAGTATGATGCCTCCCCGGAGGCGGGGTCTGCGCTGCTCCGCAGGGCTTTAGGGGACTGGGGCCTTGCATTGGTCAGCCTGGCGCACTGAGTCAAGTTTGAGGCGCGTCAGGAGTTAACGGAAGAGAACGCAGCTGGCATCTCCTGTGCGCCTCCAACCTGATGCCCTCAGCCTGCCAGAAAACTGATCTAGAAACGAAAATTTCATTCCTGGTCAGTTCCAGATAATCTGTTCTGTGAGCCTGAATTTACACCGCAATCTTAGAATCCGGAAGTGCTACTGGCCTTTGACAAAAAAAAATTCTCCTTTAAAGGAAGTCCAGATGCGGGCTCTGCCCCAGGCCTAGCAAGCTGAGGACCCAGCGTCTCTGGCAGCCGGATGGCGTCTGTGGCCAGTGAGGAGGAGGCTTCTTCCTGGCTCAGTCTCCTCAGAGCTGGTGAATCGGAAGAAACTGACCAGCCCCTCCACCTTCCCAAAGGGGTGCTCCGCACGAGGTGTCTGTCAGCAACCCAGTGCCAGAGCTGCTGTGCCTGTATCGTTGGGGTGCGGGGGGCGGAAGCACCAGCCATTGAGTACAATTTCTGGTCACAGTAGTTTATACAATCAAATCATGTTAAAGTAGGAAGAGGCCCAGAGATTAGCCTCTGCGTCTTTTAGATCATGACGAGACTGAGACACCCATGTGCAAGACAGGTGTCCCGGAGAATCAGGAGGAGCCCAGCTCCTAATCCAGGACTTTCCCTCTGTAACACTGCCCATCTCTGCCTTGGGCAATCAGGTTTGTCCCTTTGTTTAATTCTTTCTCTAATTGATGTATAGTTGACCTACTACAGAAATCTATTAGTTTCAGGTATCCAACGTAGTGTTTTGATATTTGTATACATTACAGATGTACAAAGTGATCGCTCCCATAGGTCTGGTTACTCTGTCTCTGTGCGAAGGTACTACAGTATTATTGACTGTATTCCCCACGCTGTTCCTTAAGTCCCCATGACTGACTGATTTGCTAACTGGAAGGCTGTACTTCTTAATCCCCTTCCCCTATTTTGCCCTCCCACCACCCACTCTTCCTCCCGTCTCAAAACCACCAGCTCTCTGTATTTATGAGTCTCTTTCTGTTTTATTTTATTCTTTAGAGTCGACAAAGAAGTGAAATCATTCTGTAATTGTCTTTTCTCTGCCTGAGTTACTTCACGTAGCATAATACCTTCTGGGCCTGTCCAGGTTGTTGCAAATGGCACGATTTCACCATTTTTCTTAAGAGCTCAGATAGCACCAAGCTTCAGCTTCCTCACTGTAAAGTAAGTCTTTTTGAAGAGCAGTAGTTCAGTAAAGAGGGTCATTAAAAACTGTCGAGTGGAAATAAAAGGGCTAAAGTGGAGGTTATCTGGGAAAATATGCTACTTCCTGTTTTATTAGGAATTTCCTGAAAGTGTGGGCTTTCAGCCAGGGCGTGTGAGAGCACAAACTCTTCCAAATGGCTCGCATGTGCGTGTCCTTTCGCTCAGGTGCTGTCTGACGGTCCCTATTTTGGGCCGCACACATCTTCCCTGGGACCCCATCTAGTCCTTTCAGCAGCCTTACAAGGAAGCGTTGTCATCCCTGGTATTTGGATGAGGAAGCAGGCTCAGTGATTTGACCTTGACCCTACAACTACCTAGTGACAACTGGGAGCTTGAACTGGGGACCCTGAGGCCACGCAGTCTTTTCCTTTTAGTAACAGTGAACTTGTCTTTATCCTCTGGTTAAACAAGGCACCTGGATGTCTGGGGTGAATGATGACTGCTCAAGTGAGTAGCACTCGTCCTCATGGCCTGAGTGTGGTGCTGGCACATTCTTTTCCTGCATTTGCTAGTCCCTGGGAAGTTGATCGGCGTTCTTGAGCGTTCCAGGTCATGCCAGTGCTCAGAATCCTGTGGCACAGTTTAGAGAGGTAGGAAAGAGGCTGGCTAAGTAGGGCAGCCGTGCAGTGTGCCACTTGCCCTCCTTTGAAGCCTCTGAATGAAGGCACGGTCTCTTCCCTCTGAGCTGCTGATTCACAGCCGGACCTTCCGCCACTAAGGGGCCCTTGTGCCCTTGCAAAAGACCAGGTATCTAAGCGGGGCCTCTGTGTAGGTCCTTCCCAGGCTGCGTGTGTGCCATCAGAGCCGAGAGTGTCTGGTCCTCCTGCCCACCTGGCCGTGGTCTGCCCCTGCAGGGGTGATTAGGAGCAGGGTCCTGGAAGGAGAGCAGTCACCACAGATGGGACAGTCACTGTGTCCTCAGGGGCTCCTAGCGGAGAAGGCAGGAAAGCAGGATGGCGCCCAGCATGGGGGGGCTGCAAAAGTGACGGTGAGGCCGAGGTCTGGGGGGTGAGCCAGCTCTGCACCTGCAGCTGCCCTGGGACCCCTGAGCTAGAGAGTGGAGTGGCCCCCGTGGATGGGAAGACAGGGCCCGACAAAGAATCCAGTCAAACCTGGGAGACCCACAGGGAGGACCGGAGTCTGCCAAAATGCACTGACCCTCAGAAGCACCGCAGGGCAGGTCTCAAGGTTGAAGCAGTGATTCCAGAGCGTTCTTTAGGCTCACTTCCTTGAAATGACTCCTCTGCCTCAGTTTGCTACCTTGACTACTTGTGGTTCACTTTGGACAGGAATGAGCTTCTGGAAGTACTTTTTCACAGGGATTGGGCTCAGGAGGGCGCAGGGGAGGGTGATGGAGGTTGTGGGCCCAAGAGGCTGGTCTCAGGTGTGTCTCGGAAGCTCCTTCCCGGAGATGTTTAGAAGTCATGGAAGTACGCAGCAGGCATCTGAGGCGGAGGACTAAGCCCTGTGCTGTGGAGTGTCAAGGAAGGACCGTTAAGTACAGGCGAGCCCTTTAGATTTTTGCTGAAAGGCCACATTTTTCTTGATTGAGATGAAATATTTTTTTGAAGCATTAGAAGGATTGAAGGCATGAGCTGTGCTTCCCTACTTCTAATTGAGTCCAGAAGCGTCATTGTCTCCCCCCCACACAGTGGGGGATGCACGACAGTATACCTGGGGGACACTTTGAACAAGAGCTCATATGAACAGTAATCCTTTACCTTTCCTCACAACTCCATGAAGCAAGTATTACAACCATTCTACAGATGGTGCACCCAAGGGTCAGAGGAAATAAGTGACTCCAAGGCTGCAACAGGAGGATTGGGGTTGGCGATTCGACAGTCCACTTTCGGCTCACCGCATCCTTCTGGAAGTGGGCGCCCGCATCCCTGCCGCCTCAGCCAGGCCGGTTCCTTCCTACCCCACACCTAGACCAAGGACCCAGGCTTTCTCATTTTAAGACGGGAGAGAGTGAATCTGGGACTTCTTAGGAGTGTTTTTATCTAAGGTCTTGAAAGAGAAGTCATGAGAACGACAGAGTAAAAACGTTAGCGTACCCTGGAGACCAGGCCTCCATTCTGCACATAGTTTTCCTCTGCTCTGTGATTTCCCGCGTTGGTTTTTTTTTTTCCCCCTCCATACTCCAGGGGTATGTTTATGAAGCGCACACATGGCCAGTGATGCCCTGGGCAGGATACAAAAGTGAATGGGCAGTGACCCCTGACCTCAAGGTCATAGATGGGGAGGTGGAAATACTCTGCCATTTAAAACAGGCCTTAATAAAAATGATAATTAAGATTCAAACTAAGTGCAATGGAAACAACTGGATTCATCAGCACTTGGAACTGGGTGGCTGGAGCAGGGGTCGGGGTGGGCATCCAGCCGAGAGAGTGTTTCAGCAGGCATGGGAACTAGTGTGGAGCATGGCGGGTAGCCGATGGGAGGTGGCAAAAGTACAGTGTATTTTCAGAACCCCTGGGGGCCACGCAGGTACGGTCTGGCGAACGAGAGATTGGGGATTCAGGGAGGGTCCAAGTCGCTGTCTGCTGGTGAGGAGACCATGAAGGTTTCTTGAACTGAAAAGATCATTTTGAAGAGCCCAGAACGGGTACTGTGCATATTAATTCCCTGTAAGATGTGCGTCCCAATTGACCAGTGCTCTACCCTGCCCACATATTTGTGAGGAAGAAATGATTATATAAACTCATCATGGAGAAGTACAAAGGGCATTGAGGCGAGGTGGTCAGATGTCCACCAGCAGGTGGACGGTGCACTGGACCGTGTGCTTGCCCGGTGACTCCCCCCAGCTGAGCTGGGTGTGCCCTGCAACGCTGCATGCGTGAGCACCACGAGAGTGTACATCATCCTCTCCTTTTGTGGTCTGGGCTGTTGCTACTTTTCATTCAGAGGGCTCGGTGATAGACGACTGCACCCAAGATTGACCTGGACTGTCTCCGGCCAAGACCTGCCCTGTCTCCTGGCAGGCCAGGATCGTGTTGAAGGTGGGAGGATTCCAGAGCAATCTGTGGGATCCTTGGTTACCTTGACTAAAGTGTTCTGAGCATAGAATTTTGAGTCAGGGACCTACTCAATGGCCCTGTGTTGCCACCCTCCAGCCACAGGATCTTGTACAGTTTCTTATCTTCAGCCGCAGGCTTCAGAGTCTTTGAAAAGAGTGTGGCCAGTGAACCAGCCAGTCTTAAAAGAGCTTTCCAAGACTGCAGGGCCCTGGATCAGGTCCCACTGCCTGGCTTGCTGAAGGGTTGCTCCATCAGTGATTCGGGAACCTGGTAGGGAGAGGGAGGGAAAGGTTAAAATAATTTCTCAGGGGCTGCTTCTTTGCACACTTCATCTTCTGACAAGCATAACTATTGTTTTCATGGCCTGCCAGTTGGTTCCGTGGGGCTGTTAACTCGAAACAGAATAGGCGCCGTACCTGATTACAAGAAAACAGCAAAGGGAACCCCAGAGGCCAGCACAAGCATTTGCTGGGCTCAAATTGCCAACGTACTTTTTGCTTTGAGAACACAGCTTTAAGGCACCTGGACTTAAAACCAAACACAGGCACAAGGCACTCTGATTCCACAGGAGAAAAACACAGGGTAGTGACTACGAAGTTCCTGGGTGGTGGTAAAGTCTTGTTTTTGGAGAGCCACACCACGACCCTAAAATTCAACGCCTAAGTCTGTAGTAACAACAGCAATACCTAGATAGCCCTGCACAGTCCCAGATCCCCCAAGCCCAGTGGGGCAATTAGCAAAAGATTCCTGAAACCAGATGGAGTCTCCACAGTGTTCGAGAACATGTGGGTTGCTGCAAGTGATGTCTGGTACTGTGGAATTGGTGTCTGCCTGTTGCATCTGCACCCTTTTCCCCCAGAACAAGCGAAGCTGTGCGTTCTCTGGGGAAGGAAATGTGATTTCATCCCATTTCCCAGAGAAGATTTGCCTGAGATGATTCCATTGTGAGTGGAAAAGACAGGGATGCATTGTTCTGGGGACAATGCCAGAAGTAAGGAATATGCAAAATGAACTTGATCTCTCCATTCCAAGTCAGTGGGAGACCATTGTTTCCATAAAGCTCATATTGAGCTAAATGACTTGAATATAACATTCTTTGTCCAAATGAATCCCAAAATGTAAGTACCTCTTTGTGGAGGACTAGATACTTTTTTTTTTTATAGTTGTCAAACTCTGTTAACTGTCAGTCCTCCTTGTTCAAAGGTTCTGTATTAGTCAATTTGCCCACTTGCAAAAATTTATTTGTAACCCCCCACCCCCACACCATCAATTCAGTATTTTCAATCATTCACAGATTGGGAGGCAAAATTTGAGTCTCCTGTCGAATCCTTTCCCAGGTGAAGTTGCACAAAGTGACCCACTGCCTTGTTGATTCACTTCTCCTACCGTGAACAGATGCTTTTTTTGTGGTCTATTTCGTGTCATGTTGTCTGCATCAGTGTGCTTTTTGTTGGTGATCTCACTATTTAAAATGGCCCCAAGCATAGTGCTAAAGTGCTGTCTGGTGTTCTAAGCAGAGAATGTGGTGATGTGCCTTCCAGAGAAAATTTTTGTGTTAGATTGGCTTCCCTCAGGCACGAGTTACTGTATTAGTGGCCTTGTTCGATGGTAATGAATCAGTATAAATTAAATAAAGTGTCTTTAAAAAGAAACATACATAAGCAAGACTGTATATTGATGGGTTGACGTAAACATGACGAGAGGCTACAGGAACCTGTTTGAGGAGCAATGGGTTGGTATCTCTAAAGGAGTCTTTGCAGCCCCAGCTTTATCAGACATACTCTCTCAAATACCAAAAATTAGCTCTTCCTTGACTCTGAGGTTTGTAATTTTTCTGCTGAGGACTTCTTTGGCATGCTTCTATAATGCTCTGATTTTTGTCTGCAATCAGGGCGATTCTTATTCCTACCGCTGTTCTTACATTGCATGTCTGGTTGTCTTCTGCCGTCCTGCCTCCTCTTCTCATCCACACTTCTTTTGGTTCTCTAGAGTCCCTTCCACTAGAGCACTATATGCCTGCACAAGCCAAGGTCCTTCTCTTAAAATGTACCTTGGCAGAAGCCTTTGGTGATGTGACCAGAAAGAGCCGGACTGTGAGAAGAGCCTGGACACGGTGCTCCATGTAAATCCCAGCCTTGGAAGCAGGCAGATTCCATGGGGTTTAATTAAGGCTATGGAAAGGGGTAATTAGATAAGTAGTGTTAGTAACCCCCACCCCCACCATCTGCAAGGCTCCGTGGTATCTCAGCGATTTTTGTAGCATTCTCCAAATCAAATACATGTTAATGACCTTTATAACAAGAGCGAAACTTTGGTCACAAGGCAGAATCACAAGGAATTTTAAAGGCAATGCTTTGAAAGCTTCTTCCTTTTCCATATATATACATATACATATACATACACACCTCTTACCAGATCTAAATATGATCATATGGCATAAGATATTTAATGTGATTCAGCTGAATATTAAGGAAATTTCTGTTTGCTCATTACTCTCGCATCCCTCCTAATCATAATAAAATAATGAAATGGTTTTGGGTTAAGTCTCTATTCTGGTCAAATGTGAGAGTATGAGCATAACAAAGACTGCCCTCACCTTATGGCACTGTTCATTCCCTGCTTGCTTTCTTAAAACTTGCATGTGTATTGATAAACTAGAAACATCCTCCTTTAAAAAAAGCCTCAAGCATACAGAAAGGGACAGAAGATACTATAACAAACGTGAGGCACGTACCACGTAGATTGAACTGATACTGTATTTTTGCTGTATTTCAGATCTTTTGAAGAAAAAAATGTTAGATATAGTTCAAGTCCTTTTTTGTATCTCTTTTTACCTGTTCTTCCAGGAGGTGACCATCATTTAAAGTCAGTGTGCATTATTTATCTTATTTATCTATATGTCTCACTACATATAGATTGGGTTCCAATTTATAATACTGCTTTGTGGATTTTTTTTTTAACGTAGGCTTTACCCCCAGCACAGAGGCCAACATGGGATTTGAACTCATGACCCTGAGATCAAGACTTGAGCTGAGATCAAGAGTCGGACACCTATCTGACTGAGCTACCCAGGCGCCCCACTGCTCTGTGGATTTTGAGTGAACTAAATGGATTCATGGTATGGAGGCTTCTGTAGTGTACTTCCTCCCTCCTCCCCCGCCCCCATTCAACACTACCATTTTGAGATCTATTATGTAGATCTAGTTTGTTCATTGATCTCCAGTGTCCTAAAGGGTGCCATGTATGACTGCTTCACACTTTGGCCACCAGCCTCTTCACGGGCACATCCAAGTTTATCATATTTCAAGCAATGCCACAGTTCACTTCCTGGAGATGACTCCTGGGGCATGTGTGTATTTCACTAGACACTGAATTGGTGGCTCATTGGGTTTTTTCATTTTCACTTTTATTAGTTATTGACAAATTTCTCTCAAAGTCATCATACCAACTTACACACCCAATGGCAAGATTTGAGAGTTCCTGTTTTCAAACACCTCCCACTACATGGGCTTATATTAACAAGAAAAAAACACCCCCCCACCTCCGACTTTGCCAGTCTAATGAATGTTGAGAGCTATCTTTTTTTTAACTTATATTTTTTCGGGGTGCCTGGGTGGCTCAGTCAGTTAAGCCTCTGACTTCGGCTCAGGTCATGATCTCAGAGTTCATGGGTTCGAGCCCCGCATCAGGCTGTGTGCTGACTGTTTGCTTAGAGCCTGGAGCCTGCTTCAGATTCTGTGTCTCCTCCTCTCTCTGCCTCTCCTCCACTTGTACCCTGTCTCTCAAAAATAAATAAATGTAAAAAAAAAAACCTTACATTTTCTCTATTATTAATAGGCATGAGCTTATTTTTGTGGTAATGGTCATTTTGGTGTTTTTCTGTTAATTGTCTTTTTATATTTTCTGCTATTTGTCTTCCTGGATTGTTTATCATTTTTCTAACCTAAGAAAACGGAAAAGCAGTGCTTTCTGTACAAATGTAGTTCAGGAGGGTCTGAGACCACCACTTGGGTCTTGCCCTGCCACTGGCAGGCATGAAGATGGGGCCCCAGGTTCCATGTGCTTCTGGCAACACCCCCTTACTCCCTGGAGTAAACCTGGGTAGACTCAGAAGAAGGAACAAAGGAGAGGTTTGGGCTCGAATAAATATCTCCACTTCGCCTTCCTTTCTTGCCAGTGTGTTCTCCCACCTACAGAGCTGCTTTCTCTCTGGTTAACTGAGTCAGCGTTGGTAGATTCATTTTATTTTGCCTCCTAAACTGATCTCACCTGCTGCTCGGACTGCTTCTGAGACCAGGAGCTGCTTTTGCGTCAGATTGGTGACAAAACTGTAGCATGGTGACAGTTTAATGCAGTGACCCAGCAGCTGGAGGGTGAGGTATCACTGAGCAGGGGGGCCAGTGTGGGACCCCCTCATCGTTAGTGGGCAAAAAAAAAATAGTTGAAGAACAGGGCGATACAGTCTCCTAGCTTCTTAAA
This sequence comes from Crocuta crocuta, assembly GCF_008692635.1. NCBI lineage: Eukaryota > Metazoa > Chordata > Mammalia > Carnivora > Hyaenidae > Crocuta > Crocuta crocuta. Next base: position 6,358,047 of record NW_027530213.1, on the reverse strand, counting down.
AAAATAGGTATCAGGAAAAAACCCCCGAAATGTTAAGCACCAACATATGAGCAGAAGTTGTCTCTGAGAAGTGTGATGATGGATAATTTTTCTTTTCTTTTGTTGACTATAATTGCCAATTTTTTTTAGACAATAACCATGTGGGGAAGAAGATAGTACAAATATTTCCAACAACAACGAAGAGAGACTGAGCAACACCTGACACTAGTATAACACTGTATGTTAATGGTACTTCAGTAATAATTTTAAAAGCCTAAAAGCTGAAGCATTATACTAGAAAAAAAAGAAGGAATGAAGGATTGAAAGAGGGAGGGAGAAAGGGAGGACGGAAAGAGGAAAAGAAGAAAGAATAGAAAGAAAAGAAAAGAGGGAAGGGAAGGTAGAGAGGACAGAGCAAGCAAAACAACAGGGGAAACAGCCTAAGGGATTATCCTAGTTACGTGTGTGAGCTTTTGTTTGAGAAAGCGCATATGGCGCAAAAGACAGCAGACCTAGCTCGTGAAGTCATCATCCCTGGGGGCTTTGTTAATGCTCTTCCTGGTCTTAGGAGAGACCCAAGAGGGCTGAGCCAAGCACAACTAATAATAGAATTAAGATAATAGCAGTTCGGATTATTTAGCCTAAAAGAAATTATGGTTTAAAAATTGTCTTAAGTAAAGAGGTTTTAGATGAAAACACTGATCAATTGCGAACCGTTTTCTCAGAGGATCGAAGAAGGAGAAATGGCCTTAAGTTGATTAAGAGAGCTTGAAGAAGAGATCCTTGCCAGGGAGCCTGATGAGAGCCTGGCATGGACTGATAGTGGGCTCGTACAGTCCTGGGAGGACTGAATATAAGAAACACCCATCTGTCCTAGAAGATCCAGGGAGACTTTCCAGAAGGTTCCTTGAAGTTCCAATCCTGTGATGTCTCGATGAAGGTATAACCTCACCTAATCCATTCCTGAATGACCTATCCTGGAACTCGAAGTGTCTGTATTCTTGGCCAGGACTGGTCTTGGGAGAGCTGGTGGCCATCTGTGTGATAGGAAGGGAAGGCTGGCTGCCAAAATACCAGTCCTACCGCTGAGTCATGCTGTCTGAAATTCTACCAGGTGACAATCATTCTTTGGTCATCAAGAGCCCAATGGAGTGTGAGTGATGCCCTTATGGTTTTCTTTTTTCTTTCTTTTCTCAAGTTCAGAGGGGAATAAGTGTGGAGATTTTGAGAGAACTGGTTTAGAATTTTCTCTCTTTTGGGATTGTTAAGAAAAACTATCCAGACTTTAGACACAAGGCCAAAGGGCATGTCTGCCTAATGTCAGACTGAGGCACTGTGTGACAGGCTCACCCAGGGATTATTTAATTCTTGAGAATATACCTGTGTTTGGCTTTACTATTTACTGGTTGGTTAGCCCAGACACAGTAAAGTTACATGTTAACTTGTCGATTTCTGTCACTTAGAATAACCACAAATGTTATGGTTTTATTACCATGTAGGGCATTAACCAGTTTTGCACCTAACAAAGCAGGGATTCTAACACTCTGTTTTGTGTTTAAAGGCTAGTTGATTCTGGGACACCTGGGGGGTTCAGTTGGTTGAGCATCTGACTTTGGCTCAGGTCATGATCTCACAGTTTGAGAGTTCAATACCCACATTGGGCTCGCTGCTGTCAGCACAGAGCTTGCTTTGGATCCTCTGCCCCCTCTCTCTCTGCCCCTCCCCTGCTCATGCTCTCTCTCTTTCTCTCTCTCTCTCTCAAAAAATAAAAGAATTTAAAAAAATATAAAAGTCTAGTAGATTCTGCAAATGTTCTTTGAACTATCATTTCTGTCCTACTGGTTTGCTCGTTAGTGAGTTAAATACATTATGGACACATGTTCATTATATTTGTGAGTCTTGAGTTGAACTTCTTGAAAATTATACTTTGACAGGAAGGAGATGATGTTATGTTAGGACAATAACTTTAAAGAGCACAACATTGATTCTCATCTGTATAGATGTTTATCTGGTCATCCTTTGAAAAAGAACTCATTAGGGGCGCCTGAGTGGCTTAGTCGGTTAAGCGTCCGACTTTCGCTTAGGTTATGATCTCGCGGTTCGTGGGTTCGAGCCCCGCGTCGGGCTCTGTGCTGACGGCCAGCTCAGAGCCTGGAGCCTGTTTCAGTCTGTGACTCCCTCTCTTTCTGACCCTCCCCTGCTCACGCTGTCTCTCTCCTAGAAATAAATAAAAATAAAGAAAAAAAGAAAAAGGAAAAGAACTCATTAATTCTCATGTAATAATTGATGATTAGCCCTTTGGTGAGCAGGAGGTAATTGGATTTTTTCTAACCTTAACAGAGGTATTGGGTGTTTTTTGGTTGTTTATTTATTTTTCCTGTGGAGTTGGTTGTGAGTGAAGCCAGTGCTACCAGAACGGAAAGGAAGGGATTCTGAGTGATAGAATGATTAGGATTCTGATGGATGCACATGTCACATTGGAGAGCAAGATTTCAGAGGCAGAGTGTTTTGGGGGAAGTCAAGGCTGTGGCACCATCATGGGAGAAGGTGGCTGAGACTCACTGGTGTATAGGAGTGAAGAAAAAGAGCAGCTGGGAGCCAGAGGAGCCACCTGTGGGATGTTGAACCTCCCTCATGGTGACAGACCGGTGGTGGCAACAGTGCTACCTTGCCTGGTGATGTCTGATGAGCAAAGGAGCCAACGTTTTAGCCCATTCCTGGGATGAGAGGCATGAATGGAGATTTTGGCCAGGAGAGACCTGATCATAAAAATTTTTGGGTGACACATGGGCATCTGTACGAGGTTGCCTGCCTGCCCCAAGACACAGAGACACAGGCAAACCTCAGATGCCAACATCTATGGTGTTAACATCTCATTCAAAAGCCTTTCTCAGAAAACAGCCTCCTCGGTCTCATGGGGTCCACAGATGGGGAAAGCTGAGGCCCTCTTCCCAAGCCATAGAAAGCAACACACAGCCCCGGAAGCCTTTGGACTTGCAGGGCTATATTTCACTCTTGGTTAGCAGTCTGCAGATTCTTTAAAAAAAATTTTTTTTTAATGTTTATTTATTTTTGAGAGAGACAGAGACAGAATGTGAGTGGGGGAGAGACAGAGAGAGGGAGACACAGAATCTGAAGCAGGCTCCGAGCTATCAGCACAGAGCCCAATGCTGAGCTCGAACTCATGAGCTGTTTAAACTGCATACAAAAGAAGCCTCAGTGATGTATATTGGCTCAGGTCCCTGCTCTCTGGTGGGCATAACTTGTCACTTTACTCAGCACTATACAAAAAAAAGTGATGACACTTTTAAGATGCCAGGATCCTGGGAAGAAAATATAAAAAGGAAAAGAACTGTGTATTTGCCACGGACTCTTACCACACGTGTAATAAGAAATTATCCTCTGTCTTTTTTTTAAGTTAATTTTTTTTTTTTTTTGAGAGAGAGAGGGATAGAGGAACAGGGTAGGGGGGCACACAGGGAGAGAGAGAGAATCCCAAGCAGCCTCCACACTGCCAGTGCAGAGCCCGATGTGGGGCTCAAACTCACGAGGCATAAGATCATGACCTGAGTCAAAATCAAGAGTTGGACACTCAACCAGTTGAGCCACCCAGGTGTCCCTAAGCAGTCTGCAGACTCTTAAACTCACTCCCTACCTCCTACCCTGGGGCTGCTATTTTGTTCTGGTTCGAGGCTCAAATGCCACCTCATGCTGCTGACTCCTGGCTGCTGGTCCCAACTAGGGAGGGTTAGGGCCCCCCACTCACGAGGTCTGAGTCCCGCATTGGCATCTCCCAAACAAAGCCGAACACCACACTTCTGTGCACTCATTGTGTGGGGCTGTTCCACTCCATGGGTCTCTCTTAACAGCGGCAAATTCCAGTTTTATCTCTGTTGTGTTTTTGAGCCTGTTTGCTTTTGATTATGGTTTGGTTTTGAAAGGGAAGAGTCACACACAATCTAGCTCCCTGTTTTCTTTCTCAGATGGAGTAATAAAGCTTATTATACTGGAATTTTTTTTCCATTATGGCATATTTAATTACTCTACTGCCTTGTGCTTTGAATTGCATAGGGGAAGCAATGCATAAAAGAATATTCCGTTATTTTTTTTCTCTCTTGTAGTTGATTGTGGGAAAAAGGATGTAGCATCCTATTCATCGTTCTGTACCATAATGATTTTTTTTTTTTTTTGCCTGTGACCAACAGAATTACATTTTACGCTCTAAAGAACTCTCCCAATGAACCCTTCCAATTCAACATATGTGGACATAAGATTCAAAGTATGGCCAACCGCCTGCATCACATCCAAAGTCCATTTCATCCATGGTTGATGAGTCCATGAATGCTGTATGTTGCAGAGTATGATGGGTGTGGGCTTCTGATGAGACATTGGCACATGCTGTTTATTTTGTTCTTCTGTCTTTCTATCAAAACTGTTTGAAAGTATCACTTTACTAGGGAATTCGAGAGAGCCTTTGGTTACAGCCACCTTGGCTCCTTAGCTTATTTCTCCATCACTCTGGTGTTTGCTTTCTTGGGCCAGGAAAAAGGACAAGGAAAATTTCTCTCTTTGGAATCAAAGGGATTCCTTAATTACTCAAATACGCTTACAAAAGATATGGTTGATTTCACATGCAGTTGTTTTTTTTTTTTTACGTGTTCTAAGTTATTAGGTTTGAATCCACATTTTTTTTTTTTTTTTTTTTTACCATTTTCCACTCTGTTTTCTAACCGTGTTTTCTATCATGTTGGACCAAGTAGGCACTTTAAGGAGGCACTTCTGCCTCTGTTTCTAGGAGAGAAAATTGAATCAGAGGGGAGGATGTTTGCCATGTTTCAAACCCCCACAAATGAGGAGAAAGACTGATAAAACCCTATCGCTTCTGTCTCAGTTTGTACAAATGAAAAGGAAGCAGATTTTTACCAATTGGCGATGGTCTCCGGGAAAGACACGGGGGTGCTGAATATCCCAGTTTTCTCTTGTTCACTGGCCTTCAGTTGCTTTAAAAAGCATCCCAGTGATCAGGAGAAAGCAGACATACACTGCAGGTGGGAATGTAAAATGGTGCATCTGCTTTGGAAAACAGTCTGGCAGTTCATCCTTAAAAAGTTAGACATAGAATTACCATAAATAACCCAACAGTCCCACTCCTATGTATGTGTCTGCCCAGGAAAATTGAGAAACATTTGTCCAGATGAAATCTGTACACAAGTGTCCATAGTAGCTTTATTCATAATAGTCAAAAAGTAGAAGCAGCCCAAATGTCTGTCAGCTGATGAAGGGATAAGTAATGTGTTCTGCTCATACAGTGGAATATTATTTGGCTGTAAAAAGGAATTCTAGCAAGATTTAAACCAAAAATAAAAATAAACCATCAGGGCAGTGTTTTACGTCAAATCAAGGAAGGCATTATATCTAAACACACGATAGTAGTAATAATGCTCATTTGTTTATTATAGTTACCATTCTACATACCTCATTTGGTTCTCATGATAACCTTCAAAAGTAGTTATGATCATTTCCCTTTTCAGACAAGCAAACGGAAGTTCAAAGAGGTAACAATACTTTCTGAAGTCGTCTAGTTGTTCTGTCTCCAAAGCCTGGCCTTTTCACGGTTTCTGAAATGTGTGATGCCCTTGGCCTCAGGCTGGCAGAGTAAGTTGGGGGTGATGGTGAAAGGAACCAGCTGCATTGTGGTTTTGTGTTTTCCGACAGCTATTTCTTTGGGTGAAGAAGCAGGCTGCCCATCATATGCAGTGGTCTGTAGTTCTTAATAGTTCAGTTCTAGTTAGTAATCAGATAAAAGGTTCAGGCACCAGGAAGTAGTTGTGCACTTGTACCCCAATAATAAATGTGGGGGCAGTTCTGGATTCATGGCTAAGAGGAGACATTATAATATATTCAGTCATTCCAACTACTCATGGGTGATTCTTTTCCCATCTGTGGCTTGGTCTAGGTCTGAGGCAAGCTTCTTGGGTCCACAAATAGAGTTCTAGTTCAAATTCAGGAGCCAGGTCCCTCCGGGCAGGTCCGGTTTTGTGCCCATGGCTCCTTTCAGTTCCCAGCCTCTCCCGGCCCCACAGCCTGAGCTCCACTGCCGGTATGGACCCCAGTCCTAGACCCGATGTCCCAGACCTGTTCGACACTGCGAGTCTTTGCGCTGTTATTGACGCTTGGGCAGTACTCACGTGCTTTGTGCCTGGTGCCTTTTTTTTTTTTTTTTCTGGTTTCTGTTTGGTTTTGAGCTCAGCTCTGTAATAAAATTCTGTTGTTGTATTTTATTCAGTATTTCCATTCATTGGAAGCAGGACATCCTTTCTCATCATCAGGGTCTTCCGCACTGACCAGAATGTCTACATTTTCACTGTTTCTTTTGTGGCCTAATTGTTATGGATTGAATGTTGGTGTCCCCCCCCAAATGCGTATGTTGGAGCCCTCATCCCCGATGCAATGGTGTGAGGAGGTAGGGCTTTGTGTGGGGATCAGGGTAGAGCCCTCTTCTTATCTCCTTGGCCCTATTTAAAAGATCTTAAATGCCACTCTATTGGATCTTCATATTGCCTCCACTCATTTTGTTTAACTCATGCCTGATCTAGTTTCCCATCTCTTTCTTTCTTAGCTTTCTTTGTGATTTCATTTGGCTGTTTCTCATAGATAGCACGTAACAAACAGTTCCTTAAAAGTCTGTTTTAGATTATTTGTCATTCAGTGGAGGAATTTAATCGAGTCCTGTTTCTTGAGATGTCTGATATCTCTGCTTTTTTTTCTTTTTCATTTTTTCACTATTTTTTACATTTTGTTCATGTTTCTTCTCCTCCCCCTTCTCCCTTACTTCTCCTTTTCTTTTTACTTTACTTCATTGTTTTTCTTTTTAAATTTTTCCTACACATTTAGTCCCCATCCTCACTGGTAATTGTAAGTTCACCTGTGTATCTTTTTTTTTCTTTAATGTTTATTGTTTTATTTTGAGAGAGAGAGAGAGAGAGAGAGAGAGAGAGAACACAAGCAGCGGAGGGGCAGATAGAGAGGAAGAGAGAAAATCCCAAGCAGGCTCTGCACTGTCAGCTAAGAGCTCGATGTGGGGCTCGATCCCACAAACTGAGATCAAGACCTGAAGTGAAACCCAAGAGTCAGACACTTAACCGACTGAGACAGTCAGGCACCCCTCTTTTTTAAAATTTTTTTTTTTAAGAGAGAAAGAGCGTCAGTGTGGGAGGGGCAGAGGGAGAAAGAGAGAGAGAGAATCTCAAGCAGACTCCACGTCCAGTGCAGAGCCCAATGCTGGGCCTCATACCTCCAACCCTGGGATCATGACCTGAGCTGAAATCAATAGCCAAAGGCTTAACTGACTGAGCTACCTAGGCGTCCCTTAATTGATTCATTTAAATCCAGAGTACTCCTGGGTCTTTTCTCCAAATGGAGCATGAGCAATTGCACTTATGTAAGTCCTTATAAGTCCTCAAGTGTTTTTCCTTGGCCTCCCATATGCATGATATTGGCTAGGCAGAGGGATCTTGTGTCAGAGGCTTATCTCAAAAGCCTTAAGCCTGTCTCCACTGCCTCAGTGGAGATAGATGTTCCTAGTGAAGCATCTGGTACCATTTGTAAATAATTTGTAATGTAAATCAGGTGCCTATATAAATAATTTGTTTTCATTCTCTGGTAGCAGGATTAGGGAATTCACCAGATTATGTCCAGGTGTTACTCTTTTTTTTTTGCTTTTCAAATTATTGTTACTAATCTTGTTTGGTACTTGAGCTTACTTCTGGTCCAAAAATTGTTCTTTATTCAGGTAAGGAGTATTCTACTTGTTTTTCAAATTTGCTCTTCCATGTCATTTTCCTCGAACTTCTAATATTCAATAGCCAATATTCTCCCAGTATGCAATATTCTTTTTTTTTTTAATGTTTATTTATTTTTGAGAGTGTGGCGAGGGGCAGAGAGAGAGAGACAGAAGTTCCAAAGAAGGCTGTTCTATGAGCCACAGAGCCCAACGTGGCACTCAAACTCATGACCGTGAGATCATAACCTGAGCCAAAATCAGGAGTCTGCCACTTAACCGACGGAGCCACCCAGGTGTCCCCTAGTATGCAATATTCTTGACTGTACTCCCTAGCTCTTCTGTTGTATTAATGGTTTTCATTTGACTGAATTTTTGAACTGTGCTCTGAGATCAGTCAGATCATTGGTCATGCAGATAAACTTGCGCATCATCATGAGAAAGTTCAGGACTGAGGGATAGATGTACACTGTAGCACACTGTACTTTTTATGCTAGCTGCTTGGAGATGGTTTACACCTGGAAAGAAATAGGGTCCCCAATTTCCTTGATGGAGAAACTATTTCAGGAAGGGGGAGGCTTCAGATTCCCAGTTGACCCCAGATGACATTTCAGTCTGACACATCCCAGGATGAATCCAGTTTCTAGAGGAAGTAGCAGTGCTGATGGTTTTTGAAGTTGAGTTTATCCTTTGACCCAGTTGGTTATTTCCTGTAATCACATTTTTTTCCCCCTTTGTACCCTGTTTATAGGCTCACATGCTTGCTCTTATCACTCTGACATGGGTCCTGGGTATTGTTACCATTTGTCCCTGGGTCAGCTTCCTGCTAAGCCTGTGAGCTCCATTTACCTTCCTGCCTCTATCACAGAGTACCATAGCCTGGGGTGCTTAAACAATGGAAATTTATGTCTCAGTTCTGGAGGCTGGAAGTCCAAGATCCAGGTGTCATCAGGTTTGGTTTCTTTTGACGCCTCTCTTCTTGGCTTGCAAGATGGCCGTCTTTTTGTTGTGTCCCCACATGGTCTTTCTTTTGTGTGTGCATGTTTCTGGTGTCTTTGTGTATCCAAATTTTCACTTCTTCTAAGGGCACCCATCACATTGGATTAGGGCCCACCTTAATGACCTCATTTAATCTTAATTAACTTTTTAAAGGTCTTGTCTTCAAATATAGTCACATTCTGAGGCACTGAAGACTGAGGCTTCAACATATGAATTTGGTGGACATAGTTCAGTCCATAACATACCACTGGAGCTTAGTGCAGACTTTACTGATTGTAGATTGACAAATAAAGGTTACCTGAGTGCCTGGATGAAAGTCCCCAATTTGTTCTTTAATCATTTTGATTCTCAAGCAAGCTGTGTTGCATGGGATGGCACCATATGCTTTTTAAAGAACGAACTGTCTCCTTATTGTCTTCTTTATCCTTAGCCAGTCATGTTTTGTGTAAGGAACTCTATGGTAGCATGAANTGCATGGTAAGGAAATAAGTTCTATGCCGTCAGGCAGGCCCAATCCGTAGTCTCTGTGACACTGGATTTCTCGCAACAGGCCTGTGTGTGTTTGTCTGTGGGGATTTGAATCTGTGTTATTACATACTGGATTTACCTGCCTTGAGAATTTCATTCTTTTTTATTTCTTAGCACACTTTCTCTGTTTCATTATATTTATTTCCATGCTCTGCCCCAAGCTCTGATGAATTTGAATTTTTCAGAAAGCACAGAGAAATGCATTATACTGATTATGTCAGTTATTTGTGGTTATTCTTCTAGTTTATAATAATGAAAAGATGGAATTAACATTTTTTCCTTTGGCTATTTTATTCTTTTGCATTCTTCATTTTTATATTTTGGTTTCAGTCTTCTTATTGAGTTTTTGATCTCAGAAATAGGAATTTAAAATAGCTATCCAATGGTATATGTATCCACAACAGAGTGTGTTGCCAAGCATACAAAATGAATGGATTCCTTATTCAAGTGTTAAATGCCTACATACAGAGTCTATGTATAGAACTGAGATCAAGATCTGGAATTGGATTCTACAATGGATATCATCAGGATGACAGCTTCCAGTGGACTTAGGATTTCACTGAATTGAATAGTTCACCAATGCTGTCTAATAAAACAATGCGATTCTCTTCTGTGCGTGGTCTCAAGAGCCAAAAGAAGTTCATGTCTTGGCCACTCTGAACTACTTGCTATGACCCACACTTTTCACACTGGTTCTTTTCTGGCCCATGCGTATGACCTTCCATCTGGTGAGAACACTCTTCCTCTCCTGACCACTGGGAAGCCATCCCTGGTCCCAAATGAGTCTTGGTGCTCTCCACAGGCTTCCAGAGAGCCTAGCTCCTCCCCTGAGCATGTATATGCTGATTTGCAAGTGACTCTTGATATGCTTGTCCCTCCTTTTTGGTTAAAGGTCCTTTCTGTGCCGTGGATGTCTTCACAAACTAATGAGGCCTATGAATCATATCTTAGAATCATTTTTTAAATGTATAAAATAAAACACATTGGGTTCTTGTTCAGGGCAAGATGGAGTAAGTACATTCCACCCTGTCTCCAAGCAAATGCTGCCATAGGGCTTGGCAGAATGTTGAAAAAGATGGAATCTGAAGTACCCCTGAACTGATAGTGAGATACCATTTTTTCCTTTCTGGAACTATCTAGCCTGGATTCAGCACAGCCCAAAACCCAGAAGTAGGCACTGATGCCAGTAGAGAGCACCCCAGGAGAAGTCCTACAGGGAGCAGAAAGGAGATCTCCTAATATTTAGAAGGAGTGGAGAAATCCCCTGTATGGTTTTGTTTTTTTTTCTCTCCATTCTCTTGCAACTCAGCCCCGCAAGCAATCCTGTGGTGTCAGAGGCACCAGAGGTCTCAGAAGCCTAAAACTGAGGGCAGGAGAGTCTTCCTTCTGATCAGAGGAACTGTGGTCCCAAGAATGAGGAGCAAATTCCCAGTGCTTTTTTTTCTCTGTGTCCTCTCACTACTTGTCCATGGGTGCAGATAGAGTTTATGGGAAGTGCTTAAAGGGGCAGACTAAGTAAAGGCCTAGATTTCTGGCCAAAGGATCAAAAAGTTGAGCCCCTGGGAACTGGAAAGTACCAGAGAGAGAGGGAAGAGCTAGAGAAAGCAACTTCATGAAGTTGTTTATGAACTTCTGGGCTCACCCCTGAGATTCACAAGAATAGACCTGACCCTAAATACTAAATAGCACACCATTAATTTTGAGAACTGAACTACAAAATAGACCATCCCAGGTTTCAGACCGGTCACTACTAATGTGCACAGGGACAGATCTGAAGTCACAGAAAAGAGAACTTATCTTAGAACTACAACCCATAGAAGACTGGTTGGAGCTTGTGATCTGAACTGAACCTGGTAGATTCACTGTAAAAAAAAAAAAAATTTTTTTTTTCTATAGGATTTGGTCGCAATCGAGAGTCCTAGAGTCTTGTAACTTTATCATCAAATATCCAGGGACCAGTTAAAAATTACTCAGTGTATATGAAAAATTGGGAGGACTCTCAGCCTGTATGGGGAAAGATGGTCAACAGAAGCCAATGCATAGATGACACAGAGTTTAAAGCAGCTATTATAAAATATTCCAACATATAAGGGCAAACGTCCTTAAAATTAAAAGACAAAAAGTCTCAAAACTGTAAAACATGAAGAAGAACCAAAAGGAGACTTTATAATGGGAAAGTACTGTAACTGAAATAAAAATCTTACTGGATAAGCTCATCAGGAGAATGGAGATGACAAAGGAAAGAGTTGGCGAATTTCAATATAGATCAATAGGTATTATAAAATCTGAACAATACAGAGGAAAAAAAGACGTTAAACATTAAAAGAATAGACCTTCTTCAACCTGTGGTAAAACACCAGAACATCTGTCTTTTCATAGGAGTCTTAGAAAGAAAAGATGTGCACAGAAAATGTTTGAGGAAACAATGGTTGAAAACTTGCCAAATTTGGAGAAAACTTTGCCAAAATTGGAGTAAAATAGTAATATTACGATTACTCTATTAGACAGATGGTAAATGACACCAGAAGGAAAGTTGAAAAAACAAAAATGAAGGAAAAACAAAAGAAATGTAAATACCTGGGTAAATATAATGGACTATTCTTTGTCTCTTCAGTTAGTTAAGATATGTTTTGGTTTAAAACAAAAATTATAAAATTATCTAGTGGGATTTTCAGTGTATGTTAATGTAACAAATACAATAACCCAGCAAGAGGGAGGGAGGGTAAGGAAATGTATGTGGTGTTAATATATCACTTGAAGTGGTAAATACTGATTCCATGTAGACTATAAAAATATGCATATTTTAATCCCTACAAACATTACACAAAGAGATACTTAGTAAAAATGCAATGGATAAATTAAAATAGGAAACTAAAAAATGTTTAAAAGAGAAAACCTAGAAACTGTAAATAGACAAACAGAAAACAAATAGTAAAACAGTAGACTTACAGCCAAAAATATCAGTAATTACATTAAATGTAAACAGACTAAACACACTAATTAAAACACAGATTTTTGTAAATGACTAATTATGGGCCGCGTAAGTGGCTCAGTTGATTAAGGGTCTGACTCAATTTCAGCATAGGTCATGATCTCACCATTGTGAGATTGAGCCCTGCAACAGGCTCCACACTGAGCATGGAGTCTGCTTAAGATTCTCTCTCCCTCTCCTTCTGCTCTCCCACCTTCAAAATAAAGACTCAATTATATATTGTCTATAAGAAACTCACTTCAACATCCAGATGGCCAACAGACCTAGGAAAAGATGCTCAACACCACTCATCATCAGGGAAATACAAATCAAAACCACATTGAGATACCACCTCACATCAGTCAGAATGGGTAAAATTAACAACTCAGGAAACAACAGATGTTGGCGAGGATGTAGAGAAATGGGAACCCTCTTGCACTGTTGGTGGGGATGCAAAGTGGTGCAGCGACTGTGGAAAGCAGTGTGGGGGTTTCCCAAAAAATTAAAAATAGAATTACCCTATGACCCAGCAATAGTACTAGTAGGAATTTATCCGAAGGATACAGGAATGCTGGTTCAAAGGGGCACATGTACCCCAATGTTTATAGCAGCACTATCAACAATAGCCAAATTATGGAAAGAGCCTAAATGTCCATCAACGGATGAATGGATAAAGAAGATGTGGTGTATATATATATATATATATATATATATATATATATACAATAAAATACTACTTGGCATTGAGAAATAATGAAATCTTGCTATTTGCAATGATGTGGATAGGACTGGGGGGTATTATGCTAAGTGAAATAAGTCAGAGAAAGATATCATATGTTTTCACTTATGTGTGGAATTTGAGAAACTTAACAGAAGACCATGGGGGAAGGGAAGGAGAAAAAAATAGTTTCAAACAGAGAGGGAGGCAAACCATAAGAGATTCTTAAATACAAAGAATAAGGGTGCCTGGGTGGCTCAGTTGGTTGACTGTCTGACTTTGGCTCAGGTCATGATCTCATAGCTTGTGAGTTTGAGCCTGACATCAGGCTCTGTGCTAACAGCTCAGAGCCTGGTGTCTGCTTCAGATTCTGTCTCTGTCTCTCTCTCTCTCTCTGCCCCTCCCCTGCTCATGCACTATCTCTGTTTCTCAAATATAAATAAACATTAAAAAAAATTTAAATACAGAGAATAAGCTGAGGGTTGATGGGGGGTGCGGAGGGCAGGGAATATGGGTGATTAGCATTAAAGAAGGCACTTGTTGGGATGAGCACTGAGTGTTGTATGTATGCAATGAATCATGGGAATCTACTCTCAAAGCCAAGAGCACACTGTATACACTGTATGTTAGCTAACTTGAAAATAAGTTATATTTTAAAAACCCTCACTTCAAAATAATGATCTAGATAGCATAAAAGTAAAAGATGGAAAAATATATCACTAATCAGAAGAAAGCTGGAGTGGCTGCAGTAATATCAGACAAAGCAGACTTCAGAGCAAAGAATTAAAAGGATAAAAAGGGACAGTACATAATGATAAAAACGATGAATTTATCAAGAAAACACAGAATCCTAATTTGTATTTACTAAATAAAAAAGCTTAAAAACACATGAAGCAAAAACTAACAGCTGAAATAAGAAATAGATATATCCACAATAACATCAGGAGACTTCAACATTCCTCTCTTAGTAATCAGTAGAACTAGCAGACAGAAAACCAACAAGGGTACATACTATAAATTACTGGTTTGAAATAGTATTTATAGAACACTACACCCCAAAGCAGTACAATACATATACTTCTCAAGTATACTTGGAACCATCACCAAGATAAATCATATTCCTGGGCATACTAAAATTTTTTAGTAAATTTAGAGAATTAAAATCATGCAAAGTATGTGCTCTGACTATAATGGAATTAGATTGGAAGTCAGTAACAGGATGATAACAGGAAAAATTCCAGGCCCTTGGAAATTAAACAGTAAACTTCTAAATAGTCCTTGAGTCAAAAAGGAAGTCTCAGGGAAATTAGAAAATATTTTGAATTGAAATGAATTTGAAAATATATATCTCAACGTGTGGAATGCAGGTAAAGCAGTGCTTAGAGGGAAATTTATACAATTAAAATGTTCATGTCAGAAATGAGAAAGCTATTTGGGTGCTGGGTGGCTCAGTCGGTTAAGCAGCCGACTTCAGCTCAGGTCATGATCTCAGGTTTAGTGGGTTTGAGCCCTGTCCTGACAGCTCTGTCCTGACAGCTCAGAGCCTGGAGCCTGCTTCAGAGTCTGCATCTTCCTTTTTCTTCCCCCCCCCCCATTCATGCTCTGTCTTAAAAATAAATGAACATTAAAAAATTAAAAGAAATGAGAAAGCTATCAAACCAATAATCTAAGTGCTATCTTAAGAGCCAAATCCAAAACAAGCAAAAGAAATGGAATGATAGAAATAAGAACACAGATTAATCAAATTGAGAATAATTTCAAAACCAATAGAGAAAATCAATGAGACCAAAACCTGGTTCTTTGAGATCAATAAAATTGATAAGTCTCTAATGAGATTTGGAGAGAGAGAGAGAGAGAGAGAATGAGAACACAAATGATCAATATCAAGGATGAAAAAGGAGTTCTCACTATAGACTGTTCATAAATTCAACTATTTAGATAAAATGGACAAATTCTGCAAAAAATACAAACTACCAACATTCACCCAAGATGAAATTTAGATAAGCTGAGTAGCCCTTTAGCTTTTGAAAAATGAGCTTGTAATTAGCAACCTGTTTCTGAAATCTTCAGGCTCAGATGGTTCTAGCAAATTCTACCAAATATTGCTTGTGATGGTTCACTAGCAAATTCTACTAAATATTTAAAGAAGACATACAAAATAGTGGGGGAGAGGGAGAGAGGCAAACCATGAGAAACTCTTGAATGCTGAGAACAAACTGAGGACTGATGGGTTTGGGGGGTGAGGGGAGTGATGGGCATGGAGGAGGGCACTTGTGAGGATGAGCACTGGGTGTTATATGGAAACCAACTTGACAATAAACTCTTTGTAAAATAAATAAATAAATAGATAAATAAATAAATAAATAAATAAATAAATAAAATAAATAAGAAATACAACATATTCTACACAGACTCTTCCAGAACATAGAATAAGAGGTAATACTTCTCAAGTAATTTTATAAGGCCACCATTACCCTGATGCTGAAACAAGACAAAGATGATTCAGTAAAAGAGAAGTACAGAACACTATCCCTCATGAACACAGATGCAAACATTCTCAACAAAGTACTGGCAAATATCCAGCATACATAAGTACATGAAGAGAGGTTCAACATCATTAACCATTAAAGAAATACAAGTTAAACTCTGATGAGCTATAACTACACGCTCAGAATGGCAAAATAGAATGGTGAAAAATAAAAACCACTGACAATGCCAAGTGCTCATGCCAGTGTAAAACAACTGGAACTCTACATTCTCAGGGGGAATGCCACATTGCACAGCCACTCTGTTAAACTACTTGGTGGTTTCTTATAGAGCCAAACAAAGAGTTGATCTATGATCCAGCAATGCTACTCCTGGGTGTTTACCCAAGTGAACTGAAAACTTATGTTCACACAAAAATCTGTACCTGAATGCTTATAGCAGCTCTGTTCATAATCATCAATATCTGGAAACAATCCAAATGTCTTTCAATGACTGAATGTGTAAATAAAGTGTGGTACATCCCTACAGTGGAATATTACTCAATCTACTAATAAAAAGGATGAACTCTTGACACGCATAACAACTTGGATGATTCTCAGAGGTGTTTTGCTGAGTGAAAGTAGCCAATCTTGAAGGTTCTACGTACTGTATAATTCCATTTATGTGAATTTTCGAGAAAACTATAATGACGGAGACAAATCAGTCTTTTCCAGGGTGAGAGTTTGGTTAAGACAATGTTTTTTTTTTCCCACCCAAATTCACAAACCATTTGGGGAGAGGGTCTGTGGGCCCCCAGTCAAGAACTCATCCTGTGCTAGCTACATATTGCATAGAAATTGTCTTTTCTGTTTATTCTTCTATGTCCTGCACCTAATACAGCAGACTGGCATATGGTAGATAGTCAATTATCTAGCAAATAAAAGAATAAATAGATGAACAAACCAATGAAAAAAATATATAACAATGTATTGAGAGACTCTGGAGACTTTAAGGAAAATGGACTGATTTTGTTTAGCCTAACATGTGACCACTGTTCATAATTATGAACTGGATTGTCTCTAATACCTCCTGCAACTGAACTTTTCTCGTTGGGCCGCTGACCAAGTTTTGTCTTGTGTTGCACCTGCACTGTTTCTTAGCATCTCTTGTTTCCAACCTGTAGAGGGGACATGATTAGATCCTTTCTCAGAATTATACAGCTCTTGTCGCCAAAGATGGTAGGTAACTGTCCAAAAGGTACACTTTGCATTGCATTAATGTTTGAGATTTCTCAGGCCGTGTAGGACGGGACTTGGTACATGCAGTGCTGAAGCAATAGTAAGATTCTCCCAGTGGGCATCTTTCAGGCTTAGTGAGGAGACCTGGGTGAGGAGCAGAACTGGGCAAGCGCAGCAGGGCACTTCATATGAGAGGTCACCAAGGCAAAATTGATGGCGACGCAAAGACCGAAGTTGGTGTTAGAACCAGAGAGCCCTCCTTACCCCAGCCAGTAGTAAGGGCTGGTAGAGAACTCAGTCACCAGAGGGTTTTGGAAAATTGCACGAACCTAATGAGTTGCTACACTTTAATGACCCTGTCGTGTACCAGCAATCGCCTTGGTGGTCCCTGGGAGGGCTATTCCAAACCTGAAGAAAAGACTGGAAAAAGCTAATACCTTATTCCATTAAGTCAAGTCTAAGATGCCTTGAATGTAGGGATCAACCATTATTTTATGCACCAATGAAAAGGGAAAACACAATAGATTGGCAGGTGCCTTTAACAACAGTCCTCACTGATCTATGAATCAATCACAACAGAGTTTTTTTGAAATTAATCTTCATCTCTTCTGAGAAATTTAGCAATGAAACAAATAGTGATAGAAAGTGACACAGCTTGCCTTTGTGGGTATCTTTCTTTCTGCGATTTATAAGGCACTTGGTCGTTCCTTTGCAAGAAAACATGGATTTAATGATCATTCCTCTGTGACAAATATTCGTTACTAAAATCACATGTACATCCTACTGTTTGGCATCTGTGCCTTTCTGAGTACAAAATAGCTTGTTTCAATGCTGAATCACGGTGAAATTTCTTTTGAGAACATTTCTAGAAGGCAGTTAGGCTCTCAAGTTAAACAAACAGAGGCACATACCTCACAATCGAAGTGAGAACAGTGTGAGCAGCTATGACCTAGTGGTCACACAAACAGAGACAAAGGCAGTAATGTCACGACCACTACCACTTAGGCCAGTGGCTTTTGAAAGACACCGTTGACTGAGATGCATCTGGATTCCAGGGATATTAAATTGTGAAAAACTGTGCATTTTAGAATCAGTAGAATACAGTGATTCTGTCAGATTCCATGATTTGGGAGAGAGTGCTGCATCTAAGACATGTTTCTTGAACGTCCTCCCAGGAAATGTTCAAGGGACTATGGTGGGAAGCCAGATAGATGCTTTCCTTGGCTACATGGAGTTCACAATGAGTAGGGAGAGTACACAAGAAGTGAATAACCAGAAAAGTAATCACAGCGTTTTAAGTGCCGTGAAGGAAATAGACCCGGCTGAGACAGCTTCGTGGTGAAGGGGATACAGGGTGTGACACGGATTTGTGATGGGTTCTTCACATCTTGCTGATTTCCACCTGAGTCGACATTTGGATTTTTGTCTCTTGAGAGTCACTGATGGCCTGCAGGGTGATCGCCTGCCAAGGTTTGCCCAGGACTGGGGTTTCCTGGGATGTGGGAATGACAGTCTGGACATGGGAAGTCCCAGCCACACCAACATGAGCACGGTTGGTCTCCCTACAACAGGGTTCTAACTCAGTTTCTTTTTGGTTTAATATTTGCATTACTATCTCCATGTCTAGGGAAGTTTGATTTATTTTTTATTTTTATTTTTTTATTTATTTCTAGGAGAGAGAGAGAGAGACAGTGTGAGCAGGGGAGGGTCAGAGAGAGAGGGAGACACAGACTCCGAAATAGGCTCCAGGCTCTGAGCTGGCAGTCAGCACAGAGCCCGACGCAGGGCTCGAACCTACGAACCACGAGATCATGACCTAAGCGAAAGTCAGACGCTTAACCGACTAAGCCACCCAGGCACCCCTAGGGAAGTTTGATTTAAACTTACCAACCATGACTTCCCCTCCAATCTCTTCTATTTTCATTTTTAAAAAGGCTAATTTGGTAGACATGACTAAAATCTTATAATCACCAAATCCATTCAGTAGTTCAGCAGTACTGATGAAGCCCCCCCCCCCCAGCCTCAGATGCTATGGGGGCTGCACTGATGAGGCGAGGTGGCTGCCAGAGGTGACAGTGCCTGTGTACAGATGCTGGAGAAAGACGGGGTGGGGAGCACCACGGTCTCCAGGAGTTAGAGGCAGGTGTCTGATGATGCAGAGGTGAGGAGGGCAGGGGACGCTGCCCCCTATTTGTAATTTTATTTTGCTTGAGATGAAAAATACGAACCAAAGGCTTCAAAGAACAGCCATCTTCTTTGCCTTTGAAATGAGTTAAGTGGGGGCGCCTGGGTGGCTTAGTCGGTTAAGCGTCCGACTTTCGCTTAGGTCATGATCCCGCGGTTCGTGGGTTCGAGCCCCGCGTCGGGCTCTGTGCTGACTGCCAGCTCAGAGCCTGGAGCCTGTTTCAGTCTGTGACTCCCTCTCTCTCTGACCTTCCCCTGCTCACGCTGTCTCTCTCTCTCTCTCCTAGAAATAAATAAAACATTAAAAAAAAAAAAAAAAGAAATGAAATGAGTTAAGTGCAAACACAGCACCGTTCTTTCCCTTAGGGATTGTTTCAGTGAAATGGCGTGGCTTTCCACTTTTTAATGAAATGACTAGCTGGGCTCTGGACGGCTAATGCTTTCATGCCTACTCGAAATGTATACTTTTCTCTCTTTAAAACAATGAAACACCTATCTTTGGCTTTCTCTTCCAGCAAGAGCTCCCCACGTGGAGAAGCCATGTTCATGTCTACATACCAGTGTGGTCAGTGACACTGTGGTCCTTAGTACTTACTAGTGTTTGCAAGCCCTCAGTGAGCTTCATGTTGGATCTCTGCCTTCAGCTCAGGGCTGATGTGTGACAACTCACACATCTGCTGCAATATTCCATAACGCTCATGTGATTTCTTTTCTTTCCCCTTTCTCTTGTCCATTTCGTATTCCCTCTTATCTCCTGAGCACATAGTTCTTTCTTTAATGACTAATTGTACTGAATGTCGTGATCAGTCTTAGAAGCATTATAATCTGAAGAAAGCAATCAACTCTCCAATAATAAAAGGTTGTTTACTCTTTTTTTTAAACATGGAAATTCTCATATGGAAATGGGGGCACTGATGCCTTATCCTATTCCAAAACTTTATTTATCCCATATCTGGCCAGGAAATAGAATGGAGGTGTGAGAGAGTGTATGTGTGTCTGTTCATGCTCACGTGTGCATGGGTGCATGCCCTTGATGCAGTACAAAACCAAAAAGTCTTATTAATTAAAGTTAAGTAAAATTTGTAATCAATTTTTAAAGTAGGTATGTTTTACGGCGTGGTCTTATTTGAAAACTGAACAGCTGATGTCAAAAATAGACTTTCCATTCTTTCCAAAGTGTGGCAAAAATAACCACATGCCTTTCTTGGCCTCCCGACTCTCACCCCAGAGGGTTTTCTTGTATAGGAACCAACAATGCCTTGGATGGAAACTCTGGATAGGCTAGTCATTATTTTAAGATTTAGGAGATTGCAGATTCTTGGCAGACCTTGGTTGTTTTTCTAGACTAGTAGGCAAGTAGTTGGACAAAAAGCAAGGAGCCGATCCATGTTGCTGGCTTTGGGTTCTCCGTGAACAAATGAGACAAGGTGAGTAGCTGCCCTGCTCATCCCCCTCTGTTCCATGAGGAAAGATTCTGGTGGCTGCAGTGCTGGTGTGGATCTTGGTCTCCTGGAAAACAGCGGGACCTTCCCCCCTTTGCCTTGAGGCTTGCCCGCCCGTGGAGGAAGACCTAGACGATGTCTGCCTGGTGCCAGCACAGCCCATCGAGGGGTTAGAAATAGTAGCATTGCTTGTGGAGGGAGAACAATCACTGTATTGTCAGATGGTTTTTTTCTTACTTTTCCTCCAAACACTGGGCTGCTTGGTAGCACAGTTGGAGATACTGTGTTGAGGAGCCTTTGCTCATGGCAACGTTTCCTCTGTCCGCTCTCTGCTGCTTCTTGCATTGGAAAATTCCATCCTTTAACACTGGGATTATATGTCACCATTGCTGAAATGATAGACAGAGTTCACTTAATTTGCTGCAAGCGTGAGAGACAGCCAGAGAGAATGGGAGAGCATAGCATTCCCTTGTATAAAGGGAGGATTGAACAAGGTCAGTGAACCAAAGAACCAGCAGGTCACAAACCCTCAGGGGGTCATGAAAATCTTCCCGGGTTTCTGATCTTTAAGAGCAAAATTGATGCCTATTTAGATTTTTTTTTAAAAATCGTTTTTAACATATTTAAGATTGGCCATGATAATTGAGCCGGGATAAGTATTTGAGGGCTCATTATTCTTGTTTCTGTACTCTGGCATATTTGTGAACATTTTAATGATAGAAAGTTTTTTTAGAAAGTATTTAAATACTTCTATCTCTCATCCCAGAATGATTCCAGAGCCCCTAAGTGGGTTTCATGTACCCATGCATGGCAGGGAGGGGTGGCTTCAGTGAGCATACTCAGGAGTTGGCCTCGGTCAGTTTAACTGAGCTGAGCCCCCAACTTCTAACCCATTGTACAGTTTCAAATAGCATTTATTCTTAGCCATATGTTCTTCGGTCCATATCCTGAATGGATCATTTGTTAAAGAATAGAAGCACTAGCAACACAGATCCTGAAATTCGTGTTATTAATTCAGTAAATTGCCTGATAGTAATCTTCTTGTTTTCTGAAGATGATCTTTTCTCATCAATACCTATCTCTCTGAAGATGTCCCTGGACTTCAGAAACTAGTGTTACAGGGGGAAAAAAAAAAAAGACAGGGACAATTATGTCTGATTTTGGTTTTCATTTATCAAGAACCAACGATTGTACAGAAGTGATTATAAATAGCAGCAAGCTGATTTTCTAAGCACAAAATATAGGAATTTGAGGAAGGAGGTCATGAAAGCAGTTTCTGATGCCCCCACTCCTAATTAATTTCAACCTGTGTTTTACTGTGAGCACCAAACAGCCAACACAAAATAACTCTTTTATTGGCTTCTTCCCTGTATCTGATGGCCTTGCAATTGTTATCATGAAATTTATTGTTTTATCACTCTTCCCGAGTGACTTTTGGGCACAGAAATGGTAGTCTTTTCTAGAAATAGGGCAGGTGGGCATCTTGTAAGGTTTATGGATTTTAGACACACGTCCCTGAAAGTCTGTTAATCTTCCCATTCAATTACATTTTTAAATATATTGAATATTGAAGATTATACTAGTATGAGATTTATGATATATATAGATAAAATAGAAAAGATATTTTATGCCCAATCTCTTCTTTCTACAATACACCTTATTGGACATCTTATGTGTGTGTGTCTGTCACCTTCTGGGCCACCTTTGATGCCAGCCATTGCTAGAGCAGCCACCTGTGTGCAGGTGGACCGGACAGTGCCTTGTATCAGCTATGCCATATGGCTCTGTTTGGCCCTGGGCTCCTTGGAGATGGTGTCCTGGTATACGTGCCTGTGCAAGCTGGAAGTTGCGAGGGAGTCACAGCCCATGAGATAAGCCCCCAGAAAGGACTGAGAGTCCATAGGCTAGTGCTTTCCTTTTTCTTTTCTCGGACTGAAAATTCTGATGTGCATCCTTCACAGCTTCTTAGAGCGTCGTCACAGGAGAGGAGATGGATCACGTGGCCACCTTCTCTCCTTCCTTCCTTGCTTCACTCCTTCCTGTCCTTCACTCCTGTTGGCTGGGATCACTCTCCAAAATAAGCCTCCTTTACAGAAGCCCTTGTCACAGGCTGTGCTTTCTGAGAGGAATCCAAGCTAGATACTCGAGTCCTGCACCAGAATTAAGATGTCAATAGGGATTGCTAAGGGACTGGTTGGATTGTGTATCTCTATGAGTGGGGTTCAAAGAGAAGTTTGGGGAATCGCTGGACCAGTTGTCTGTTGGAATCACAGCATGTAAGATGAGAACTGTCAGGTTATGGTCCAGCTCTGACAGGCTTGTGGATATCTGAATCTTCCATGACGAACACTAGAAGATCCCCAAGCTTTGTCCAACCTGTTCAGCACCTGTGAGTATGTATGACACCCAAGGGAAGCAAAGCGCAAAACAAAACACTCTTTACAAACACTCAGAAATCCCACAACCGTGGGAACCTTCTGCACAATTTCTGGATCGAATCATAAAACTACAAGTGATGCTGGCCTCTTCTATGGAAATTGTTGACCTGATTCTGGGGCATGGTCTCTGCCTTCAAGTAAAGATGGAGGAGACCCAGGGAGGGCCTCTTTGCTTTTGTCATGACCCATCTCAGGGAAGGGTGGCCTTTGCATCAGCCAGGTTATTGACTGGATGCTCAGCATTCTGGAAATCTAGTTACCTCTGTGTAGCCTCTTTCTACCTGTAGCGTCTAGGCCAGGGCTCTCAATATGTGATCCCTGGGAGAGGTCATTTTTTCTGAAGGCAACTTTTCCACTAGGGAGGAGGTTAGAAATGCCAATTCTAGCCGTCCAGGTGATTCTGATGCTGGCTTAAGTTTGAGAACCACTTCCCTGGACTTTTCCCTTCTCACCCGGGCTTGTGTGCTTTGGGGGCCTTCGATGTTGATTTCTCACTCCTGCCCAGAGAATGAGCTCCGAAACAAAGGATGCCTTGATTAGTGAGGAGGAGAAAAGAGGCTAGAACCGTGTAGGCAGCCACCCAGCTTATAAGCAGATCGTATTCTGGACTTAGAAGTCAGCTGTTTGGAATGTGAGCTGTTTTCCTAGGAATGGTAGCAAGGTTCCCACGCCAGCACACAAGGCATATTTAATCCTGAATCTAGCTGAAATACTGCTGCGTCACAATGAAAAAGAGAAGATCACAATGCTCCCGTACTATTAGCAACCACTCAAAGCAGAATAATAAAGTGATAAATGAAACACAGAGATGGTGTTTTATTTATGCTAATGTCTGTGGGTTAAGGAAAGGTGGATTTGGAGGCAGACGAAGAGGTAAGTGGGGATTTGTCATGACTGTGAAGGAGTTACTGGCCTTTGTCTTCCACACGTCATGATACTAATTCCTTTAGTTCAAGATTCCTTAAATGTGGTTCTGGACTGTTACCTTTTTTTTGAAGGCGAGTTTCGCACTAGGAGGGACGTAAAGAATTCTAAGAAAATTGGCAAGGGTTGAAAAGGAGAGCGGAAAGAGTCCGGGGATCAAAGAGAATGTGGGTGTGTTTTCTGTTAACATGACCAGCCACAGAGACAGAATTAACTTGAGTCGTGAGCAGTGAGAGATGGATGGGTCAGGATTCTCCCTGACAAACGAGGAAAGAAAGCAGACAAAAACTGCCCTCACGGTTGGTCAGCTGATTTTCATTTTGATAAATATTTATGAACATATAGTTTTATGTGAACAAAAACCGACTGTGTGGTTTGGGAGCCGCTGTTCTGGAAACCTTCTCTCTCATTGTATTGCCTTTCAGTCACGTTTTGGGTCACTTGCCCCTCTCCTGCCACAGATGGGCAACTGACCAGAGGCCTTGACAGGGCCTTGACTGATATGGTGTAAGACGATGATCCGGACCACTCTGATGTCCCCTTTTGTCCTTGAAGGCATTTGGAGTAAGGCATGCCCAGAGCATTTGTTCAGTCCGTGATGGGAAGAGGTACATGGCTAGCTATGATCACTTTACATGTTTTCAAAGCAAATGCTTCTAGTGAGATTTTCTGTGGTGGCTAAAATACTTTCTTCCCAGATTCACTATGCGTTTATTAACCATTCTATTTTTGTATCCTATGAATTGTCATCACTGATGGTTGAATGGCTGGATTTAGAGAAACGTGGTAGCCCTAATGGAATTAATTAATTGAATAATATTGCCTGAAAAATGGCTCTGTATACCAAAGAGGGTTTGAGACTTAATTACTGATGTCATTTATCTCTCTTTTTGCACCCCAACAATAAGTGACTCGTTTCTCATTAACATCGGGTCATTTTCCAAAAGGAAGAAGAGAGACCAAAATACCAGGAAGGGGAAGAAAAAAATCGATGTCTTTGTTCCCCACCTCATTATCCTGATAAATCATAACAGACTCTGTTAATTAGATGGGCAGCCTTAACTGGCTGACTCCTGTCCAACAATTACCTCAGAAAGAAGCACCACTGGGAACATTGCCTTCCCTTGGGAGGAGATGAAAGGAAATCTGTAACAAAAAAAGGGATCTTTTCCCCTGCCATGCTGGGGGGATCACAGTTGTCAAGGCAAATTTCTAGACCGAAAGGCGGGAGCCGCTTCAGGGATGGTGCTGTGCGTGACAGGGTATCTGACACTGCCCTCCTAATCTAAGGTTTAGGTAATGGTTCTCGGTGCTTCCAACTCCCCCGGGGAGATTAGAGCCTAATTAAACAGGGGAACAGGTGTAAGAGGCCCGAACTGATCTGGCCAAATTAATTGCGGAGATTGGGCTTGCACTGGGTAACTGGAAACATGAATTAACTATCACCGGAATTAACTATCACTACAGCTAATCCCCCGGTCTCGCTGCGCCTGTGTATACAACAGACTAGACTTGCTGGGAACACAAACGGGGATTTGAAGGGAAGGGACGACACATCCTTGCAAGACGCTGGGGCAGTGAGGCGAGCCGCAGAGGGTGGCCATACATCCCGGACTGCCTGCCCGCGACGGCGCTGGTTTATGCCTGGTGTCCCTGCAAAAATTATGCATCGTGTCCCCTTTCATTCTCAAAAAGTGTCCCCGCTTGGACAATAACTTAAATGCTCACTGCATTTCAATGTCAATTTTAAGCTACTTCTTTTTTTTTTTTTACCAGAATCGTGGTATTATACGTTGAATTATGTTCCCCGCAAAAGTGTCCTCCCCCTCAATACTTGTGAACGTGAGCTTATTTAGAAATTAGGGTCTTTGCAGATAATCGAGTTAAGGTGAAGTTCTCAGGGTGGCCTCTAATCCAGTATGACTGGTGTCCTTAAGGAAAAGGGCTGTTTGTTCATAGGCGTGCATGCGCGTAGGGAGATTGCCACGTGACCACGGGGGCGAAGATGGTCATGTGCTTCTGTTAGCCAAGTGGTGCCAAAGATTTCCAGCAAACCAAAAGAAGCTAAAAGAGAGGTCTTCGGTAGATCCTTCCTCAAGGGCTTCAGAAGGACATCTGGAGCTCAAGACTGCAACCTCCAGAACCACGAACCAGGATGTTTCTGTTGTTTTAAGCCATCCATTTGTGGCATTTTGTTATGGCAGCCCTAGCAAACTAATTCAAGTGGGCTCTGGTTTCAAAGTGTCTCACTGAATGTTTCTCATTGGTCCTTGTTTGTACAGTTTACAGAAGTGAGCCATGTTGGTGGCAAAGACAGGTTCAAGGCTGGTGTGAGAAGTCAGTGAGCCAACACTGATTTTTTCCATGCCGGGTGCCTGGGGCAGAGGGAGACAGACGTGGTTCCTGGTATCCAGGAGCAAGCAGTTTAATGGGAAGGGAGACAGTGCAGATGACCTTGTACTTCATTAGTTAGATATGAATATGTATTCACTCTGCAGAGGAGGAAGGGAAAGATATCCCTAGGCTGGAAGAAAGACATCTCTTCCAGAAAGGAACAGCTAAGCTGACCTGATAAGCAAGGGGTACCTGGATCAAAAGAAATGGGGGTTAGAGGGAGCATGTGTGAAGGCTCTAGGCCAAGAGGGAGCAGGAAGTATATACTGTACACCCAGAGAAATCCAACTGCAGAAGCAGAGACAGAAACTGGAGAAGGCTAAGCCCCAGATGAAGTCCCAGTTCTTCATCTCACCCTTCATCACCTCATTTATCATAGGTTTAAAGACACGAAACTTTCAGGGCACCTGGGTAGCTCAGTCAGTGAAGTGTCTAACTCTTGATTTTTGGCTTAGGTCATTATCTCACAGTTTCATGAGTTTGAGCCCTGCATTGGGCTCTGCATTGGCAGCGAGGAGCCTGGTTGGGATTCTGCCTCCCTCTCTCTCTACCCCTCCTCCACTCACGCTGTCTCTATGTCTCCCAAATAAATAAATACAAACTTAAAAAAAAAAGACACAGAACTTTACAGACCCCAAACTAACAGCTGGGGGATTCCAGTGGTGGAGACTAACAAGTAAACTGCCAATCAAGCAGCTGATGGCCCAAAGCTGGAAGAAGAAGTGGGAACCACCAGAGAGAACAAAGCCACGACTTCTGTCAGGAGAATTCCTCTGCGGTGAATCTTGAGGAAAAACTATAGGGGGAGTGGTTATAGGGGGAGATGGGAAAAACCGAAAATGTTAATCCCTAGCTCAGAAGGAAAGGACCCTTTGGTCCCTGAGCTCTCTGGCCAATAGTTTTCAAGTGACTAGACTTGGAGAAGTCACATGTCCTGTCCAGAAGCACTAATTCTCTCTAGGTGTCTAGTGTGAAGCTCTTTCCGTGAAGTAGAATTTGGGTTGCTGCTTGTTTAGGTTTCATTTAGGGACATGACAGGACATTCCAGAACATTCTATAGAAAACTCCTGTGATGGCCTCTTGCCTTTGAGGTTCCATGCCCCACTCCTTGGACCTTAGTTTCTAGGACCTACCAAGATGGATGCCATCTTGGATTTAGGTTTCTGTCTCCTTGGCCAGAGTCTGCAGAAATAATGAAATCAACAGACTCAATCCATATGGTGCATATGGTTTTGAACTCTAGCTTTGGGGGTCGTTAGATGCAACCCAGTCCAAGGGCCATTAACAGTGCCCTTTGCAAGATGAATTTTTAGGTTGGATGTTTGTCTCCTGGAGTTGACTTCAATTATCTGTCTCTGGTGGGTCCGGGACAAAACGTTTTGGTAAAAGGCAAAACTGGGCTCTGAATTTGTAGGCATGGCGTTCATTATGTAAGCATACAGGTCTGTGTTTCAAAATGAAAAATAACAATAATAATTAAAGTTTCTCTGGGCTCCTTGTGTCCAAACCACTCTTGCAAAACCACCTTTGGATGAGCTCTAAGTGTCAGCAAATCAGAAACATGTGGATTTAATTTCCTTTGAAATACACCAGGGGAACAAGGGGCAGCAGGACTTGGCAACCGGCTCCTTCAGGTTTGCCAAACCCCAAATATCTCACACTCTTTTAGAGCGGTCCTGCTGGCCCCCAGCAGTCTTATCTGGCCGGTCCAACTACTGCATTTTTTGCTGTACCAACGAGGTTTTCTCTAACCATTAGGCTGTTCTCTTGGTCCATTTTAGCTGCCAGAAGGACGCCGTTAACGCCACCCACATGCTCAACAGAACTTTGGAAGAGGGACCAGACTGCAATGAGGTGTCAGCTTGGCTCCAGTCTTATCTGGACGAACAGGCCATCTTTGCAGCCATTACTGTGTCTTTAAAACCCAAACCAACTGTGAGAGAGGTTTTTTCCAACTTGACTTCTAGATGGGAAAATATTTTGCTTTTATGGTGGATGATGGTATCAGGCCCCAAATATATTAGGTTTCACGACCATCCAACACTCATGCATATAATGTGAAACAGGTCCATACTCTGCAAAGACTACAGCCACCCCTCCATTAGGCTCCAAGGTAAATATGGGCCCACAGAGCTCCTGGGGAGATAGAGACGTTTCCTTCAAGGAGAAAAACCACACAGTCGGATAGTTGTGACGCCTCGCTGAAACCCCCAGCGCCTGGTCTACTCTGATTCAAGAGTAAGGATGTAGCAATAGGTCTGTGTCTTTCTCTGGTCCATTCTTTTTCTTTCTTGATATCAATGCCTCCCTTTCCCCTCCTATATTTTCTATGGCTGGTGTCTCTTTTGCCTCAAATAACAATGCACATTAAATGCAAAGGGCAAACTGAACCTTAAAAACGTATTGTTTACATCCAAAACCACTAATGCTTTGGTGCCTATTCTTTTGTTATTCTCATCTTCCCCAGAGGCAACTGAGGCAGCCCCAGAGAGAGAGAGAGAGAGAGTAACCTACACATCACACAACTAGTAACAGCTGGACCTTGACCTTGGCCCACTGGCCCCTAGAAATGGTGTTCTTTCAGTACAGGATGCTGCCTCCCATTCCACTGTGATGGTTCATTTTATGTGTCAACGTCACGGGCCCATGAGGTGCCCAGATATGTGGTCAAACATTATTCTTAGTGTTTCAGTAGGGTGTTTGGGGATGAGATTAACATTTAAATTGGTGGACTGGGTGAGCAGATCACCGCTCCCTGGTGTGTGTGGACCTCATCCAGTCAGTTGAAAGCCTGAATAGAACAAAACCACGGACTCTCCCCTGAGTAAGAGATACTTCTCCTGCCTCTTGAGCTGGGACATCGGCTCTCTCCTGCTTGCACTTTTTCTGAAATATCAGCTCTTTGGGGCTGTTGAGCCTACTGGCCTTGGGTTAGAACTTCACAACTGGCTTCCCTGGTTCTCCGGCCTTTGGAATTGGGCTGGAAATATACCATTGGCTCCCCTGGGTGTCCGGCTTGCCAACTCACCCTGCAAGTCTGGGGACTTGTCAGCTTTCATAGCAGCACGGGCCAGTTCCTTATAATATCTCCATCCCTGTCTGTCTTTCTATCTCTGTTTACCCTATTGGTTATGTTTCCCTGGAGAACCCTAACACTCCCATTCCTTATTTAAACTACCAGGCAATCCTGTGAAGTTGATGGGTCATTGCAGTCTTCCCGGTGAGGAAAACCTGAGAACACGTTCATTTTGTACATGCACATATGCCTGCACACATACATGCACACACATATACACGCCTGAGTTCAGGACTAAGAGCAGAATCCAGGTCCCCTCATTACTTATTCAGTGCGTCCTCCCCGAGGAGTCCCCGAGCAGCCACAGATGGCAATATTAGGTTATTTTAAAGAGTCCTTTATCGCCAGACGATCTCGCGGAAAAATCCGCCTCTGAGTATCAGGTGACAGAGGGGTCGCTGCTATTTGTTTGTTCTTCAAATTCCATATTGTGAATTCTAGCTACAAAACGCAGTGCAGTCAGGAAGGAGTCAGGCTTGCGAGTTCCCACGTGGAAACAGTGAATACAGGGAATGGATCCTCCAGGGTAGAATTACCCTCTGAACAACTGGGTGCTGAGCAGGGCGAGGATATCTGGCTAACAGAATTTTTGTGCCAGCACAGGCCAAAATCTTATTATCTTTGTTAGCTCATGTAAACTCCAGGGCCACTCAGTGTGTCAAGGCTATTGACACTTAACCTAGGTGATTACTTTTCAAGGCTTCCTCTTTTATAAAGCCACCGCAGCCCTGTGGTTAAGAAGAATGGTGTCTTCTACCCCCACCGCCCTCTGCCCCTTGCTTCACAGCGTCTGATGTGGCAGCCCAGGGCAACAGTTAAGCTGTTAGACACTGAAGGACTGTCCTGACTGTCCACTGAAAGCAAAGGGAGATTGGTGACGTCCTGCTCATGCTTACATCTTCAACTCCTCTTACCAAGTGGCCAGAAGCTCAGTAAGAGGTGGCTGTGGTTTGGTTTGGTTTTGTTTTAATGTTTATTTATTGAGTGGGGGGCAGAGAGAGAGAAAGGGAGAGAGAGAATCCCAGGCAGACCCTGCACTGTCAGCGCAGAGCCCGACGTGAAGCCTGATCTCACAAACCACGAGATCCTGACTTGAGCTGAAAGCAAGAGTCGGTCACTTCACAGACTGGGCCACCGAGGTGCCCCATGGTGGCTGTGGCTTTCTGCTGCTGTATCTAAGCAGCAGAGGGGAATTCTAGGCTGGGCTTCAAGCAACCGCCCCTGCAGCATCCTCTGAACCTCCCAGCCTAAGCTGTTTTCTGTTGAAATGTCTGGAGGGAGTGGGTGGGGGACTGGTGCGTCCACTTGAGGCACACAACCCCCCAGCCACACCTCCCTCTATCTCTGCAGGAGCAGGGAAGTTGGGGACAGAGGTGGATGGTCAGGAGGGAAGGGCTGGGGCTGATCCCGCTAAAATTGGGTACCAGGTGGGACCTGGTGCTTGCAAGCAGGGAGCCTTGGTTTCAATTAATGAAATCCAGCAAGTTTCCACCTGGGGACGGGGGACACAAGCATGGGATCCTTGGGCTGAGTCAGTGGATGGGGTTCAGTTTGGCCAAGGTGGGGGGTGTGGGTGGGAAGCTCTCCCCCTTTAACTGAAAACCTTCACTGTCTCTCTCAAGCCCCTAGTCCTTGAACAATATTGTTTTCAAAAGGTCTGGTTTGGGCTTCACACCGTGCATAGTTGCTGTCAAGGCCAAAGGTGTGTGGGGGGGGGTGGGTGGAGGAAAGAGCATTTTCCATTTAAAAACTGAGCCTCAAATTCACTAGTTCTCCCGAAGCCAAACGCTCCTGACTTCCACTGGCTTCTCTCGAATGGATAATGGGTAGTTTTTCATACTTTGAAAAGCACTGCTTTTTTTCTCTCCGGTTGAGTAAGCTCTTGCAAGGGGGGTTAAACAAGAAACGCCATTTCTCATGGAAATGGCTTTATTTCCATTATACCCACACAGGCTTGTTTTCAGAGCAGCTCAGACATGCGGGACAATGTCCTCTGAATTGAGGAGGGAAATGGAGATGGTTGAAACATTCGCTTTGAGGGAAGAAGCCAAGCAAAGAGACCTATTCATTCGCCTTGACCTTGGAGATAGATATCAAGTAATGCCACAGTTCAGGCCTAATTATTTGCTGAGGAGCAAGTAGGCTCCTATTCCGCGTTTTGTAGCTGTGGTCCTGGCCCGTGGGGAGCCTCAGGTTCGGATGCTGCTCCCATGCGGGCCGGGTGCTTTTGATGGGTCCCGGCACTGCCTGGTCACTTTCCATCTCAGCAGTCCTGTCTCTAGAGGCCAGCCAGCCTGGTGGCACCAGTAATGCCACAGAATAATATATACCAGTCTGTATGATACTGGTGGCTTTCTCTGAAATGTTTTCAGCCCGCAAAGGGATCTGATTGCATATGAGATTTACTTAAGTAGCCTTTACAAATATTGATTCAAATTGAAATCTCCTAAGAAAAAAATAGATGTCTAGCCCCACCTAATAGCATTTCAAAATATCTTCTCAGGTAGGCGCTTCTAAGATGTGGCCAGGGCTGGACCTCTTGAACCAGAGAAAGGAAAGCTGTCTCTTTGCCATGTTTTCTGGGACTTCTGGGTCTGTCTCTGCAGGTGGTGCTGGTCGTTTGGCGGTGTGGGCTGAGGGCCACCGAGCACGTTTATGCTCCTGGGTTTGGGGATTGTTGCATTGTTGTGGGCCCTGTCGGTAGGGAAACGAGCATTGCATGGGTTAGCGCACCTGGCCATTGGACTCACACACACACACACACACACACAAACACACACACACACACACTGAAACCCCCTTCCCGGGTTGAGAAGCCCTCACACTGGTCACCTGGCCGGGTCTGCAGGGTATCCAGTAACCACGGGAGCTGCAGTCCCATGCCCTCGACAGCTAATCTGTACTTCCCTGGATTCCGGTTTCCCGGAATTGATTAAAAATGTACCTAATTTCTGTCAGTGGTGATAGAAACATTTTCTTCTTGGGGCGCCTGGGTGGCTTAGTCNTTGGGGACTTTCTAAGCCCTGTATATGCTGCACCCCCTAGTTGTTTGTAGGCCACAGCCCTGCCCAATTAGGACAGAAAGGCTTATAGGAGACAGACGTTAAATGTAAGGGCAGACACAGGCTAGAAGGAGGATGGGAAAAGATGTCTTGTGCCAGCTCAAAGCGCGACAAGCTGGTGTGGTGACCTTAGANCCCCCCCCCCAACTTTTCTCCCTTCTCCTCCTGGCTTCCAGGTCCTTGGCGTAATCTCATCCAGGGATTTAGCGTTTACAAAAGCAGGAACCCTTTCAGCTGGCCCAGATCCCTAAGGCAAGAGAGTGTGAAGCTTGGCTGCCCAGTGGAAATGGGTGTGGGTGGGGAATAAAGGAGCCAGACCCGAATTAGTGCTTTAGCGGTTGATCCCGCCATAAGGCCCTGCTACCTTTCCCAGGGGCTCCCAGTTCGCTCCAGTCTCTTGGTCTCTTGTTTGGACAATGGCTGCCAACGTTCTTGGCTTTCTTATCTGCTCCCCTCCAGACTCCCAACTTTAACCTGTGTAAAGCAACCCTCATTTTGTGCAGCGGCCTCTCGGCGCACTCAGAAACCCAGTGTTGAATTAAACAGCTCTAAATTTTCTTCCCTCCGCAAGAACATGTGGATCAGAGATTTGGCTTCTGGACCAAATCCTCACTGGGGGATGTTTGCTGGTCCGACCCTGCTGTGTGCAGAGATCCTCTTCGGGAAGAGGGCAGTTCTCTAAACGGATCCGGGCGTATTCTCTCTTCGTGAAATTGCACTAGTAGGGCGCCTAGGAGGTCACCACTCAAAGTAGGTCTGTGCAGTGGAGCCTGGGTGGTTTAGTCGGTTATAGGACCAACTTTGGCTCTGGTCATGATTTCATGGTTCATGGGTTCGAGCCCCAGTTCCGGCTCTGTGCTGACATCTTGGAGCCTGGAGCTTGCTTCAGATTCTGTGTCTCCCTCTCTCTCTGCCCCTCCCCTGCTTGCTCTCTCTCTCTCAAAAATAAACATTAAAACAAAAACAAAGTAAGTCTGTGCATACATCCAGCCCCTGCCTCATTTGGGAGCTCCTTAGAAATGCAGATTCTCAGCTGACCCCAGGCTTGTGGTCTCAGATCCTGCACTTTAATAAGATCCCAGGTTATTGGTGCCTGTATTAAAATTTAACAAACACTGCTCTGGAGCATTCATGACATGTTGACATGAATCAAAAGAAGACTTCCATATTTTAAAAATATTTTTTTAAACAGGGGAAAAGCAATCATGAAAAAAAATTGCTTATTAAACTAACGAAGAGTAAAAATAAGAAGAGATTATGCCAGTATTTTTGTTAAAGAGATACTTTCTTGTTTGATACTGCTGGTGGGAATTAATAAATTAGTACAGTGGCACAGCCAGCTGTTTAAAGGAACAATTTCATTTCTATGATCTTAAGTTAAAATTTAGGGGTGCCTGGGTGCCTCAGTGGGTTGAGCATCTGACTCTTGATTTCAGCTCAGGTCGTGATCCCAGAGTCATGGGATCAAGCCCGGAGTCAGGCTCTGTGCTGAGCATGGAGCCTGCTTGAGCAGGCTCTCTCCCTCCCTCTCTCTCTCTTTCTCTCTCTCTCTCTCTTCCTCCTTCTTTCTCCCCTGCTCTCTCTCTCCCTCAAATAATAAAAAAATTTATGTTGTGCTGTAACTTCAAGGATTATAGTGAAAGAATTTTCAGACAATGGCTGAGTTGTTTTTCTAATCTTCTTCCTTACCAACAGAGCCCTAGTTCTGTGGTGCAATGAACAATGTGCTCCACGAAACACATTTTCAGGACCCTTTGCAAATAGGCGTGGCTTGGTTACTGGGAGGCATCTCCAGGTGAACTGTTCCTGAAGGGAATCCACTCAGTTAAAAGCTCCTTCTGACCTATGACCTCTGTCTCCTCCCCCCCCCCCTTTAT
>NW_027530213.1:6318227-6323937 GCF_008692635.1 Crocuta crocuta | reverse complement strand
CTGCTTGAATGTTGGCTATGGGTAACTCACTAACCTGATGGCGGCACCGCCTCCTTCTGGACTTTTCATTATATTGAGAAAAAAATCTTACCTGAAGTCACTGTCTCTCAGGAGGGTGATATTTGCTTTTGAACACAACTCCTAACTCACAAGCAACCCAAGTGTCCGAAAATGGAAGCTTGAGTAATACATTGTCATTTACCCACGCAATGACATGCTAAGGGGCGTTTAACAACTTGTGTAGAACTGTGGCTTCGAATTATTTCTAGATGTGGGCGCCTCCTTTCATTAATACTCAGTCTTTCATAGAATCCTGGTAAATAGAACTGTTAGAAGTAGATAATCCTGAGTGAGCCAAGGATGGGAACTCATAATCTTCTCCCACCTGCAAAATTGCCCTCCCCTCTCGGGGATATCGAAGCACCCTCCGTGGTCTCTAGAATTCGGTAAAACTACAGAGCACAGTTTGAAAACGATTGTTGCAGTTTTCCCTTTACCCACATGCCAACTATACTCATGAGATCTTGTTAAGCAAAGAAAACAGTTTACTAATCAAATTACGGTATGATCCAATTTTATCTTAAGAAGATAAAAGATATCTGATAATAATATATCGATCACTAATTCTCCAGGCTTCACTTTTGGAAAAAATGAAGTCACATTTGTCAGGATTACTCAAATCCCCCTAGCCGGTGGCCCTCTTTCTTGAAAGGGTAGCTCCTTCCTATTCAGTAACCCCCCCATCTCTGAGGAGCCTTAGGGGTGTTCCCCACCTGTGAGGACCATCTTCCCCCATATTCTCTCTCAGGCCCCTTGGTTTCCATCACCTGCAAAGGCGCATGGGGACAGTCCCAACCCCACTTTTGCTGCTGGTGCCTTGGGGAGGTCTGCCCCAGATGCCCACCTCCCACTCACTTGCTGCAAATGTCTGCCTTGGTCACATGCTGGGTGGGGTCGCACTGCTTCCTGCAAAGAATGAGGAAGATGAACCCGGGCTGTTCCACGGGGCTGAGCTGTGGCTCAGGGGTCAGGCTGGGAACCAGAGGCCGTCAGCAGTCATACTGACCTCCTCATTTTCTACCTGACCCCTTGCCTCCATGCATTTAGCACCTTCCACTTCTCTCTGCCCCTCAAATGAGCTCAAGGGGTTCGTCCTGTGCTGGTTCTGTGCGTGCGTGCACGCGTGCATACATGTCAGTGTTATGACAGCAATGTAAATATGAATTAAACATTTTAATAGTAGTACTTTCTGAATGGCAAGATTGGGGTGCTAAATGTTCCAATGTTTTTCTTGCTTACTTGTGTTTTTTAAAATTTCTACAATAAGCATGTGTTACTTGTATTAAACAAAATTAAGATGCACTTGAAATCAGTTACAACTCTAATCGCTGAATACACTCAACATGATTGCTTAGTACATTTAACTGTGAGTTTCCTGCCATCCAAGGCAAAGTATTTTACTTAGTCAATGTTAGAGGGAAGGCAGGCAGGGCAGCGGGAGGGAAACATACACCACAGGCATAAAAATCATGTAGATTTGCTGTTTCAAATTATTTCTAGAAAACACCTCTCCTTTTATTTATTAAAAACTTTTATTTATTTATTTATTAAAAATTTATGCAATTTTTCAGAAAATCTCAGTATCTATATACTTTAATAGTTTACACTGAATCTGTATCTCCCCCCTCCCCCAGCTTTTTGGGACATAATTCACAGATAGCACTGCATCAGTTTAAGATGTACAAGATATTGATTTGGTACACTCGTTACTTCTGTCTCTCTCTTTGAATAGATAGATCTGAAGATGCTGCATTCCAGCAAAGCCCAAACATCCCACGCTTCTGGGGGGTGGTGACCTGCTCTTTCTAGAGGGCCAGCTCACTGGGCTCCCTGCCCTGCAGCCCAATAGCCAGTGGGAGCTGGGCTCTGGGGACACAGGCAGACAATGCAGGGAGTGTACCCGAGGCCAGCGCTTCATTTGGGGTGCCCCTGCGGTTTACACCGACCCATGGCTAGGGAGCCCCCCAGGAGGGAAGGGGACCTTTAGGACGATGGTTATAACAGAAGCCACATCAGGTCACCGTAGGAAACCATAAAACCTTCAGGTGCCCATGAAACGCTGCCCTTCTTTTTGCCACCAAAGGCTGTTGGCTCCAGGATGAATTTGCAGAAAGATTCCTCTTCTGATGGGACTTTCAACTCAGGCGGGAACAAGGCGAAGGGTTCAAGGGCACCTGCATGGTGGGTCTTCACTGAGTTTAGGTCATTAGTGGTTTTCCTCTGAGGGAGTCACCAGGCACAGTGGATCCCGCTTTGAGCGCTGGCCTTTCCAAGTGCCCGGTTGCAGGGGACAAAATTTCAGTCCCCCTTTCACGGCAGCAACAG
This sequence comes from Crocuta crocuta, assembly GCF_008692635.1. Taxonomy (NCBI): domain Eukaryota; kingdom Metazoa; phylum Chordata; class Mammalia; order Carnivora; family Hyaenidae; genus Crocuta; species Crocuta crocuta. Next base: position 6,321,552 of record NW_027530213.1, on the reverse strand, counting down.
AAAAAGGCTCATCCCAGGCCCTGCGGAGACTCCCAAATTTATGTCATTTGTGGCATCTGAGCCTCTCCCGGCATCTGACACATTCTCTTTCCTTTATTTTCTGAGCATGCCCTTTGAAGGTCTATCCCTTCTTGTCATTTTTCTTTCCAGTCCCCACCCGGCAGGGCTGCCCCTGGCTTAAAGCAACTTCAAGAACAACTTCAAGGTGCCTCCCTTTTTGTTTTAAATGCTTGAACTGGCCCCCCCCGTCCTGCTCACCCCATCAGTCCCTGATAGAGCACAAACCACCCAAGGTTTTTGGGTGTTTTTCTTTTTTTAATGTTTATTTATTTTTGAGAGTGAGAGAGAGAGAGAGGCAGAGAGAGAGGGAGAGACAGAATCCTAAGCAGGCTCCAGGCTCTGAGCTATGAGCAGGGAGCCCGATGCGGGGCTCGAACCCCCAAGCTTTGAGATCATGACCTGAGCTGAAGTTGGATGCTCAACTGACTGAGCCACCCAGGCGCCCCCACCCAAGGTTTTTTTATTCATCATGTACCTTTTGCTTAATTACACCGGCTAACATTTGTTGGGCTCATACGCTGTTTCCCAGCACATGTATTACTTGGCGTATTTCTGACAGCAGGCCCAGGCAGGAGGTATTTCAATAAACCCAATTGTTGAGATGAGAAAACTGACTCCCAGCAAGAGCCTTAAGCCCAGGGGGTCCCACAGGTGGAAGGGGAAGAGCCGGCAACCCAGGCTGCCCGGCTCCCAGGCTGAGTGATGAGTCACAACGTCAGTGCCGTGGTTGCGTCCTCTGAGGAGCCTGCAGCAAAAGTTTTAAAAACTCCAATCCTACCCTTCAGCATTTCCGGTGGGTTTTGCCCTCCATCAAGGCCCTTCTGCCTCCAGGACAGACCATCATGGAGCTCCCTGGTGCTGGAGCTTAGATCCACACCGCAAAGTGCCCTGTTCGCACCAATATGTGGCCTAACAATAATATAGAAGGCATCGAAGAGTAAGGTGTTTCACTTGCTCAGACAGGTAATGTTCTTATTAGTCCCGCTAAGTGTTTTTCATTGAAGTGAAATCCTTAGAACATAAAATTAACCACTTGAAAACAAATATTTCAGGGGCATGGAGTGCGTTCACAATGTTGTGCAACCACCAGCTCTATTTCTTTCCAAAACCTTTTCGTCACTCCCGAGAGAAAAACCCATACCCATTTAAGCAAGTTACACCCTAGCCCTCCCTCCTCCAGCCCCTGGCCACCACCAACCACTTCCTGTCTCTGTGGATTCACCTATACCGGATGTGTCACATAGGTGGAATCATACAGCATGTGGCGTTGGTTTCTGTCTTCTTTCCTTTTAGCAGAGTGTTTTTGAGCAGAGTGTTTTTGAGGGTCATCCATATTGCAGGATGCAGCAGTGCTGGAGTCCTTTTTCTGGCACAGTAATATTCCATTGCCTGCACACCTACATTTCATTTAAGCATTCCCCAGCTGATGAACACTTGGGGTTGTTCACCTTTTGGCTATTGTGATCGGTGCTGCTGTGAACATTTGTGTGCAAGTATCTGCTGTAACTACTTGTTTTCAGTTCTTGTTGGTGTATACCTAGGAATGGCATAGCTGGGTCATATGGTAACTTAAAAAAATTTTTTTTAATGTTTTATTTATTTCTGAGAGAGAGAGAGAGAGCGTGAGCAGGGGAGGGTCAGAGAGAGAGAGGGAGATACAGAATCTGAAGCAGCCTCCAGGCTCTGAGCAAGCTGTCAGCACAGAGCCCAATGTGGGGCTCGAACCCACAAACCGTGAGATCATGACCTGAGCCAAAGTCGGATGCTTAACCGACTGAGCCACCCAGGTGCCCCGGTAATTTTTTATTTTAACTTCTTGAGGAACCTATGAGTGCCACTTTATTTTTATTTTTTCTTAAGTTTATTTATATTGTGAGAGAGAAAGAGCGCAGGGGAGGGGCAGAGAGAGAGAGAGAGGGAGAGAGAGAACCCCAAGCAGGCTCGGCACTGTCTGCGAGGAGCCAGACGCCGGGCTTGAACTCACCAACTGTGAGATCATGACTGAGCCGAAATCAGGAGTCAGATGCTTAAACAACTGAGCGCCCTCAGGTGTCCCTATTAGTGCCATTTTAAAAGCAAGGCGTCCGTGGGGCGCCTGGGTGGCTTAGTCGGTTAAGCGTCCGACTTTCGCTTAGGTCATGATCTTGCGGTTCGTGGGTTCGGCCCCGCGTCGGGCTCTGTGCTGACTGCCAGGTCAGAGCCTGGAGCCTGTTTCAGTCTGTGACTCCCTCTCTCTCTGACCCTCCCCTGCTCATGCTGTCTCTCTCTCTCTCTCCTAGAAATAAATAAAACATTTAAAAAAAAAAAAAAAGCAAGGCGTCCGAGGCTGCAAGAAATTATGAGTTGTCCAAGGTCATGTGATTAGACATGACAGAACCAGCACTAGGACCTTGGAGCTCACACTGCTGTCATTCTGAGGACAGACCTGGCAGACTGCAGGGGTCATCATTCATTCACTCACCAAACAGTCATCCAGAGCCAGAGCTAGGCTTTGTGGCAGATTTAACAATAAGCCCCAGAAAGGAGCTTCCTAATGCCTGAAACTTCAGGAGCAAACAAAACAAGGAAAGTATTTTTAATCGTAAATCAACGTGACCAGCTCACGCATAGATACCATTAAGCCAACAGTCTGTTTGAACACAGTGATGTGCTCTCACACCTTGCTGCACCTTTTAATGTCAGTGTGGGGAGTTTGTGTTGATTCTCCAACCCAACAAACGGCCGGCTCACCCCGTTTCTAATGGTCTTTCACTGTCTGCTTTTCTTGATTGTCCCTGGGGATGGGCCACACTGCGCGCTACACGGGCTAAATATGGGGCCCTAAGAGAGACGTTCAAGGGTATGGGGGGTGGAGGGTGGGGGAGGCGACAGGATTGAGCATTGGGAATCTTATTTTCCTGTGGTTTCTAGGGGAATTTTTACTATGAAGAGGCAAATTCTAATGTCTACCCCCGACTGTTCCCGGCTCGCTGGAGCATTTTCTGTGTAGAAAGGTGACATCCAAAGGCTGCAGCTGAACTGGCTTTGATAACAGGCTTGGGCTCCGCTTGGCTCCCATCCTCCCTGGCCCCGCTGGCCTGATTAATCAGAACCCTGCCAAGCCCACTGAGGAGGGCTCCCTGGCTAATCTAATCTCCGTCCCCACGCGGGACAGACACCCCCGCTCGGCCAATGAGACGCGATTGTGCAAGCTCTGCCGGGCGGTGGAAAATTCCATGCGCCGGCGGCTGCGGCGGCCCCTGGCGGCGTTGCGCGCCCCGCATTT